>NC_142627.1:11871250-12183125 GCF_059453375.1 Lepisosteus platostomus | reverse complement strand
CCTGAAGCCCATGTCAGTCAGTTCAGTCTCAGAAATCAGTTTCTATTACCAATTAGTTGATAACACCTGCTTAGATGCTCTGCAGAAAGTCTGAGGAACACAGTTAAATACTATTATTTCTTCCACAAGTTGCCCTAGTAATTTGGAATTCATAGATCAACCAAGGCCTCAAAATAATGAGTTCCCCAAACTTGAGTGCCATTTTAATTTTTATTATGTACAGTACCATATACGTAGAAAATTAAAGACAAAATGAAATTTACTATTATGAATATTTCAATGGGTTAAAAAGTATTTCTAATTACACCATATCTATTAAACTAAGTTAAAATGCAGTTTCTCCAAATACGTCCTTTAAATATATCAGCTCTAACTATTTCCTGAGAAATATAGTTATTTTGTCCTGAGTGTGTTTTCTACAGTACACAGTATGCCACTATATTACACATACATAAAAGAATATGAAAGAACTCTAGAAAAAGTTGTGTATAATTACCATAAAAGGTAAACACCTCTGAAACAGTATTTATTGTTCACATATAAATGAATACTTGTTTCACATAACAGAGTTTGATCCTTTTCACAGGCAAATCACTTAGGCATCTCTGCCACCTTTCAAAACCTCAAAGACAAAACCTTAACAACCTATACAGAACATAAACTAAAAATAACTAAAACAAACCGTTCGTAAAACTGTGAAACATAATGTATTTATATATGAAATATATTTCATACATACAGTAAATATTAAATCATGTCTTTTATGACTTCCCCTTAGTTGCTGTTAATGCTTGTTATGTCTGGGACAGAGATAAGAAGAACTTTAGGATGGACTTCACCTTTTGTTTAAAAAAAAACTGAAATGAAAGACTGTATCTGAGCAGTTATAAACTGTATATATAACATCCATCAATCTAATGTGCTCTTTGTAAAGCTTAATATGATGTAGCATTAGAACAAATTGTGCAGATACAGAAGTCTTTTGTACTTTTTAGAAAATAAAATGTAATATTTTGTTTTGCATTGTGGAAAAAAAGGTATTATGGAGTAACAAGCTGGAAATGAAAAACACAGCTTATATTTGCTTTCCATTAAATTGGAAAACACAATGAAGGACATGCTGCTGTACATTACTTACTAAATGTGCACACAATCATTACTGTTGCAGGTTTTGTTTCCATTAAGTAAGCATATCCTCTGTACATTTCTGCAGATGCATCGGTAATACACATTCTTTTATACATTCAAATGCTCAATTTTAATCCCCACAGTCATTTCAAAACAAAAACAGAAAAAATGAGCTAGATGGAATTGTTCGTGTTCATCTTTTTTTAAGCTAAAATTAGTATTTTTGGTCAAATCCTTTTTTCTGCTTCTCTTTTAAAGAATGAATGCTCAATTACTTTAGGCCTGGGATATTTTGCGAGTTCAGTGCCGGCTGGGATTGTGTGGATGCAGTGTCACTAGATAACATTTAATTTTGAAAATCCCCGCCAATATTATAAAGTTACATGGTAGTATTCAATTGTTTTAACCACACATAATGTTAAATTATAGAAAGCCTACTGATGCAAGGACATCATACTGACAAATTATTATAGAGACATGTATTATGGTCACTATTGTCTTGTTGGGTTGTGCGTTTGCCACCTTTCTGCTTACCAAAAAACCTCATATCTGTCAAGAAAACCCTTTGAGCACATGTGGGAGAGAAGACAGGCAGATACAAGAATGCCCGAGGACAAATGAACATCACGTCAGGAACAAAACGTTTAAATTGACTAAGCAGCTGCTTTAATGGTTTTGATTAACACCTAATGGCATATTTAAATCCAACCAGCCAAATTTGATTATAGCATTAACTGAGCGGATTACGGTATTTTATATCATTCTGTTTAATCCATTGCATTTGTATTTGGTGTATCTTAGAGATTCAGTTTTACGTTTACAAAAAGATTTCCAACACATATTCCAGATTACTTTTAGTTTGCAAGCACTGTACTGTTTCATGATTATTCAGTTGGTGTGAAACATCATTAAGATGAATGCATAGTATATCATGGAAAGAAAACAGGTTAGTTATATATTTTTAATACTGGAATTGAGGCAACTTTTAACCGTTTTTTCTATTAACACTTTAAGAATGAATCATTTCAGCAAGGTAAATTCACTTTAACAGAACAATAAAAATGTGTTTCCAATTTAATTGTGGTTTCTGACCTCTACTGTAAAGTCGGGTCCAGTGTTCTACAGTGTAATATAAAATAACTGCTAGGAAAGTCTCAGAAGACTGAAGCAGGCATGAGTGGTTGGTCAGTTCCTTCTTTTTTTCTAAATTAATTCCATTGATTGATTCATTTTTGTTCATGAAATCAAGCACTTCTACAGCACTTGGTAAATGTGTTTATCCGTAGCAGACAACAATAGCATGTCTCTGGAGATGAAGTGCCACACTGACAGTACCAGTAATGGAACCTCTCCCTTCTTATCTGCTTTAAAATCTACTTTTTTAATAAAATGTCCAAATCAATTTCTGAAAGCTCTGAACTTGCATTGATTAAGATCTTTATTCTGACATACCGATAATGATCTTATTAAAGGTTTTATTGTATTTATCACAAGAGGTATGACATCATAAATTGAAAAAGGCATTTAGAAGTGGCTCTCATATACTGCTGGTAAAATAAATATTTTCAGTAAGAAAGGGAATCAGCAGATTCGTTTAAAAATAATGCAAAAAAATATTTTTATTTAAATACACATTCAATGAGATGCAAAATTAAGCAGCATCTTGGATATGCTCAAAGCAGGATGTTTTGGATTATATCCACACCGAAAAACATATTGGCAAATATCAAATTTATATTATGGCCCAGATGATTAAATAAACATTAGTATAGTCACAAACAAGAAGAGGGCATTTGGCCCACTTACTGACGCGTGTTTGGTTGCTAGTAGCTAATTGATCTGATGATCTCATCCAGTAGTTTTTTTAAAGAAGCCAGATCACCAGCTTCAACAACATGGCTAGGCAGGTTGTTCCAGACCCCCAAAACCCTTTTCATTAAAAAAGTGCATCCTGTTGTTGTTTTAAATATACTTCCCCATTGACCTTTTTACATAATGGTAATCTGTTTTGACTGGATTTGTACTGTATAATTGTAAATCTAATGACCTTAAGATAGAAACAGCATCTGATGATATATTACTATGAGCCAAGGGAAGTGAATATTTAACAGTTTGACTCAGTACATGCATGATTTAATCCGATATATGTTTTATCAAAACATCTAGTTCATCTGTAATGCCCCAATTACCAGCTGTTACTATGGTCACTAAAGGGAAGGGAGATGCAAGTTTCAATTAGTTATCATTTTGCTACATGCAAAATTTAAAAGCAGCACTTATTTCAAAGATATTTAATTTCATATGCACACTTCCTATTGCAGCAGTATTCCTACCAAGTCATGAAGAAGTAATAAAATGTCATGAAGAAGTAATAATAATAGTATATAGCATCTATTATGGAAAATAAATTATTTTTTATATCCAGTTAGTACACTAGAACAGTTTGAACTCAGTGTTGATGCTACTTAAAATTGTATATGTTTTTAGAAAATAAATTTGTAACTTCTGTAAAAGGATGACTAATTATTATTTTGCACAAAAGGTATGTGTCAGATTTTAAGGCATTTGAATAGTGAATAATATGTATGGGTACCATAAAACATAAGCTAACATTGGTAAGCTTAACAATGTCCATATTGATAGTAGTAGACAAAAATGTTGTCGGATTCACATTGACATTAACATCAAAAACATATCAGCAAATTTCTTAAAACCCTCTGTTCAGTGTAAAATCATGATTAATTAACACTTAATCAAAATAATCAATGTGCATTAATTCTACTGTTTGTGGCCAAGCTATGCAATGTTTAAAACATTTCTCAAATTCTATATATTTGAATAAAAGTTCATCTGTAGAAGGGTTGGCTACAGCATGATTTGACCCTGATGAAAAATTGTATTTGAACATCTTCAGAACAGTGGGGATGCATGAGCCAGGGTAAAGAATAAACAGTAGCTATCATGTTTCACAGCTTGACTTTGTCAGATTCTGAGATTCTTAGGAAGAAGATGCATTAAAACTCAGTGATCATACAACACCTACGCCATTTCATCACTAGCCAATGAGTCAGCTGTTGGTCTATTTCACTTTGCTTTCATGGTCCTCATCCTTCCAAAAAAACTCTAAATTCAGAACTATTCAAAATTCAGAATTCAGAACAGAAGTAGAGATAATTTATGATCTGTTGTAAATTAATAGAATATTCGTCACAGGTTAATCTACCCCAAGTGTTAAAAAATAATGAAGAGTCTTTTTAAAGTGACATTACTTTCATTTTCATCTATAAATCAAACCTAATAGCATATTTCATATTTAGGAGAATTCAGGCCTCAGAAAATTCTGCACTGCCAGGGTGTTTTTTCTTTGCTTGAAGCTCCCAGGACTCTTTTACAATAAAAAGAAAATAAAACATTTTCTCTTTAAAAAAGCCATCCATAAGAACATGAGATCTAAAGCAATTCTGGGCCAAAAACGTAAATATTAAAATTTTAAGGTGCCTAATATTATTATTAAAACAGGAATCTTAACACCTCCTTTCTCATCACTGAAAATAAAATATATTACATCGCACCCACCTAGCAAGGATTTTATAAATAAATATATATATATGTAAGTGTGCTATTTAAAACATACTGTACAATATTCAATACCACTTCCCTTGTCCCCATCCCTGTTTACATATACAGTACTATACATACAGTTCATATTCTATGAAATATGCAAAATCAGAATGAACCTGGGTGTCAGCTTTTATATGTGAAGATACCGAGTCATTATTAAGGTCTTACTTTTAAGTGCTGGTGTTATGTGACCTTTGTTCATACCCAATCTTACACATTAGTTTAAAAAAAACAAAAACAAATGTAGATGTTTAGAGAAAAAAAAAACATTTTCTATAGCAAACCACTGTGGCTGCTGGAACTCATTTTCAATTTTTCCTAATTGACACTCATTATAATTTAAATGCCAAAGAAAGCTAATGACTCCTAGTGCCTTTTAGCACAGTCTCTCTCATTATGTAAAAAGTGAAAAAGGCTAAGACAGTGAAGCGAGCATCTAAATTGCATCAGCTGGAATCTATCTCCGGTTCATTAACATTTCGATTAAAAATTATTCATTAGTCTCAGTATGTAGGTGTTCTTAATAAAGGCCTAAAACTCCATTAGGCTGAACCCAGAATAATCAAAAGGTGATTATAGTACGTCTCAAACATGGCCCATTATGAATACCCTTACTTATGAGTACTATGACATATTTATCGATACACATGAGTTCACAGACCCAAATGACCCTTCTAATTCTGATGTATGAACAGATAAGAGCATTGCTTTACTTATTAATATGAGCCTCTCACTGTGAATAGGCAGGTTTGATTTGAAAGCTGAGAGCTACAGTATACAGGTAATGGAAGTTCAATTCAAAAGGGATGTTTGTTTTTCTGGCCTGTCATATTATTCAAACTTTAAGAAATAAGAAAAAAACAAAGATATCTGAAGAACGGAGCAATATGCAACAAACAAAACTAGTAACTTTAAGATAAACAAGATGGTCTGGATTCTAGTGTATAGTTAAATAATGATTTAAAAAACCTTTAAGTCTCTGGGTCAAGGTGACATGAGAAATTGATATTTTTATCATAAATATATATCTCTGGATTGCTCCCAACATTTTTCCCTTGAAACTTTGGAGAAAAGCATGCAGTTTGGAATTTTGTGTCTACTCCATAAGTTAAAAAATACATTTAAAGCAGAAAGTTATAAACACGGGCTTTTCAGTAACGCTGTTTGGTAACGACTTTATTTTATTCCACCCAGTAAATTAATGTGTAAAATGCTGTCCCTTTCAGGCCCTCAATACCTATGCCACCCATCCTTGCTTTACTCTAAGAACTCTGTCTGAGTGTTTAATAAAAAAAAATGTAATTGCATTTTAATTAAATAATTTACATTTAGGCAAATACATGTAAATATTACACCAATTATGAAATAATTTAATAATCATAAAGGTCTTCAGGTAATACAAAAGATCTTTTAGTTTGGTGTAAAGACATGTAATGATGTAATCTTTGAAGGTACAAGGTACGAGAAGGTACAAACCTGAAGACTTAAAGTAGCAATAAAGCAATACACATAAAACCACTAAACATGTTATTTACCAACATCTGGCATTGTACGCCTGCTTCATATGGACCTTACTACATGTTGATTATTAAAATCACTGCTTTCATTCTGTGTTATCATTCCATTGTTAGACACTTCATATCTGGATAAAGAAACACAGAATTCTGCTCAGTAAAACTGATGAAGTACCCCAGTCTCCAAAGCCAAAGGCACAAAACTGGATCTTATTAGTGACGACCATTAGGTCAAACCAGATCATATGTAAAACATACAAAACTTATTTGCCTTAAGAATGACACTAACAGTGAACGTTTACCGACATATTTTAGGAAATGGAAAAGGAATTTTCAATCAAATTCAAAACCACTTGTGGACTCACTTTGCGTACACACAGTGGACAACAGATCAGACAAAGCCACTGGGGACTTCTTTGCTTCCCCAGAGCACAGGAGGAAACCTGAAATCCAATCTGAATTTGAGAAGTCTCCTACAGTGTCTTTGTAAGTTGAATATCAACAGTTTACACCTGAAGGAAATCTGAAGAAGGCCTATACCTGAATGCTCCACAGCTGAAATACTGTGTCTCTTTTATTTTGTTTCAGCATGGAATAAACCTTTACATGTTCCTCATTAACAGTTTAGGAGCCTGGCACAGAAAAACTGGTTTTGTAGCACCTCTAGAAGATGTCAGCATCCAAAGATGTGATGAGTGCATCTCATAGGTTGCAAAATCCCAATACTATGGCAATATCAAATTGCATTAGTTTATTAAACTCTTAGAAGGGCAGAATACATAGCAGTATTGGGGCCTTGGGTTCAGTTCCAAGCTATCTGCATGGTGTTTGTATGCTTTCTTCTCCACTTTCAAGTGGGTATCACCCAAAGGCTCCAGTTTTCTCCCGCAGTCCAAAGACGTACTAGTAAGTTAACTGGCTTCCAGGAAAATTGGCCCTGGTGTTATTGTGTATATGTTTGTGTTTATGTGTTCCCTGCGATGGAATGGGGGACCCATCCAGATTGTATCCTGTCTTGCACCCGTTGCTTGGTGGGACAGGCTGTGGCTCTCCAAAGACCATAAATTGGATAAAGCATAGATGGATGGATAATCCATCATCCAGGTGGATGCTGCACATTGGTGGTGGTGGAGGGGAGTCCCCATTACCTTTAAAGTGCTTTGAGTGGAGTGTCCAGAAAAAGCGCTATATAAGTGTAAGCAATTATTATAATTATTAATTATAAACTCTTAGGGTTGTGTGCTATTTTTCTAAGTCTATGTCTACTCCTAGCAATTGGAGAATACATCATGAAGACTAAACAGTAAGAATGTGTGCAGAATATGTTGCAGTAAGAGTCTGGATTAGATATCCAGTAACTGCACATTATAATATTGCACTCAAAATAAAGCTCAAGTTGTGTCTAAACAGACAAAAGACTTGTGTTTAGTTCTATTTCTTTCACCTGAATACAAAAGTGCATTAAATTATTAAAAGTGCAATAGGTGCTCTGGGGTGGGGAACAATAACACTAATTGACTGATACTGAATATGTTTAAGGTTATGGCCCATGGAAAAAAGCATACACAAGTCAGAAAAGTTTGAGAATAAGTCAGGTATAATTTGTGCAATAAGATTTCACAAGCACAATCCTAGCTTCTAAAATTTCACTTAAATCCCTAACCACTACCTCCCTCCCCCCTTGTATTCTTCACCAAACCCTTATTTTGACATCAGATCAAAGATGGACGTGTTAAAGTTAAAGTAAGACCGGGGTGGGAAAGGGGTCGGTACATGACTGAGTGACCTTTATTTGTATTTCAAAGTTTTGTCCAGGTGGATTTAAAATGACTGGTAAGTTCTGGCTGGATGTATTGTTAGCAAGAATGCAGCTGTCAGTGTTTACATGAGTCAATTCTCTAGCACTGCCAAGCTTTTGTCTTTTGCCAAAATCCCTTTAATCACCCACTGCTCTTGAAAAATGTATATTTTAAAAGGAGTCTAGTTTTCCCCAATGTATTCAGCCAGCACCATGCACCAGCACCACGGCAGCAGTGTTATGTCTTCATAGAATGCTATTTGAAAAGTTACTGTTTTTAGATTACAGATAGCAACACCTGACATACTTTAAATTGCAGTTTGTAGATTTTTAAAGACACTCCAAAATTTCAAAAAGAGCCACTAAGCATATCACCTGCTTTTCTGGTTAGAGTATACGTCTGTGTGAAAGAACAACCATTTAATTTAAAGCAAAATGAGAGTTTGTCTCCAACTATAACGGTTGCTGTGCTTCATTTACATCCCCATGCCTTTTTGTATCAAGCCACATGAAGAACCATGACCCTATTATGTGAACCTCTGGGTAATGATATTCACACCCACAGGAATGTGAAACCCTCCTTATTATTCTTTGTGTAAATGAAAGCACACTTATGAAGCTGCTCTCAGAAGGTATGTGTACCTTTCTGCTGAAGGTTGTACAGTGCTTTCTTTGATTAGATCCCCTCCCAGTTTAAACCCTTAAGAGGATGGAATTCAACATTTCATACTTGCTGCATTTATATAATTATTAGTTATTCAGACACTAATATGTGAAGCAAATATATTTTAAAAGTACACACATTTCAAAAACGTCTCTAAGAAAGGTCCTTTTTTTCAAGAATTTGAAAACAATTTCACCATTAACTAGCCAAACTGTTACAAGTATAAAAATATATCTTCGTAAGACCATCAAAACATAAAACCATCTAAAAAAAAGGTGTATTGTCAATAGCAAGACATTTACTGTTTTGATAACAGTAACAAGATTTGGCTTTTAAGACTGTATTGATAAGCAGATGCTGGTTTCCTCACAAGGATTCTCTCATTTAGACCTGGATCATGTACCTCAAACCCCCACAGAGAAACTACTGTATACTTACTGTATTCCCATAGCCCATTCTGTGCTCGCACCTGAAAGAAGACCTTGAAAACATTAAAGAGCAAAGTTGCCTTCTGAATTTAATGAACCCGGCCAACACCCAGAGCTTGTCACAGAAGACATGATCGCTCAGCACTTGAGGCTCTCCAAGGGAACTATTTTATTCACATAATGCTTAGAATATGAAAGATCAATGAAATCACAGCAGGAGGTAGGCTGATTCCCTAAGGCAGCCCTGGCATTTCCTCTTTTTAGTGACACTGCACTTCTTTTCTGTTGTCATTATAGATTATACAGGGAAAGGAAAGCCTTGAAGGCACTGGAGAGCATTTTTCCATCCTTTACCCTGGTATATAGAAGGGTTAGTATTGATCTTTCATTGTGCTTAATTAAGCTATGATTTCAGAGGTTGGAGGAGAAGGCACTGAGCTTCCTGGAGCTTCTGCACCCAACAGCAACAATCATTAGGTCAGTTAATAGAGCCATGTGTGGATTATGAAGAGATAGGTGCTTTTAAAACTTCACTATTCAGAATATAAGCAGTGTCACCTTTGTATGTTTTTTTCATAGAAGACAGAGGGTGCTGTTCAAGAACACGACGGTCAAGGAACTAAATGACCCAGGCCACATTCGCAGGACAAATATCTGCTGCTGAAGAAGCCTGTCAAAGTCAAAAGAGAAAGCTTGACCTTGAGTGCATTTTAATATCTAACATTTGTCTTTGAGATTGAGGAATGGAAAGCATTGCCTGCAGGCGGATTCTGCAAAGCAGGTGAAATCAATATTAAAGGATTTCTTGACTAATATGGTTTCATAAATGTTAAGGTTGTTATTCTATTTACTTTTTTCATGTCAAGAACCATATATGGTCACTGACATCCATTATTTCTGTTGACTCTTCTGACCAGAACTATCATTTTTTTGTAATCTAATTAATTCCTGATATTTACTGAGATATTGAAGATATTTTATCACAATTTAACTTACAAATCAATTGTAACATATAATGACACTTTGTGGAACAAGAATGACAAAGCCAAGCAATATGAAACAAAGTTTATATTTAAAATAAAATACACTAAAAATAAAGTTTTTGTTCAGTTTGAGTACACACAACACAATGTAGCTGGTTTTACTGTCTTGGTGGGGTTGTTGTCAACTTAAAGGGGAACTGCTAGGCTATTTTTATATTTACATTTATATATACACAGTAACTTGTAAAAAATTGACATCACAAAATAGACAACATTTTCAGGTATATGCACCGTCATATTGCCATCATTGTCTGAGATTCAGAACAAGGCAACAAAACTCAAGTCTTGTGAATATAACTCTTTTAATCCAATAGAAATATTTGCTCTTGACTTTGGTACTGCAGACAAATACAACGTGTTAACTCTGCAAGCTGAACACGTTGAAACATTTGCAATTAAATGTCTGCTACACTCACAGTACAGTACATTGCGTAACATTAGTCATCATAGTGACTAGTGAGCAGAAAGGTCTGTTTCAAACTCTCGCTCTCGCCCATGGAAACGTGATGATCATACAGTACTTTCACAAAGTTCTTGTGATTTTTCTATACCGTCAATTCATTTATTTTATTGCTGAGAATTAATAACCCATCTGAGAAATTGGGAATTATTAATTAATTATTAAATTCCCTTTAAGCTGCTGGTACACAACGGTATTTATAGTAATGATATCTCCTAAGATATAATAATTATTCACAGTTCTGTTATTGACAGGATAAGAATCCCAAGATATAGTCAAGTATCCGTTTGTCAAACCAACTAATTGCTTATCTGTTCTTTAGGACTAAACAAAGGTGCACAAAAATGACAAAAAAGTTTTTTTTTTTTAAGTTAACGAGCAGTAGCAAAAACTACACAGATGCCACCCAAAATAGAAAAACAAACAAACACAAGGTTACACTTAACACCTCTAGCACAGCTCCCTGATTGATTAGGTATATGATGAGCATCTGGCTGGGAGGAAGTATGAAAGTAACTAGGGAGTCACCAGGTGGTTACAATGAATTATAGTCACTTTACCAGGTGCCTAAATTATTCTTTAAGTGCTATCTGGAATGGGCTTTGTTCATCTGCTGAAATTCCCTGATACATGAATGATTGTTTTCTATGAGACTGCTAATTATATAGCAAACCCAATTTATCCATCAGTGTCTTGTGTACTATATGGATAAAAATACACTTCATTATAAGTTTTGAACTTATATTGTCTGTAAGCAAGAGCATAGCATATAGTATGGTCTTATTAACCCTTCAAGCATTATGCCTGTCCCTTGGGTTAACTCAACATTTTTAGTTCATACAACACAGAACATGATCAGATTCATAAATGCATTGTTTGTTCTGTGGGTTTGTTAAAGCATTCTGTGACTTTGTAATTAAACAGTAAGACTGTCAAATTTAAATACATGTGAGCCTTCAAATTTTCCTTCCATGAATATTGATTCTGTGTAAATTAGCTTAGAAATTCACCAACTACTTTTCCTAATTATGCTACCTATTTTATACAGCACCTGGCTGCCATTAAAATGTATAAGGCAAAATGTCCTAATTTCATTTTTTAACAAGGCATATTACTCAGACTTTTCTGCAACTTGTGGCAGAACAAATAAATTCACCATAGTAATTAGATAACATTTCAATTTCCTTTTTCATTTGAACCAATTCACAGCTCAGAAAGAAATGCAGAGATTAAAGGGAAATGTAGAATTTTGTTTTCCAAAATTATTATCTTCACCACCTGCGTTATACAACTCAGAGTGCTTCAGCTTTCTAACTGCAATACCGTATATAAAGTGCTGTATTTACATATTAACAGGGTATTACAATCACCACTTTTATCATCCATCTGCAGCAAATCCACACAACCATTAAACACAATTTCACTCTTTTAGTAAAACACCCACATAGATTCAATTTAACCTGCAATCGAACCTAGTACTGGAGGTACATAATACCCCATACTGTATAAAACTAACTTAAAAAGACAATTAAAACAGAAAAAAATGGCCTATAGTCATTACTGCTTTGGCCATCATAATTGTGCTAAACCTTCTGATCAGGTATGCAGGCCTCTAAGCACTTCACATCAATTATATAATGTTTCCACTTGAAAGTGTTGCTCCCTGGATCATCCGAGATAAAATGTAATGTCAGATGTAAGAGCTAAAACATTTCATTAGCATCTTGTTATATCATGAATATTTTCAATAAAAATTCTAAATAAACAGAAAATATTCCTAGATTCCATAAAGTGTATAATATGGGAATGAGTCTTAGCTCCTGCCACATTGCGATGCAAGGAAGCAGAGCTGTCTAAATAGACTTCTAATTCGTCTTATACAAAGTCAAATTTAAAAGCTACAGAGAGCTGTTTCACCCTTATTAGAGCTCATCAGTGCATTATTCATAGTCACTACTTGCTCTCAAAAGACACCATATCCCTGAACATTGTTCCTTGTAAGATATAAAGTATACTGTATATCAACAGAGAACTGGGCAAAACAACTCCCCAGTTCTGGCACAAACAAGTCTATTGAGAATAACATCTACTAATTGTACATTTGTATTTAATGAAATTATTTAGTACACATGCATTTCATTCAATATTCAACTGCATTTTCTTGCTTTGCTTAAAAAACCTTATTTGATCTAACATTTTAGATCTTTAAAATTCTAAAAAAGTCCAGCAAAATGTCTGATTTGGAATAATGCATTTTCCACAAAATAAAAAAAAACCCCGCACATAAACACTTTCTAGCACATCAATGTAATGACATTTCTGTAACTCATTTCTGTAATTGTAGAGAGCAGATACTGTATTAATGTTGGATTCCTTATTCCTTGGTATAGTAGCAGAATATATGTTGATTTTCTTATTTTTCCAGTCAATAGCCTTACTTTCCTAAAAAAACAAACTGTGTCTGTGAGCGACAGCAGAAGAAAAGTTAAACTACAGACAAGAAAACCTCAAAACTGAAATGTGTACTAGTGTGAGTTTTCTTAATCATAAACTGTGCAATAATTTTATTCCATTATGAACTATCACAAGACAGGATTCCTAAAGGTATAAACTATGGATATAAAGAATACAAACACACATGTGAGTAAAATGCTTTGTGTGTATGTTTAGTATGTTCAGAAAAAAGTACAATCAGACCTCAGGGACTGCTTTTGTTTTCAATTCTACAAGACTGATCCTAGGCTGCTGTAGGCCCTGAGCTATTGATAGGTAACTTGTATTGTCAAAAACCAACGCCATTTTTTGAAAATTTTCAATATATTTAAGATACAGAATTACACAAAGATGCCCATGTCAGAAAGCCTTAGAAAATGACTAAAAGCTTAAAAGCCTCATTATCACCCCTTGAGAAAATAGAGATAAGGTATTTCAAGGACTATGCACTGAAGAACCACACAGGCACAATGGAATGTTAATCCTTTTTAAATAAAACCTAACAGTTTACACTGTTGGATACTCATTTTTTCAGCTTTCAAACTGGGACCTTCTTCATACATCCTCATAGGATATAAATGAGTAAGTCATTAAGGACAAGAAAAAGGTTAAATATTGAGTTCACAAAAATATTACACAACACATTTAATTTAAACGAAATTCATGATATTAAAATAGCACTCTTAAATGCCAGCAGCCATATCACCCTGCAACTCACAAATGGCAGCCCACTGAAGCTAAGCAGATGTGAGCCTGGCCAGTACCTGGATGGGAGACCTGCTGGGGAAAAACTAAGGTTGCTGCTGGAAGTATTAGAGGGGCCAGTAGGGGGCGCTCACCCTGTGGTCTGTGTGGATCCTAATTCCTCAGTATAGTGATGGGGAAAAATGTACTGTACTGCAAAAGGGTGCTATCCTTTGGATGTAGTAAGGTCCTGAGTCTCTGTAATCATTACAAATCCCATGGCGTTTCTCGAAAAGAATAGGAGTGTTACCCAGGGGGCTTGGCCAAATTTTCCTTTGGTCTTTATCAATCATGGCTGCCAAATTATCCCCATCTACTGTATGAATTGGCTTCATCATCCAGGTGGATGCTGCACATTGGTGGTGGTGAAGGGGAGTCCCCATTACCTGTAAAGCTGTGTCCAGAAAAGTGCTATATACTGTAAGCATAAAGAATTATTATTATGAAATGGATTATAAATACAAATACCTATCTGTTGTTTAGAGCTCTGCTTCATCTTTACCAGTCCATATAGCAAAAAGATATGTATGTAACGTATTTTCTTTTGAACTCTCTCACTTATTTCATTAAAAAAAATGGAATTAACATGAGTGGAAATGTCACAGGTACTATGAATTATGTTTGTAGAGACTTCTTGAATTCTGTATGAGGTAACATACAGTACTTACACTGGGGTGACCTGAATCTATAGATGGTTATGGCAATGGTACTGTACATATTCTTTAGATAATGATAACTTGTATCACATAGCAATGTCTACTTTGCTGCAATGAGAACTTTAAGAAACTTCAAAAAAACATTGTAGTGTTCGGGCTATGCTGTTAGTGCTCCTGTGACAGACTAAACAGCAATGCATTTTGAACATGTGCATCAGAGTCTTGAGGTTGTAAAGCAGCCATCAAACCACATATTATTATATACCCAAAGCAGTTCCGTTACATTTAGCATAATGTATTTGAAGAAAATCAATACTTACAGAATTCTGCATTGCTGTTTGAATAGTACAGAGGGGGTAAGCAGATTGATATAAAAATAAGAAATGACAAGCATTTGGAAGCGTGTGTCACAGACATCAAACAACAAGTTGTTTCCAGCCATGAATGCTTCTTTAAATATATATATCAAAAGCAAACAGAACCTTTAAGATTTGCAATTAGATATTATGTCAATGAAGATAATTAAGAAAATGCGAAAGACTTTAGGCTTTCACAACTATTAAAACTTTATGCTTCACAATTTTCCAGGAAACACATCCTTGAAACAAGTCAGAACTTCTACATCTGTAAAACATTCTGCCAGTTCTTTTGGACAGAAACATACAATACTTTCAGAATTCAAAAATAAACTTCTCCCAGAGATGTGGCAAGGGCCAATGTCATTTGGCTTCATTGTCCGTTTTAACAACTCTTACACACTTGAATTTATGACAGGGACTCTCAGTAAGAGAAAAGATTCAACAAATAGCTCTGGTTAAATATGACCTTGAAAGGCATTAATGACAGAAAACCAGGTTACATGGTATAACAACCCCTTCATTAAAAAATTATGGGGTAAGCAGTAATCATAGTCTGCTTATTAGTGAATACAGCTTTCTGTTGAGCTCTCAGTGCTGGAGACTGGAAGAGGAACACAGGTTCCTCAGGTTAAGAGAAAATAAAAGATCTTGCGTAGGCTAAAATTTAAAATGTCCATTAATGTGAAAGATCTCTTTCCCTCTCACTGTCAATCAGCAATGCACATGACTGGACATACAGTACATCAGTGCTGTACAACTACTGTATTTAATCTTTTGGAAGTATTTCATGATTCCAGTATAATAATTTGTACTAAAAGGAGTGATTACACTAGCATAAATGTGCCAGAATGAGTAGGTAAAAAGCTATATTCCAGTTTATTAACAGAATGTGATGTAAAAGCTAGCTCCTGATTGCATTTCATAATGCATCTCTAAAAAGCCAAAAACATTACTGTCGCACAAATGCTCAAGACAAGAGGCAAGAGGGGCAACTCATGGTGTACTGCATATCGAAAAGCAATGTCTTAGCCCTGCCTTTCCATCATTCATTTTGCGATGTGAACGTGAAAAGGTGGTGCAAAAAAGAAAAGGAAAACCTTTAAGGTACAATACAACTGACTTTTAGAATTACACCATATTTTTTGATGGCGCACCATACTGCAAAACTGTGCAAAAAGTATTTAAAAATCAGTTCACGCTCAAATGCTCTGGCTACTCTTTAAACAGAAATACAACCTTCTATTTTGAAACAAGTCTAAGCACAGTTTCAGTATAAAATGCAATATAATATTAGCTGAACAATTTCAGAATGGCCGTCTAAATTTACCTAAAGATACAGGTTTAGTGGCAATCCAGCACAAAGACTCAGCTTTTAAATATCCTGCTAAAATGATAACATTTAAGTGGTAGATGCAAGAAACACTTTACCACTCAGGACAGCAAAACATGGTATTCTGACACTTAAGAGAATCATTGGGCTTCTCTGTGTAAATGAAACAGGTCTGTTTTACAGTCTCACCCCGACAGTCTTTGATTAAATATGCACAATACATCAGCAGCATATAATTAACCAAGAACTGTGTATGCCTTATCAATTATTAAACATAAGCAAACATCTCAAACAAAGAACAATAAATAATAAATAAATTACAGTACAACTACAATGCATAATACTGCTACAATGTAGTGAGGGTAGTGTGCTGACTAAAATGTGGAATAAATACAGAAACTGAATGTCTTCTTTTTCAAGCTTTAGGTGCTTCAAATTGGGCACAGACAGAACTTTGGGCTTACAAAGCAAACAATAAAAAGCTGGATTTTTTTCCTGCTGGATTCAATTTACTTAAATTTGTAAGGTGTTCCTTCATAAGTAAAAGTGAAAAGAAAATGTGTCAAAGCGATTTAAACAATGGAGAGATCTGTTCCAGTTTGTTTGCCATACACTCCTTTGTTCTCCTCATTTCTCAATGTCCGTCAATGACAAATAACAGCAAAACTAGGTTTGCGTGGTGTACCAATGCACGTCGTGCCACTGTTGATGTGGCATGAGAGTAACCGTGCAAGTATTCAAAGTCAGCCATATGTGGCAGATGATCTTATATGCTGTCTACCCATGGGGATTTAAGATACAAGTATTAGGATGCAGACAAAACAGCTAGAATATGGCCAAACATTCCATGATTGTAAAATGGTGAATTGATTATACTGTAATAACTATGCTTCTTTCAAACTATTCAATGTACATTCAATGTACAGTACATTCAATGTAAATGAAGCTATATACAGTACAATAACTTACTATTCCCTCACACTTGTGCTGTACACAAATATAGTGCAGGTACAACAGTATTTAATTACTACAGAATGTTTTACAATACAATAACCATATTAAACAATTTTACTCTATGCTTTGCTGACAATACCAAATTATCATTTGTTTTTCAGTGCACATATACTGAGGACAATGAAAATCCTACAGTTAGTATTTTATACTGATACCTCAGCTGGCCCATTCTGTACATAATACTATTTACATGTTAAACAGTTAGCTGAGAGGTTACTTGTCCGTATGAGTCATATCATTCCTTGGAATAACAATATATTGGGTACAGGACGAAATGGTCAGTGTTCATGTTTTTTACTAGAAAGTCCAATACAAAGGAAAAAGTTGCAAAGTAACAAGTAAAGGTTTATTCCATGCTGAAATGAGAAGAAACACAAAGTTTTGGCTGTGGAGCCTTCTTCAGCTGTTCCTTTGTAACTTACGCATGCTGACGCAGCTACTGTACCTACTTGAATTTTAAAAAAAGGGTTGACAATTTAAGAAAAGCGAACTATGAAGGAATGAGTGTCTTAAGTTAAAGTAATATGGGATATGAATGATGGAAAACCGAAAACATGTTATTGATACATTGAAGCTAAAAATATAATTCCTAGAATAAGTCAAATGCTTAACAAATCAATGAAGAAAAAGCTAAGAAAATAAAATATTATTAAAGAACAGTTGCAGAAATGGAGCACAAGAGGTCTTACAGATACTAGAAGCACTCATTTTCAGAACTCTCTGGGGTAGCTACCAATTGAATGTAAAGAAGAGATTTTATTCATAAATCATTGACAAAACACTTCCAGTGATCTCCCAAATCAGGGGTGATACCCACTGACTGGAAAATTGCTAATGTAGCAGCCAGACATAAAAGATCGACAATACATAACCAAGTAATTATAGACCAATTAGTCTTACTTCTATTACATGTAAGGTTATAGAAACTTAATTAGAGCTAGAGGATCGTCTGTATTGCAATATACTGTACTTCTAGTGAACAGTCAATATAGACTCAGATCAGTTCTTGCTTAACTAACATAATAGAGCTACATGTACAGTCCATGCAGAGCACTAATGGAACAAACATAATATTTAGCTTTTTTTATTTTCAAAAGGTAGAATCTTTATACAGAGTTAGATTAATTCTTTAATTACCATATATTGAGTATATATGGATTAAGAACTTGTAAATGTACAGAAAACGGAGTCTAGATAAGGGAAGAATGTTCAAACCAGAGCGATATCATTAGTGGAGTTCCACAGGAATCAGTATTAGGACCATTGCTTTTCCAAATTAATATAAGCAAGAGACTATAACTGAAAAATAAGAGGATTAGCAAACACTGTAGAAACTGTAAAATGAAGGAAAAAGACTGAAAAACAGCTGGCAGATCAAATTGAATGTAGAAAAGGTGCAGAGTGATACATGCAGGTAGCAAAAGCAAAGTATTGACAAGATGTGGAACACAGACATCTCAGCCTTTTTTCCAGTTTGCTCAAGCTCTATGTGGAAACATCACTCTCTTCTAGATAAATGTGTGAAAGCAATAAAAGACATACAGAATATTTTGATATATTATAAAATGTGTGCATTTCAAATAAGAGTACATAATGGTAGTACTGTATACAGTTACATGCACAGTTGTGGCCACCATGTTAGAAAAACACATTGATCTAAAATCAATTCAGATGATATACAGTGGATATAAAAAGTCTATACACCCTTATTGAAATTGCAGGTTTTTGTGATGTAAAGAAATCAAGAAAAATCATGTCAGACATTTTTCTATCTTTAATGTGACCTTGCAAACAACAAAATTCAAAAGAAAAACAAATACTGTAGATAATTATTAGGGAAAATAATTTAAATTTAAAAACCTACAACACCCTGGTTGCATAAATGTGCACACCCTTTTATAATGGGGGTTGTAGCTGTGAGAAACAATTCTCACAATCACATTCAAAATCATGTCCAAAGGTAAGTAGCATACACCTGTCATCAATGAAAATAATTCTAATTAACCCCAAATTAAAAATCAGCCATTGTCCGCAAGGGGCTGACAAAACATCTACGGGATCTTATTGTTGAATGGTACCGATCAGGAGAGTAAGATAAAAGAATATCAAAAGCACTGGATGTACCATGCAGCACTGTGAAGACTATAATCAATATATGGAGACACAGGGACATAGCCAAGATCAGGACAACCCTCCAAAGTTGTTGACAGGACAAGGAAAAATCTTATCAGGGAGGCTACCAAGAGGTTACAGCAACATTAAAGCTGCAGGAATTTCTGGCAAGTACTGGTCACTCATTGCATGTGACAACAATCTCCCGCGTTCTGCACGTCTGGGCTATTGGGTAGGGTGGCAAGATGGAAGCCATTTTTCACAAAAAAGAACATCCAAGCCTGTCTAATCACCCCAAACCATGTGGGAAAATCTCTTATGGTCTGATGAGACAAAGGTTGAACGTTTTGGCCTCAATTCTAAAAGATATGTTTGGCGTAAAGACAACACAGCCCATCATCCAAAGAACACCATACCTAATGTGAAGCATGGTGGTGGCAGCATCATGCTTTGGGGCTGCATCTCTTCAGCTGGGACAGGGGCTCTAGTCAAGATAGATGGGATAATGACTAGCTCCAAAAATCAAGATATTTTGGCACAAAATCTGCTGGCCTCTGTCAGAAAGCTGAAGATGAAGAGGAAGTTCACCTTCCAACATGATAACGACCCAAAGCACACATCCAAGTCAACCAAGGAATGGCTTCAGAAAAGGAAGATCAAAGGCTTGGAATGGCCCAGTCAGAGCCCAGCCTCAATCCAATAGAAAACCTGTGGAAGGACCTAAAGAGGGCTGTGCACTTGAGATGCCCTGGAATTTTGAAGGAACTTGAACTTTTTTGCAAGGAAGAGTGGGAAACAATTGCAAAGTCCAGGTGTGCAAAGTTGATAGAGACTTATTCGCAAAGACATTGTTGTAATAAATGCAAAAAGTGCTTCCACAAAGTATTAGTTGGGGGTGTGTGCACACTTATGCAACCAGGGTGTTGTAGAGTTTTTAATTTCAACTATTTTTCCTAATAATTATCTTTTTGTTTTTCTCTTGAATGTTGTTGGTTGCAAGGTCACATTAAAGATGGAAAAATGTATGACATGATTTATCTTGATTTCTGGCTTTACATCACAAAAACCTACAATTTCAATAAGTGTGTGTAGACTTTTTATAGCCACTGTACAGTAAAAGACTAACCAACTAGTATATTGAAGACTAGCCTTCAGCAGAGCAGCACTGCAAATTGAAAAAATGCACAGACATGAAAATTATGTTTTCATATAACCTCAAGTCTACCATATTGATACTAACACAAGTTCAAACAAATCCTTGCTAACTGACACATTACCACCTACCATATTTACTAACAAAATTAATGTACAACAAATGCTGTAAGGATTAAAGTACTTTCATTTTTTTGTGGATGTGGAATTAGTCACATAAGACGGAGATGATATTTCTTGGAAAATCAAAGATATCTGAGACACCTTTAGAGGTTGGGGTTGTCACTGTGTAGAGAACCCAATTTTAGTCAATTTGTATAAATCTTTGATGGAATGCAGAGATTGACAACTTTTTTTGTGTGTATTTTTTTTATTTAAGTGCCTGAGTGTGCAGTTTAAAACTACATACAGTAGCAAATAAAATACATTACAACAACAATCAAATTACTCTGTTAACACAATCATATGGATAGCCTGCAGCACATACACTTCTGTATTACACAGTTATTCATATCATTTTCAAATGCATTTGTAAATTACAGTGATATAGAGCACTGTACTGTACATGCACCTTTTAAATCTCCAAAATCATACAGAACCAGCTTTAATAAGGCTGATGTTTCTCAAGTCTCATGTTTGCAATTAAATGAACAAACTTAAACTGTTAGAATGTTTGAACATTTACTTTAACATGACTGCAGACCTGCACGTGTATCCTAAATGTAATAATTTCCATTACTGCATTTCTACACTCTGCTGTTTTCTGTTTATTTACTGATTAATTCTTATACTTCTTTCCTGCAGGCTTGTATTCAAGTCATGTCACAGCTCCTTAGCTGGGAAACACATCTTGTAGCTGAAAAATCTTGTCAAGAAGACAAGCCATCAGTCAGATCACAGATGAATATCGATATAGAAATCAAGTTAATATATCTCTCTTGATGGGAGCTGCTACTCTTTTATTCTAAAAAGCAGTCAATTATTCTTTACTTTCTAAGTACTGTAACTGTATATAAAATCTATACACTGTTTTAGAAGTATGTTACTTTATAACGTGGTAATTAAAACCGGACATACCAACAGATAGAATACTCTTTATCATATTATAGTGTTCTAAGACAAAAACAAGATAGATAGATAATACCTTATTAATCCCATAGGGAAATTGATGTGTTACAGCAGTCCAGCCCAAGACAAGCAAAACAGACATCAGAATAGTTATAAAACAAAAGACAACAAAATAAATAAAAATGAATAAATACATAGGTGTGTGGAAAATGTGCTGATCATAGTCACTGTAAAAACAATAAAATATGTGCAATGACTCATCAGTTGGTTAACAAATTTCTATTAATTAAGAAGCATCGTCAATTATGATGCCTTGTTTTCTAAGCACTTCCTTGTTAAATAATAGATTGTGGGCCACTCCATTATCATAGTCAGACATGTTACAAATGAAGTGATCAAGATTCATTCATACATTTCAGTAAACACATATGGTTAACGCCAAGTTAACAAGCCTTTTTCCCTCTGGTAGAACAACATAGAATCATAGAATATAATTATCCAGGTAGTGTCCATAACTCAAGAGTATAGTCCATTAATTTAATTAAATGCATTAACACAGTTACTGTATGATGAGCTTCATTCCATTTGCCAAAACATGAACCATCCAGAATAAGTTGCCAAAAAAGCAAGAAAATCCTCTGTATGGCAGTGGTAAAAAGTGGCTATTTTTACACAGGGTACTAAGATTGTGCTTATTCGCTTTAATTACATAAAACACTCATAGCACGTTCATCAAAATGGCAGTGATTATTAATCACTCTGTAATTGAAATAACCTTTGCAACATAACTGAAAATTTCTCATTTTGTACTTTATCCAAATAACTGCAGAATTAATGAGAGCCCCTGCAAAGAGAAACAGCTACCCACTAAATCATCTTCTTCGTTCTCCATTCGACCTGTGCAGGTGACCTCGATCTCAGAAATGCCCCAGACAAGGTACTATAAACATCCAGCTCTGTCCACATATGGCATCTGAAACTAGACACTGAGCACAGATTCCTTGCTGGACCGACGTTATTCATTAAGTAACAACAATAAGGACTCATTCCGTCAAGCATCGTAGCCGCAACAAAGCAATCAGCAAAAACAATCAGAGTGCATCTCAACATAAATAAATAGAAGGAATCACATGCTTGGCTAATTAGATATTACAAGTACATTTTACAGCTGGATGCTCTTAATTTACGTTTAAAGAAAAAAGATGCTGGTTGAGACATTAAATGCAACTGCTAATTTATGAAAAACATGAGGGACTGATTGCGGGGAGCTTGCTGGCAAAATTCTACTCATATTGTAGGAATATTTTGGCTCTCCTTTCTGAAATCCAATGAACTAAAGTCACACCATGCAGACATGCTCATAAAGAA
The DNA here is from genome assembly GCF_059453375.1 of Lepisosteus platostomus. NCBI lineage: Eukaryota > Metazoa > Chordata > Actinopteri > Semionotiformes > Lepisosteidae > Lepisosteus > Lepisosteus platostomus. Next base: position 12,160,173 of record NC_142627.1, on the reverse strand, counting down.
CTCACAAAATTAGAAAGGCTCTTACTTTCTTCACACGCAGAACTTAATTGGATCCTGTTACTTCTATGCTTTATTCTACATTAAATTTGTATTGTAGCTAAATATTACATCATTAAGGCTAATATTTATTATCCTGATGTGTACCTTGAGTACAGAATGTATAAACCTACTACTTACTCATCATCTGTGAATGGCTTTAGTTCAAAATGAGCAATTCTTTTCATTTTAATTAGTGCCTGAAATAGAATACAAATTGTTGTGTAACTGTTCCCAAATCTTCTTGTGCCTTATGCGGAGGCTTCCAAAAACTCAGCGCAAAAAACAGGTAACAAGAGTAATGCATTGTCTCTAACAAAAGCAAAACAAAAACAGCTCAATACTATAATAAAAACACAGACAAATCTAGGCAAATTTAATAAAAGAAAAAAAGTTGTTGGGAAGAGAAGGTTATTAATTAAAATAACATGAATCTGGGTACTTTTAATAAAATCTAGAAGAAAGAACATGTTCATGAGGGAATACCATATCAGCAACAGATCTGAGGTAATATCAAAATGCAAACATTCCCATTCGAGTAAAAACCATTGATGTCTTGATATGTCTTTTTTTTTAATATATATATATACACACGTAAATATTAAACACAAAAGAAATCCTGTGAGGAAACATTTATGGTGCTATAATTTCTATAAATCGTTCTCCATTTACAAGATTAGTTAAGAAGATGAGAATTAACAATGTACACAGTAACGATCTAGATTTTAAATTCCAGATTCCAAGGATTAAGGGTAACCGGCGTAACACATACAGTAACAGATGCAGTGAAGGAAGACTTGAAGGAAAAAAGCAACATTAGGGAGGCTAGGCTACAGCTGTCAGTAACTTTAAATTCCCTTGACAGAAATACACTGTCACGAGATCTGTTACTCTCCAATGCTTAATTAGAGCTGATTGTCGAGATCTGCATATGCTAAATGGAACCGTTAAAATATTCCAAAATGTCAGTCCTGCAGGCATTATGATCTTCACAAATACAATATTATTTTAATTTGATTGAATATAAAGTAGCTAATCATTGCCAGCAAACAAAGGAAATTTGGTCTCTGGATAGTTTCTTTTTTTTTCTCACGTGCTGTTATTCCTCTCTTGCACCAGCTCTGGAGAATCTTAAAGCTGCAGTCCCGACGCCTAATTCTTACACAATTTAGTCCTACATAAAACAAAAACATGGAACTTCCTCATGCTCAATTGCAATCTCCTAGGGTAGCTTTAAATTACTGTTGGGTTTCTTTGCCTCCTTCTCCTTTGAAAAATCAACTAGCTACAGTGATAATGCTAATGCCATTTAGTGTCCTCAGATTCTATTGTGGCTACAGTAAGTCAGTGCAATGAACGAAAATTCCACTTTGACAATTCATTCCCATATAGAAGAATTTGTAAAAAAAAAACAAGACTGGTACAGCCAACTGTGTATTTTAATACTTAGAAAAAGAGTGTATAATCTGAGGTCCAGAGTAATCGCCTTTTCTTAACAGTTCCTGGATCCAGAATCTCACAACCTGAAAATCACAGGACGGAATGCTGCCTCTGTCACTCAACACACTGCTTGGCACTGTGTGTGGCCATCTGTCCCACTGGTGGCTGGCACCCAGAGGAGTGGACTGGTCGGTATCTTTCCTACTGTTGTTACTTCAATTAGTTGTGTCCATTCTGGAAATGCATTAGGGAAGAGAAGTGATCCCGAGGACATGTGTGAGTGTGTGTGTTTGGTCTTCTTAGTTTACTGTGGAGTCACAGTGACCAGATGGGTTCACAATAAGGATGTAAAAGGGGAAAACATTTTTCTAATCTATTTTGCATTTTAATATTAAGAAATTGAACTTGCCATATATTGCCATATGTAACCGGTACATGTACTGGTACAATGGAATTCTTACTGACAAAGTCTCTCGATTGTTAAAAAAGTGTAAAAACACAAAAGTACAGAAAGTACATCAGGACAATATACAAACAAACAGTAGACAATGTATTAAAAAAAGTTAACAGTTTTAATGTAAACAATTCAGACATGTAAACAATGACTGCAGATGTGCTCTGCTGAGCCTTCTTCAAGATAGAGTCCGTGTTCACTGTCCAGGTCAGATCATTAGAAATGTGAATTCTCAAAAACCTAAAGCTGGTGACTGGTCCCACTTCCGTTCCATCAATACTGAGTGGGCTGTGAGTTTGCGGCAGGTGTTTCCAAAAGTCCACTATCAGCTCTTTTGTTTATTCACGTTCAAGTCCAGGTTATTGCTATGACATCACCTCATCAGCTGTACGACTTCATCCCTGTAAGTGGACTCGTCATCATCGCTGATCAGGCCTATTATAGTGATGTCATCCGCAAATTTAAAAATGCGGTTGTTGCTGTAAATCCTGTTAAGATAACAGGATTTACCATCTTATTCTGTTTAAAGATTTTTTTATTTTCCAGATGTGTATTCAGATTTACCTAAACTGTGGCACAAACTCAGAAATGAAGATGGCAGTAAACCTTTAAAAGAACTGTTAGGAAGTACAAAAACATCTCTAGTATATTGATGAACACAATGAAGGTAGCTTCTATCACATCTAACTTGATGTCACAAAACATACAGTTAACATCCAATTTACTGGCTAACAGTTAATTTTCATTAAAAAAGACAATTAGCCTTTCCCACCATATTAATTGGAGTAGGGCAACATATCACTAAAACCCCTAATTGGAGTTAATTAGTCCAATGTTGCCAGTCAGATAAATAGGAATAGCAATATTAAATGCCGAGATGACCTTTTCAAACTGTCCTTCTAATTAACCTCCCAGACTTACATGCAGGTGCCAAGAACAGGGGCACACCAAGAGACCCTGGAAAGCCTTTATGAGGTAATTTATAGTTCTCTTTTGGCATAAATTGAAGATAGGGAAAACTGGGACACAACAACCAAATGCCGTGAAAGAGCATCAGCGGAAATAGAGATATGGATGAGGAATAGACAATTTACGCCTTCCGAAATGAAATAATGTGGCCAGAAAACACATTTCTGAACTAATCACATAATGCACCTTTTTGTCTTCTTCACAGTAGGAAACAGTAAATTAATACACAAACAAACATTACCATTGTTCTTCAAGCTGAGGGACAACATTTGAACTTATAGATCAAATATGTAGATCATTGCATATACCTGAGCCAAACAATAACTAGATTTGAGGCATCCCAGGCGGCTTAACTGGTAAAGGTGCCCACCCAACCACAGGCTGAGTTCCATGATCATGGGTTTGAGTCTTTTTAAACTAATTCAAACAATTGTCTTAGGAATCCCTGGACCAACTGTTTTGAAACTGGCCAGGTTTCATTATACCTATATCTGCTTCACCTCACATGTTACAGTAGTACTTTACATTCCCACACCAGGTCATCACCTGCTTGGTGACACACATCCCATTAAAACACTAGCTGTTCCAATTTAAAACTTCCAATTTAAAACTCTTTTGGCAAATATCGATGATATTTAGTAGGTATCAATCTAATGACAATGCATATTTAACTTGTTTTTCTAAGTCTAAATATGACTGCCTGGCCACCATTTTGTTCTCTTTTGATATGCACCCAGTGTTCCAAACTGCTCCTGAACAAAAACTGTTGATTTGTTAACTATAGTTCTAGCAACAATGCAGTTAACATATGGTGAATATATAGTGACAGACACCTGCCTGGAAGCTATTTTGTTCCCAAACTTTATACTACTGCAGTCTAAGGAACCACTGCTCCGGCTGACTTGAAAAGGCCTGCTTCAGGCCTGTACCTTGTGCTTTGCAGTGACACTTCTTACTCCCCAATGGGTAACCACTTGTTTAGCAAAACACACCCTGTACTGCTAAATGAGCTTCTTCAAAAACAGAAGCCGGAGGGAAAAAAAAAGCAAAAAGCACACAATGAATATAGCTCATATTGATGAAGAAACCAAAAACCAGGCTCTTCACCCTCTAATCTCTATCTCTTGAGGAACGACAAATAATTATAACTGGAGCTATAACATCTATGATTTAGCACATTTCATTTCATGCTCTATATTTCATGCTTTCTTCCTTCACTGTTTAATCCAAAAAAGTTATCTTTTCCTTATTATAGGACTTTGCTATTGAGCACGGTGCGTTTATCTACAGTTGAAGGTTACTGATAGCTAATCCACTTATAAAAGGAGAAAAAAAAACGTATTTTGCAAAATAAAATGACTATTTTGACAAATGTATTTCCTTTGTCTTTTTTCACCAGCTATTAATTTACAATCCTATTAGACTTTAACAATACATGCTTGCATGCTTGGATGAACAGCTAGAATGAATGAGTCACAAAGCAATGATGGATTTTGATACAGCATGTTGTTTCTTCAAAGACTAAGAAGACAGATAATGATGCTGAAAACCAAAGTTGTAAGACAAGACACGAAAAAAAAAGATACAAAAGACGTGTTATTTAAAAATGGAACATTTATAATGCTGTGTTTGCATTGAATCTGTTTTTTTACCATCTTGGTTTACAGAATACAAATGAATGTAGCCACAATGTGAACCATAATACAAAGGTTAAATGGCTGTAACAATTTCAGCTTCCAAATATTCAATTCTATTCCCAAGGAGAACCCTTTAGCATGAGCTCATTCCATTACAGAAGGATATTCAGAGTCACTCTCCACCACACATACTCATCACTATACCGAAGATATGTGAAGCTACATCATCCTCTAAACAGATGTTACTTAGGAGAGGCAAATACAATCCATAAAACTCAGTATTTTCTTCTTAGACTGTTGCAAAGACAACATAATATTAAAATGGGAGAAAAACATAAGTATACACCATCTACCAAACTGTTTAAAAACATTAGTAGACACATGATGCCATAGGATATTGAACAGGGTTAATAATAACACTGTAAAAACTGTCACAACAGCTCAAGCAAACACTTTAACACTTTACTTACAAATTGACCCAAACTAATATAATTGTGCTTGTTTTCGATTACATCATTTTTTCTTCTCTTGCTAGCTTTTGACCAATTAATAGGGGAGACTGGAACACAAAACCAAATCTTTACACTTGACAGACTCTGGAATATAAGGAATATCAAGCTACCAATCAATTAGCGAAAGAAAATGCCACAAAGTTAATTCATAATGTGTTAAATACAATAATGCAAATAAATTACTCACTAGGGAAATTAAAATATTTCCAAAAAGAGAGAAAAATAACTTTGCAGTAGCATATTACACTGTATCAATCACTAAAAAAAAAAGAATAAAAAACAATAATGGAGAACAATGTACTTAACAACTATGGTTAAAATGCTGACAGACATTTCAACAGCACTTTGTATTATATATTGTGAATTAAGTCCATTATGCTGTAAAATGTTACATTATCATATTAATAGAATTCTAGACACATGTTTAAATTCTTAAAAAAGTAATTATAGACTTGGCCCTTTTTTAAATAATTGTATTGGGTGAAAAGGAAGGATGATGAAAAGACTTGATAAAATTGTTTGTTTGCAACTACAGTAACTTGGCTAGAAATTCAGGTTATTTATTGAGAAAAACCTAGAGAGCTTGAGGCTACAGCAATATATTAAGGCCACTACAATGCTGAGTCAAGGTATAATGCTAGGTATCAAGTTCGAAAGAAGGTGATTAAGTCAGGAAGATGACGAAATGAGGTAAACCTGATCTAATTTAATCAAAGGCAGATATTTTCCAAATATGAAGGATAAACATTAGAGCATGATTTAAAAAGCACATAAAACTAAACATAAAGCCACCAAAGAATATGGGAAGAAAGACAATATGACACTGCTCTGACATTGCTGGATTTAAAATCATATGGAAGGCTTAACATATAAAACATAACAGATTTAAAACACTAAACATACTAGAGTTGGGAATAATATGCATTTCAGCAAGAGATTGTTGTGTTCTTCTTTATAATTTTTTGTCCTTGTATTAGACTGTATTTCTCTGATTGTATTATTATTATTAATTACTATTATTAAATACTAATTATTCAGTATGGAATTCCACTGTACTGACATCCCACTCTGAAGAAATTCACAATGCTGCCATTCTGAGACGGTCAGACATTAAGACAAGACAGCAGAAAGTACTGAAGACCTGACCACAGGAATGAGCACTTCATCAGAGACCTTCTCAACAGCCTGTGTTTTATCAAGCATTATCCTTGCACTTGTGACACAGGATTAAGAAGAGAAAAAGCAGTCTCTTGGATGGCATTAGCCTATTCTGCACTTGAGCAGACACAGTCACTTTTGGTTAAGTGAATAATCTATTAAACTCCAAGTTGTCAGATGTGGTCACCTTTGAGCAATTGGATTTAAAACTTTCATGACTGCATGTCAGCTGCATAACTAACAAGAAATCTGCTGTGTATATTTTTTCAGACATGATGGAATTGCTTATTTGCTTTTTTAATGTTGATATGTACACTCAGTGTTAAATAATCCTGAACATAAACAGGGTAACCTGTGAGTTACCACCTTCTGTCATGTCAAGTCAACATACAGTACAGTAGCAACACTATAGGTAAAAGCAACTAAATTGTAATAATTATTATACAATGTTTCATGGGTAGAAAAGAAACCTGAGGGAATCGCTATTTTAAGACTGAAATAAAACTACAGAGGAGTACACGTTATCACTGTACAAAAACCCGACAACCATTGACCTAGATTCCTAAAGTCTAAAACATTCAAACTTGGCTACCTACTGTATCAAACCTACAGTACTTCCATACCTGGGATCTCCACAGATAACTACTCCTCTTGCATAGTAAACTTGCTATTCCAATAAAACCATGCAAATGGTACAGTATCCAATCACATTCTGTGCACCTCTTTCGGGGATAGTCCACCTAATAAGTTAAACTATTTGTGAATTAAGATGTAACTAATCTGATGCTTTTAAAATGAACACTGGAGTTTCTTTGATACAGTATATACAGTACATACTGTACATTGATACAATAGCCTGCAGATTTATTCATACTCTCTGGAGAAATAGGAACAAAAACTATTATGTAAAAAATTACTATCATGTAAAATATTAACAGATAATATGTCTTGCCCGAAAGAACGAATGCACTTATATCCAAATATGTTTTGGATAATGTGTCTTACCCCAAATCCTAAAAATGTGATTACTGCTATCCCAACACTACTGTACAGAGTAAAATCATGTATGTCAAAAAGTCAGGAAAAATTCAGGTTCACATTTATCAATAATCTGGTAGTTAGTGCTTTGTAAATCCTTCTCTGCCATGAATTACACTGACAAGATGCCTCCTATAGTATGCTATTTGGTAGCTTTCTATTCTTTATATCCTGTGTTGGAGATCTCCAACTGTTATCTTTGTTAAGTTATGGTCACCTCCCCAAACCACTTGATTTCTTGTCACACTCTGCCTGTGGTGGACTAGGATTCACTTCTGTTACTTCTCCTGGCAAAATACGTTTTGGTACAGAAGAAGCATCTACATACAGTAGTTCTGAAGTTCTCCATTGCACTTCTAAAGAGAACAGTTACTGCAGATTTGTTTTTGCTCTTTTTTAAGAACACTTAAAGGTGTGAAAATATGTTTTCTGAAATGCAATTATTTATGGCAAATAAGACTTGCTCTCTGCAATATTATTACAATTACAGAATAACATTTTTAAGCAAAACAATTCCATCGATAATTCATTCTGCTACTGTATATGATGTTTTTTGTTCCTATTGCATCAGGCGAATAAAATCTGGAGGGCACAGAATATATTTACAGTATTTAGCAGGGCTCTGTTTGAGATTATCTTTTTGGTGTGTGTTTGCAATACATGAGGCTGTCTATTTTCTTTACTTTCAAACAGATTTAATCATCATTTCATGGCCACCGGTTGTGGCATCTTATTTCTGATGCTGAGAGTTTCCAGCACATCTGTGTCCTATTAGCAAACGTGCACATATGTTCATTACTTGAAAAAAAATCAGAATTTTGTGGTGTCCATAAAACAACCAGATTGTGTTACTACTGTCTGAGAGGAGAGCTCTCTTCAATTCATCTCTGAAAACTAGACCCTGATCCATCAGTGAATTCTGTAAAAAGAAGAACATTAATTTTTTTGTTATATACACAGCTCACAAATAAAGAAGTGGGAGCTTTCTGCTTAATCTTATTTAATATGTAATGGGGACATTTGTAAAAGCCCGACTGATTTCAAACTGTAAATAATGTCTGTAAAGGTATGCTTTAAGACATGTGCTGCTTGGAAAAGTGTACTTCAAAATTGCTGACTGTGAAAAGGATCACTACTAGTTCCAAAAGATGAGAATATTTGATTTTAATATGCTGCATCATCACCAACGCAGCTGCTTCTAGAATGTTTGCAACAGGCAATTTGTGGTTAACTCGTATACATTTCCAGGCGCAACTGTGTGTTTTAACTGTGCAATGTCACTACTTATGTGAATTCTGCAAATTGTCATAAGACCACTAAATACAGTGTACAAAGCTAGACATATCCAAACCGAAGACAGTCGCATACTAAAAACACAAACACAACGACAAAAATGTAGGTTTCGAGAAAAGAAACTGGGGCTTTTTGCAGGAAAGTGGTGAGTTTGTGGTTGCCTTGCTAATTTGCCCAACGCCCTCATTAAAGAAAAATTAAACAATCATCAACAAAACAACTTCATGAGCAGTTCAGCCACCTTACACAAGTCTTTCTTCACTGTGAAGCATCTTACAAAATGAACAAATTATTTCTGTGATAAACAAATTATCAACTGTAACGATAAGGATTCCATTAAATAAGAACCCACAAAAAAGCTAGAATAATGATAAGCAGAAGTGGCTACTTAGACAACATGAAAGGCCAAGGTGGGAAGTACAGACTACAGTGAACTGAAAACAATGTTAAAATGCAAAGGGCTCTTCACTATACGGTATTTTTGTGCACCGTGAACAGTGAAATGGGTACACCCCGCATAATTAATAAAGTAGGAAGAACTAACTAGCCCTGATTTCCTAAGTGATCTCCTGTCCTCCAGGAGCTCTTCTCCAGTGTAACAGGCTCTCTGCTGCTGCTTGGACCCTAGAGAGAATCAGCACAGCCTCTTCAATTCAACCACCAGGCTCTGTGGTTCCATTTTCCACTGCTAAGCAGGTGCTTTCTTCTATAATACCCTAAATACAAATACTGAAAACTGTACAAGTTGGTCAAACTAAGAGAAATCAGTTGCCCCAGCCTGCCTAGAAATATTAATGTTTACTTTCAAAATGAGATTATCTTTCCCTCAAACTTTCCTACATTTATCCCCAGCCCCTCCCTCCAGTTTTTGGCATACCACCTTGCCTTTCATCCTTGACTTCTTATATGCTGTACTTCTTGCAAATGGTGCACTGAATATTAATTGCCATTCAGCCATGCATCCATCCATGTATTTTCTAACCACTACTTCTAGTTCAGGGTCGCGGCAGAGCTGAAGCCTATCCCCGCAAGCAATGGGCACAAGGCAGGGTACAGCCTGAACCGGGCATCAGTCCATCACAGGGCCCACATAGACATAGACAGAGCCAATTCTCCTAGGAGCCAATTAACCTACCAGTACGTTTTTGGACAATGGGAGGAAAATCGAAGCACCCCTGGAAACCCATGCAAAAATGGGGAAAACACACAAACTCTACACAAATAGCTCCATAAGTCTGGAATTGAACCCAGAGCCCCAGTGCTGTGAGACAGCAATGTTATTCACTGTGCCACTGTGCTGCCCAATATTAATATTCTCACTCCACAAAGTAGGGAAGTTTCAGAATGGACCAACAGCTCCAAACAGGACAAGAATGTTTTGTTTCTTATTTATCGAGATGTAAACTAAGAGTGACGAGGCTCAGGGTAATGCCAACAGATTCGTCGCTGGTGGAAAAGAGAGAACCGTATCTGTATTGCAGTTTTACCAAAATGTCTCCCTTCTTACAAGATGTATTTATTTTATTCCAATACAAAATATTAAACAGTCTCAAAGGTGACACCACCATAAGTTTTGCGCGTATTGAAGCTCAAGTTTGAAAAGTCCAGTGCTCACCAAATCTCCTTAACAAATTCTAATGTTAGGATAGGATGGGGATTTGGGGCTGGGGGTCTCCAATTGTACCTTTTTATTGGGTTGTTCTTGTTGCATACTGTTTGTGTATGTTGTTAACAAAAAAAAATATGCACAAGAAACAGGTGCTATGTTCCCCACAGTCTTCCTCCCAGGACAAACACAACACAAACACAGTGCAACTGATGCTGCTGTCCTTAGGATCAAACATTCCCTGTCAGTCTTACACAGATCCCTTTTACTTTGAGGAACTGCTGTAACAGACAGAATAACAGTAGAATCTGCACCCACTTGGCCTAGGCAGGGAAAATCAAGGTATACTGTACCAATTCTCTTCAACACAGCACAGCAACAGCTATTCCATACCTTCCAAAGGAAACGCATTGAATCTTAATATACTAGAGAGGAACAAATACTTTTTGAACACTATATTTTAAGTACAGAGCAAAGTAATTTATCCAGATTTTAACCCATCATGTCACTCCAAATTTATATAAATTATAGTCTCAGTACTCACATCTAATTCAGACTCCTTACAGATTTTCACCAGGATATTAGTTTATTGTGTTCAGATTGTGTTTTCACTGTTACTGCACTAAGCTTTAATAGAAACTAAAATGTCAAACTAAAAGAAAACATTTACTCTTTATCAAACAATAAACAGTGAAACACTTGTAGTATGAAAAAAAAGATTTTGGTTGCAGGAATCTATCAATTGACTTTTTTAAATTAAGGTACAGGCCGGATACAGGGTGTGTAAGCTCTCTCACACCAAATCAATGAGTAGCTTATTGCTTAAATGATAATGAAAATCTAAAGCAACTTAAATATCTTAGATTAGCTTAGAACCTCAGTGTTACATGAATTCTTTTACAAAGCAGCACCTGAATTACTTTCATTTGTTTTCCCACTGGTACTTAATCTCCATAACACGGTAAAATCAATACCTTACAATAAAATTTGTTATATCTGTAAACAAAATGTGTTTATTTAACACTCACTTTCAGCAGAAAGTCTTCTTTCATTAAAAAAAATATTAAACACGATAAACAGAGACCTATTGTGTTTTCCTATAAAACATAATTCAGCAGTAAAGTCATTTGATAAGATTAATAAAAACATTGAGCAAAAAATCATGTAGCGCAGCTCCTTCAACAGCCCCACTGCGTTATGATTTCTCCTTTTCTAAATTAATGCTCACAGTAGTCACATCCAGCAGTTTTAAAGGAGACAGGAGGGGAATACACAACTGCAATACACTTGTTGCGTGTGTGTCGATCTAAGCTGTAGCCCAAATCCAGAGTCTGTGACTCTGAAGGGTGGTTTTGATTTTAAAGTCCAAGGGATAAGCTGACAAGCTTTGCTGGGTTTAATCTTTTATACTCAAGTTTATTTTGTGTTACATTTTGTTTTGACTTTTATCCCTTTGTAATGCCTTTGAATCCCCATTAGAAAGGAGTCCATCTAGTGTTTCCAATAACAGTTCCCCTCTCTACTGCTCTAGCTCAGAGTATTTCCATAGTCAGGACCCTCAACACTTCACCCAGGGAATCTGCCAATGCCCAGTTATGCAGAACAAAAAGCATTTGCTCTCCAAGGAGCTTAGTGCTAATCTGCCAGCAAAGAACCTGGCACCTTTTGCTTCTACATCCTCACACAAGTCATACAAAGAAGTACAGGATATAAGATGCATCTTATTAGAAACTGTGTATAACATTGTTTCAGTTGATACTACAAGTTCTCAAAATTCTGCTTTTATCATGCTTACCTCATGGCAGCGTTGCTTGACTAAAAAACCTTTTGCAAGCTGACACTAAGGGAATGTACTATCAAAACTTCTCCAGTGTGTTCCAGTCAATCACAGAAATACAGTGATTTCTCAGAAGGCCGTTGAAGCTGAAGCAGCTGTAAAAATAAATTCTGAAGCACTTGGCCGCGTGTGAGAAAAAAGACAATGATTTATAAATAAGCAAATAACTGAATAAATAAATGAAGAGAGTAAAAGATCAACGGAACGTGTCCAAACAGCCGTAAGAATTACAAGTTTTGGAAGACAAAAGTGAAAAGTAAACCCGTCTCTCCATGACTCTTTAAATTATTTTTGATGCCTTTGCAGGTTAAATTTATTTTCAAAAAGAAACACTGCCCAAGCAATTTTCTTCAAAATGATAACAATCAAGCAATGCAAGTCAAGGGCTATAAAGGAAGGGTTTATAAATCTCGATTTTCCTGTAATTTAATTTTTAACCGGCACAATTTGAGTACTAGTCTGTGTAGATGTCTGTCATTCTTTCTGTTGAGATGGTTATTAAGACCCTCGGGAAAGAAGTACAATGGGAAAACAAATCAATCAGAACAAGCACCTGAAGCTTGAAAAAAGTATTTAACCCTGCACACTAGTGATAAGACTGACCGATGCTTCTTGCTTTTCACTGCTCTTTAAGACAAGACAGTCTTTTTTACAGGAGTATATTGGGATGGCAATTCACCCAAATAAAAAACAGGGAACCAGTCAGAACACTCTAAAAGAAATGTTAAAGTTAAGACTATTAAGGTAAAATAAAGTTGATGTTATTTTTAAGTTTCTTGGCACATAGAATTATTGTTTTCTCCTACAGGGAGGGAAAGGTTGGATTAAAATACTTTTTATACTTATACTATTTCAGAAGCTATTTAACAAATTAAAAAATAACTAGGAGAACAAAAATTAATTAGCAGATAATGGTGAAATTTAGAGATCAGGAAATCAGAACTCAAAATCCTGTATGTGACCTCTATACCTCTATTCCAAGCTGTAAAAAACTCAAATATAGTCATTTTCTCCCACAAAAGGTCAACACTAAACAAATACCACAAACTCTGCTGAAATGATTAATGCAAACACCCTTACATTCAATCAACTGAAAACACATTGTTCTTAGACTGGAAAAGAAACGAGACAGGTGTGTCTCTTTCTGTAGTTTGTTATATAGTTTTGTCTAAGTTATGTGAACAATATTTTATACAGATATTCAGGCACTACTTGCCTTAAACCAGTCTGGGGCCCTTTGAACTAAAAAACACAAATCATGGACATTCTTTATAAAATTTAATATTATCCGTTTTACTACAGATGTGTCTGAGTATCCCCTATGGGAAGGGGGTCAGCTTTAAATGGGATACTGGAACAATAAGGAAAACCTCAAATGAATGCACCAAATTGATCTCTATAGAAGGATGACACCTATAATGCCTATCTACAATATTAAAACACCAATTTCTGTTATGTACATTTTTGATTACTTGTTGCTTGAATTAATATTTGAATATCATAAATCAGGAGCTGAAAATGCACTGTAGCTGCCAACTTGGAAAAAGTATGTGTTTTTTTTAAAAAAAACAGTAAGAAGAAATAACAGAAAAATACCCTGTTCTTAATTCCACTGCTTCTAGAAAGGTTTTCAGTTTTGACCTTCACACCAAGCTTAATGCACTCTTCACTTATTTACGCTACCTTATCTGATTTCAGTACATTGACTCTTCTAACAGCTTCCTTGACCATCCCCATCACATGCATTCAAATCCCACTCGCTCACTATTTGAAAAGATGGATTGAGCTATAGCTACAACTGGACTGGGAAGGAGGCAAGGGAGAAAATGCTTTGATGCTCGTGAACAGAGGCTTTAGGGTGGTGTTTTTTTCATAGCCCATTGCTCTGATTCCTAGCCAACTTGTTAATCCTTACATATCATCCAGGAGGAAATTCATTTAAACACACAACCCCATACATACAAATGCACAGTAAAATACTCAAGTTAAAAGTAGGAATGCCTTTGTGAACATTTTCAAGCCTTGAAGCAGATTCAGATACTGAGATATTTCAGCCAGCCTTATCAAAATTTAGGCCATTCCTGAACTAATTATCTCATGGCTATTTATGAACAGTATGTATTTGTTTAATTTAATCTGTTTGCCTATCATACTTTAGAAGTCAGCAATTCACTATTTGCATCCTGGATCATACAGGATATGTCAGATATCAGATGTCAGATAACTGGAGTCATATATTTGACTGTACCTGCTAGCACTCAGTAACAGTGCCATGGAAGATGGATTCAAATTTCACTGGGAACATTAAAGAAACACAACAAAACAAACACCAAAGACAAGGCATGAATACATGCTACCTCCTCATTCACTCAGGAATACTCTCCAGAAAAAGACACTGCATGCCACTGCCTTCAAAATGCAGAAGAACATTGTGGTGCCTAAATAACGTTCAACAACAGTTAATTTGGATATTCAAGACTTATAGAACTCAGTTTTTATTGATTGAGCATAAATATTTAAACTCATTTAACATCGTCCTACCTTATTTCTTATCTTAAAACAATTAACAAATCACATTAGACAATAACAGTAGCTTTTAATGTTCCATACAAAATCCAAGACCACAAGATCCTATCCTTTCCCACATGAAAAGTGGCATTAATTGATGTAGAACAAGAAACAACTGATAACACTTAACCATTCAAGAAGATATATTTAGATTTCTCCACAACACATTCGATAAGGTAAAAAAATTGCTACTTCTTAAATTAAAAGCTACAGGATTCCAAGATAAAGCATGCACAGGAGTCAAGAACTTGTTAATGAAAACGGGGTCATTTTAAAGGGCATAGCCCCTAACTGGGCTGGTGTAAGCAGAGGTGTACCACAGGAAGAAACTTTAGAACCACTGTTCTTGATCTATATCAATGATTTAGATTCTGGCATAGTTATCAAACTATTTACATTAGCAGGTAAAAATAGAGGAGTAACAAACAGCATCAAGGGACTAACAACAAAAAGAAGCAAAATGCAAGATGAGATCTGGGTGTTAATATAGATTTGTCAGTGGGATCATCAAGACAACGTAGGGAAACAATAATCAAGGAACATTTGGTTATAGCGAAAATAACCAAAGGAAATTTACACTCAAGCTTTACAAAGCATTAGTAAGACATAGACTATACATAGGTCTCTAAACTATTAAGCTACGTTTTGGTCACCATACTATAAAGTCTGTAATGTAACAGACTTATGAAGAGTTCAAAGAAGAATAAAAATAAATATTACTGGTATTATCAGTATTTAGTATTAAATAAGACTCTGGGTATTATCATATACACCTGTACAGTGAAAAATAAATAAAAAAGTAAAACATAAAAATGAATAAAACATTTAAAAAGTCTGTATCACTATATGAGATACCCCTGAAATCATTCTGGAAATAAATGGCTGTAAAACTGATCACTGATATATTTCAACAACATCAGCTTCACCTTTAATAGATATATGTAATATCTAAATTTCATGTTTTTGGATGACGTGTTGCCTTCCATATAATGAAGTATAGTACACTGTATCTTTTGTTACTGTAAACAATTGGGACCTACAATACATATTATAAACCTCAAAACATAAAAAATATGTGATAATCTCTTCAATAGTTACCAGATATATTCCAGGCTTTTCATTTATATTTTCCTGGTTATCCTGTCAAACTCAAATATTCTAACAAACCAGGGAGATTAAGAAGTGAGTAGAATAGAGCCAAGCATTAAAATGGGATTGTAGCTCAGAGATTTCTCCAATGAAATGTGATCAAATTCAGTTACCATGGAGACACTGTTTAAAAAATCAACTTACCACAGATCTTAAGCCATTTTCCTTTAGCAGCATCAAGGAGTTTTCATAGCAATTTGCTAGAAGTTCCCTCTGAGTCTTTCCAACATGGCCTCGTGCTACAGGCCCCACTGTGTGTATCACATCTGTTTGGGACAGTCAACAAACAACAGTTAATATGCAGCAGATAGTATACTCTCTAGTCATAATTCATTCAAAACAATTTATCAATTACAACCCATCCATGCGTGGTAAAGATAATAACACAGAATAAATCAAGCCAGCAGTTGTAAACATCTTACAGACTTCTTTTTATTTCCTGTACTTTAGCATGTCTCACAATTTAAACACTTTTTTTTACTATGAGGTATTAAATTGATCTTTCATGGCAGAAGCCTCCTTCAAAATATGTGGCAAGTGAATCACATTTTCATGTTTTTGAGTTCCTGCAGATAAAAGAGAATTGCCATTTGTCTTTTAGATATAAGAGAGATTTACTTCTTCTCTTTAGTTATTCAGTAAAGTACACTGTGAGAATATGTGACCATGCTTTCTGTAAACCTTTGCAGAACAAGCACTGAATATTGAATAATATTAACATGAAAAACCTGCATTTTAAAATTGACTACAGTTCTATTATTCTAAGACATATTTGTACATACAAGTTTAACTTCCTAAAACAACTTTCCACATTGGGATAGTTTCGTAGACATGTCATGAAACAATGAAACACCATATTATCACAAGGCCACACATGCATATTTGCCTTGGGAAAGGACAAATTGAAAAGGAGAAGCACGCTTTTTAGGGTGGGGATGGGCATTAACATGAAATGCAAACAAGATTTAAGTTTGTCATCACAGTGGGGAAAATAGGGACATTTTTAATAATCCTTTCCCAGAATGAATACATTCATTCTGCTAATGAAATGGCAGTCCAGATAGAAAATCAATTACATGATTCTTTTATCCTATCTATTCAAGTATTCATATCTCTCGTTCTTCTCTCTCCCATACGGCATAGTAATGTGCTTCCCTGTCAATCACAATTCGCTTCTTATGAATTGTACAGAGCCGAGAATTCAGCTCTCATTAATTGAATCATAACAGTGATAACAATAAAGTAAGAGAATTTAAGAACCAGCTCACCAGTTCACCAAAAATAATGTGATTATTCTGCAATTGCTAAACTGTGTTTAGGGTTATACCATACCTTGACATTGCGCTAAACTAAACGATACCCCTATTGTTAACTTCTGTCCCATACAGTATGCTCACAGATCTTTTTCAACTGTTTGAACCATACAGTCCAAACTCCATAAAGTCCAAAAGTCCTGTTTCTACAAATACTCCATCTACAGGTTTCTCTGAGGTTTGTCTGCATTCTCATATATTTTAGATCAAAAACATTTTTAGACCTTCATTAAAGTCTTAATAAAAGATTAAAATGATCTGATTCAACATATCACACTGTGATAAGATATACTTGGATTATTTAACCCTTTTAACAAAATTATCCACAAATAAATATCCTTGCATGAATAAGTACGCGAATTCAGTAACTGGTGGCAACTCCGTGAGCAGGAATGATTTCAACTACTGTGGATGTTTCTTGTAACTGTTCATCAGTCTCTCGTATCATCTTTTAGGAATTGCCAACAGAACTGCACCAAGTTCACAATATTTGAGGGTTTCCTCCTCAAATGGAAAAAAAAACCCTTGCTTCGGTTCTGCCACAGCATTTTAATGGGATTTAGGTTAGGAAATTAACTTGGCAAATACAAAAATCACAATTTCTTCTTCCTCAGCCATTCTGTTGTAGATCTGCTTGTATGTTTAGGATCATGTCTTGCTGCAACACTTTCAACTCGGCTTCAGCTGACAAGTGGACGACCTGACATTCTCCTCCAGAATTTCCAAATTCATGGTTCATTGTTCCATCACATTTTCAAGTTTTCTGAGTGCCTACAGACAAAAGCAACCTGTCTTTTCTTAGATATACGAGAGCTTTGCTTCTTTTCTTTAGTTATTCTGTACTGTGAGAAAGTGTGGCCATGATTTCTGTAAAGCCTTGCGAAAAAGAGCATTGAATATTAAATGTGTGTCAGAATGAAACACACACTATGGAATTTACCACACTGTTTTATTATTCTCTGACTTTTCTTTTGCACTCAGAAGTGTAACTTTCTCGAACAACCATGTTAGGATAGTTTCTTAGACATCATATAACGATCAAACACCTAATTACCAATAGTGCTTTTTCTTTCATGGGGTTGCCACCAGAATTCCAGTTCTGTATCTAGCTAATGCCCAACAGAATCAGTTGACATATGCAGTACAATTCACAGTACAAAAACATTTACTAAAACCTAATCTCAAACCAAAATGCTTAAATATCACATAGCATAGATGAAAGACTTTTTAGAGTCAGCTACTCCAATACACAACATACTGTACCAGTATCGCAATGAAAAGAATGACTTACACTTACTGTTTTTAAGTCAACTTTTCTTTTTAAAAATGAACTACTGAAATGGATTATATATTGTCAAAATTAAACTTATGTTCATTTTTTTCAGCTGTTTTTGTGCTGGTTTTGGTCTTATTTTCTTCAGCTTCCCCAGTACAAAGCTTTTAAAAGTGAGTTTAATTGAATTAAAAATAACAATACATGGGGTTTTCTCTGGGAAAAAAAGCCATTTTGTGCAAACATTTTATATAAAAGGCTGCCATTTAGAACTGTTAAATCATGATTAAGTGCCCATTGTTTGCTTTCTATAAATAATGTTATTAATATTTAATAACTTATGATTCATTCAGTAGGTTTCTTAAAATCTATAAATCACACTTTATATAGTATAAAATACTGATAAGAGATGATTAATTTATTAGAAGTTTCAAACAGCAAATAACCATTTCAGCATTTTAATTATTTAATACAAATAAAGAAGAAACAGTAGCTAATATGCTTAAAAAGGAGGTGGAGAATGGGAACAAGACAAATGACTAACACTACTCAGAATCCAGTCAATCCACAAACATTTTTCAAAGCCAGTTGTGTGGATCCTGTCTAATGAAACCTTTGTGTTGTCATCTGAAATAAATCCTAGTTAAGCAGGTTTATATTTTTCAGAAGAGGAAACTAAGGTTAATTAGGCAATTCAAATACATTAAAGTGAACAAGCAAATCATTTCAAAATTATTATTTTTTAAATCATTCTATAAAAAACTGATGCAAACATTGAACATTATCTCTTCCTGTAATTAGGATGTAGGCCACACATTTCTTCTAGAAATTCTACCTGCTATATTTAATCATCGATAAACGTCATTATACTTTACTAGCAAATTATTAAAATCAAGGTCTTTATGTGAGATCTAGTCATCCAAATCTGTCAGACTACAATATTGTAAAGGACTAAAGAAGTACTTTCTTTTCTAATTAGATGAATACAAGTTTGCTTTTATGATCACCAACAAGAAACAAGTAGCTTTATTTTAAAAATTATGCAAGTTGTATAATTAAGTGTACTGGAGTGTGTATACAGTATCAGTTTTAATGGTCTGAAGTGAGACAATAATTGTGTGTTTTCCGTTGACTTGTTCGCCATGTATTATTCAGCATTTACAACCGAGCAATGTTGCGTTGTATTAGTTTAAAGCAGTACGTGTGTGTGAAATCCAATTAAAAGAAATCAGGCATACCAAGAGTGGGCCAATTTTAAATGGAAAAAAGTTATCACTGTGTTTATCTCAGCAGTACCCAAGTCTTTTTTTTTTTTTAACTTTAATGTGAAGAACCTATAAACTTACTTGGAATTTTGAAAGGTGAGACACATACTGTATTTTAAAATGGGCTTTCCAGGTGCAGAGCATAATAATGAATGTTAACAAAGTAATACAGTAAATACCAAACCATATAACTTGTTATATTAGCATATCTGTGCTATAACCTCTCCGACTATTCCATTTAATGTGGGAATCCAGTGTGGAACAAACTACAGGAGCTATGACAAACAGTATTCAGAATGAAACTTATTGTAAGATATTTGTACAAAACCATTTAGCAACACTGAGTCGCAAAAAAAAAAACAGTCCTCTCTGTGTAGCCTACTGAGAATCAAATGACTCTTTGCTCTCATACAAGAAGGAGAGGCATATGAATGTATCCATTCAGACATATCATGTTTAATACATACTGGATATCCCTTATGACAGGAACCTATTGCCTTGTTGCAAATGAGTGTAATTTTATGCATGTATACATTCTGTATAATTGCCTCACAAAATTATAAGATATCTAGGATTCTGATACTGTAGATTAGCATGACTACTCCATAGTGGAGCTTACCCACTTTGTCACATCTGCACCAATTAGGCAAAATCCATTTGATTCACAGCAGAGTGTCTGGCTTATGTAGTTGTTTCCATATCAGTTGCTGGATTCAATTTTGATTTTACACCCTATTGCTGCTGCACAAACACTGAAGTTGCTGCTCATAACAAGATGGAGGTTAGCTTGAGTATTTCCCTTTTCATTTAGGTGTGGACTCTCCTTTGGATGCATGCCACAGAATCAACAACCATTTAAGGCCTCAACATACTAAAAGATAAAACTACATTAAACATATGTAATTATACATTGTGTGGATTTTACTTCAAAATTCACATAAATTATTTTACTTTTCTTGTAAAAAAAAAGAAACATCCTCTTAAAAGCCTGAAAGATCAAAACACAAAAAGAATAATCCTTTGAATTCCAAACAGCTGTTTTGGGCCTTTCGATTAAGCTCTGAGGAGTCGCATTTTCTAAGCTTCATTTATTTCTAATTAATACAACACAACATTTTATACAAGGCAAGTTCGTCTTTCAAGAGTAAAGGCTTACAAATGGATGTAATAAGCAAGGTAGAAAATGAAGCAAGAGAAACATTAACAATAGTATTATTCATGGACTATGGCAAACGGTTTCACTAGTAAATGGATCTCACATGCACAAAATGGTAATACTAAAAATAGATATTAAAAAAAGTGTGGGAGAATCGAAATAAAGATGAAATTGTTCATGTTGTTTTTTTAGAAAAACACTTCAGTTCAAGTAGTGAGTCAAGGAGTAACTTGCTAATTCCAATCTTTGATTTGCTACCTTCTCCAGACTGGCACTCCTACTGACCTGAATGTACATAGCTCTGCACCAAAAGCACAGCTCACTTTAGTATGGTATGCGCTGCTAATGTTTTATTATTTGCTAAAACTGTCACACAGACCTTTGAGTCTTGCCAGCCTGGGCCAGAGCAATCACTTTCAATTTGCAACTTCATTAGCAGGCATGGAGGCTATCCCACATCTATCTGGAAAGTTAATAAGTAAGCAGATCGTAAGGTTAACATGCCGGCATTTATTATTAAGAATCTGATAGAGGGCATGACGGGGGTTATGGAAAAATGATCTCAGGACCTTGGCTATCAGTGAAAGCTAAAGCCTTCAATGTCTACCTGTGCTACTGCACTTGTAAAGTACAAATAAAAAATAAAATGGAATCAAGAGTCTAGGGTATTAAATTAAAAAAGAAAAGGGCCCTTGTTTTGTTTTGCCAGAATTTTGTAATTACCTGAGAAGCAATCAACTGATTGTGTTGAAGCCAAATGCAAACCTTGCAATGACAGAAAGAGGCTTTAATAATGATAAACAAATGTCAGTCTACTTTGTGGTTCTCTGAAGGTTGTTCTGTGAAAATAAATCCCGTGGAAAGTCGCTCAGGTTTCTGCTGTGCTGGCTTGGATGTGTGCCTTTTCTGTTTCTCCTGCTTCTAATTATGAAGTTATTATAAGGAAACATGAAGACTTATTTTAGAACCGCAGATAATCTGACTTGCCTTTCAGAGATACTCATAAAACCGTTAGCCAAAATGAGTGGGCATTCCTGCAAAGCTAAACAAGATGTGCTTTTCCATACACCATCTTCAGCCTGATGAAATGTCTTTCTATGACAAAAATCCTTTTATATACTCCTTTGACAATTTTCTTTAAATCGGCTGCAGATGGGCAGAGAAATGTAAATACAATGCATGTTTTATTTTTTTCGAAATGAGGCACTGTGCAGCACTTAGTCCTGCCTCATTTAAGCAGTAATACCTGGCACATAAACCATTCCTTCTCTTTTTTCAAGTATCCTGAGCTGAAGGGTACTGCTATGAATAGAAATAAAAAAATGAAATGTGTACTCTAATTGCTGATCTTATTTGTTTTAGATTTCTCACCCAATTAAGTCTGAGACATTTTCCAATTGTTCACAATGTAAAAACAAACAAAAAATATTTATTTAATTTTCTCCTTGAAAGTTGTTTCTTAGAAGATTAGCTTTGCATAGTACATAAAAAGGTAAAGCACAGTAGAAAAATTGAAATTCAATGTAAGCCTCTGTAGGTATGGAGACTTTTTAAAGACCTAACTATTTGGCGACAGGTTAGAGGATGTTTGTAAAATATACACAGAACAGGTGCAGTACATCAGATATTCTAATTCAATGCACTAAAACAGAAGATTCATTTTAAAGACTCTAAATGTTCATAGATTTGCAACATGGTAAACGATAACAATATGATATATTTTTAAATGCCAAGAATTCAACATTTATTGGAAGTATGCTTTAATCTATCACTTCTGTAACCTTGGTGTTTAATTTACAAACACAAATATTGGAACTGTATTGGACATGGATCCAATACAAGTAGTATTTCATACTCTGGAGAAAAGGTATTTTTGTACCATCTACAAACAACTACATTCAATTAAATTTCACTTTAGATACTTTCTAAAATGTGTACATCTTCATCAGTGTTGGGCTGGCTCTCTCTTTGCACACCCTTTTTTACTATATAAAAAGGTACTGTTTAAATCTTAAATAAACAACAAGAAGGCATAACACTGTGATGTAAATTTAATAAGCTGGGCATGGAAAATCATGTATATATAATCTATGGTTATACAGTATACAATTATATAAGTAGTTCAGGTGGGTAGCTGCGTCAGCATGCGTAGGCTGCAAAGGAATAGGTTTATTCCATACTAAAAAGAGAAGAAAGGAAAAACAACGTTTCAGCTGTGGAGCCTTTTTCTGGTGCCACACTTGTTCCTTGTTCCTTAAAATTACATAATATATAATTATATATAAAATTTTAAGCATTTCACAAACATTTTCATGTGCTTTGGATAATGCTGAATAAAGTAAATTACTGGTACTACAAGCACAGATACCTCTGTACAACATGTAAAGATGATTAATATTTTGGTTTTTGTTCCCCATTTCAAACAAATGATGTCAACTGTTCACAATCCTACTCTTCAGTTATTACCACTTTGAGTCCTCAAACAGATACCAGTTATTATGAGCAGTGTTATGAGTTAAATCTAAGTTTTAAAAGTTTTAAAAAGTGTTAAATCTAAGTTTTAAAAGTTAAAAAAATGGTTTATCAGTTACTCTGCTCTTGTCTATGACTAGATAGTGAATAAAAAAGAGAAAAATCAAAGTCATCAAACGCATGATTTACTGTATGTAGTGCAAAAAATTATACTGCATGAATATTGTAAAGGAGAAACACCTCGCAACAAATTTAATATGGTGCAAAAACCAGCAATTTTGAATTCACTTGGCACATTTTGCAGATTTGAGCCAAATGGCTCCTATAAAACACTGGGGGTGATTCTGGATTAGCATTAGTTAGGATTTAAAGTTAGGATGGGTTTTCGCTAAAGCTTATTGGTGCCACTTCGATGCACATGTAACTGTATTATGATGGAATGGTGCCCCATTCAGGATGTGATTCCATTCCAAACAGCCAGGTTTTTGTCTCTGCAAGCTCTTGAGAATAAAGCAGTTACTGAAAATTGATGGATAGATAGATATAAGCAAGATGCGGCTGATAGCTATTTGTGGGCAATTCACTTTGTACAGTATCACAACTTCATTTTAATGCAGTTCTAAAAGAGACTAAGTTTGAGAGACTGCATAAACCAAATTCTTAATATACTGTATTTACCCTGTATTTATTACTTATATAATATTTCCCTTGCTCATATTTAAATACCAGAACAAACATGACAACCAACCAGGGTAACTCGATATATCAATTCACACATAACATATGGTAAAAGAAATGTCTATATGTATAAATAAAGGATATACATGAAGCCGTGTAGAATATTTTTCCACAGTTTACACATTTTTCCATGGAGAAAGTTATTGAATTATGTAAGGAACCACAAGTTCTGTATGTAAGCATACAGATCTGACTGATGTGTAGTGTAGAAATGTCTGCATACAGAATTTGTATGCAAGACCAGGCAGCGTCTATGAAAGGTTCTATAACAATAAATGAAAGGTCTACCCCCTGTGGCACAATCTGGTAACTCTCTTCCCTGTAACCTTATATGCATGCACAAATAAACTTGGCAACATATGTTACAGTTTTTGAGCTACATGCCACTTTGTACTCAATGTCCAAAGCTAGGTTTTGTCATTATTAAGAATGATTTAATATCCAGGATTTGAGAAATATTTGAAACTGTAGATTAAATAAAGTTGAAAAAATCCACAAAATAAAATGGGTAGCTCATGAAAGTACGTGAAACTGAACGGTGCTCTCTGCATCAGTTATTGACCTATTATGTAATTTGGGATGCCTGCTGGAAATACATGTGCTTGCTCTGCAAATGAACTAATTAACTATCTACTGATGTCAGTCGATTTGTGTCTTGCATTTACTGGACTGTAACTGTTTGATTTTTGTTGGTTTTGCTAATACATATGGCACCAATGCTACATACCCCTTTCAAAAACATTTAACATTCTTTTAATCCACTCCAACTACTCACAGGGCAAAAATAACACCAAAATTATACCTCAAATATCAAGCTAATGTAGTGACACTCTCAGAATTTCATGAACGAGTGTCTTGCATAGTGTATGATGAGATATATCTGTAGAAAAAGGCTTTTTAGGTTTCGCAGCTGCAGATCATAGTGAAAGAACAATTGAGGGTGTCTGCTTAGTTTTCATCAGCTGCAAAAAAGAGTAACACAAAAACCAAACAAATATGATTGCATCTGAACTAAGATACTGTCAAGTTCACATAATTACTCCATATTTAGAAACAAATAGATAAAATGGAAGGAAAAATGGAAACAATAGAAGAACTGCCGAAAGAATTATAAATCATACGTTCCCGTCTGTCTCTTGTCAATTATGTATACAAAATCAAGTACATTAGAGATATTGTACAAATTCAACAGAAAAAAATCTAAAATGGCAGGCTGGCTGATATTGGTATCTAAATGCTTTAATATTTTCCTGAGGTAAAAATGATTTTTTTAAACAAAAGAAACTAACCTCTTCTTCAAACTACTCATGAAAGATACTTCATCTTCAGCTCTGTCTGAAAGCTTTACCCTCTCAAGCATGAAGACAAGATGGTGTGAATCTTACTACACTTAAAATAATTCCAATACCACTCCCAAATGTTTGCTATAAATACAAGAGGCCTTTTCTTTTTAGCTTAAATGTTATGCTGGTTAGAAAACGGATATAACTATCATAATTATCAGATCATATCATAACAGTGAATACATTAAAATACAGTTAAATGTTCTATTCATATAATAAAATAACTGATATAAAAAATATTGAAACTAAACATTTGCTAAAAAGACACAACATAATATACATGTGGTACTAAAAGCATGGCTAATCACAATTTAAGTTAAAATATGTGAGTCTAATTTTCACCGAGTCTAAACTAAATACATGCCATTAAGTGTTATAGATAAGTCTTATGGAGGGTATTCCTGTAATCACACTCTATCAGATCTCTCAGTCTGGCATGCTCTGAAATCCTGAGAGTGTCATTAATTACAAAAAAAAAAACAAGAGAAAAACAGATAATATTGATCGTTAGGAACTGTCAAAGAATGATAATGACATTTAAAGGCTAGAGACAAATTAGAAATCACAAGATTGAAAACAAACTAAGAATTACACTATGTAATGGTAAATGTTTCCCTATATAAACTTTGTCAAGGTTTCATAACTGGTGAAGTTAAAGAGTTACTATAGAACAAAGTAGTCTGACAATAAGAGGTACTGTATAATTCCACTGAATTGTTGTCAACTACTCACAGATTTCATTAATGTCTATAGATAATACACAGTTTTAGCTCTCTAATATCAGGAATTTATTATATTTACAGTATCCCTCTCTCCCTTCTGCTCAGATGATCAAATTAACTGACCAAGAGTCACTGACCTCACTTTCAATGGGACACGAGAAAAGACTTTATGGAGGTGGGATAGAAGGTTGTGATAACCAATGGTAGCATTGTTATGTTTTTGGCAATGGATAGATGGTTTGGATATTAGGATCATATGAAAAGAGATTCATGCATGTGTAGGCTGCAAAAGAACAGGTAAAGACTTATTCCATGCTGAACAGAAAAGAGACATAGCATTTCGGCTGTGGAGCCTTCGTCAGTTTTGAGTTCACACATAAAGAAGTCTAAGCAGCTGAAATGTTGCGTTTATTTTCTTTTCAGCATGGAATACAATTTTACCTGTTCCAAAAGGAAATAACAACTGTATATTAAATCTAACTGTTGTTGTTCTACTATCAGTAGTAGTATTGAAATAATCTAAATGTGTATTAAATTCTCCACTCTGCTGCGTCCAGACATTGTTGAATGTTGGCATTCACCAGAAGAAAGACATGTCTGTCCATGTAAACTCCAAGATTGCTAATAGAGACTGTGAAGGTTCGGAATGCTGTGGCTAATGTGCCAATTGTCAAGTCCTTGCTGTCCATTGAAGCTGTTTAATTCTTGCCTAGGGGTCACCAGCTGGAAACCTGGAATGGGAATCAGTGATGGAGGTGAAGGAACGGTGTGCCGTTGTGTTTTGATGTAATTTTGTTCCGTTTTTAAACATTTAAAAGTAACATACATTTTTTCGCCAAAATAAGATTGTACTACCAAATGTGCCACCAGTTCACCATCAGCCATGATCCCAGGTTAATTCTTCCTTTTTTAGAACTCAAAGTACTCGCGCCAAACCACTATATGCGATATGGATCGCAAATCACTTGAAATAGTACTACCTGCTCCTAAAATATCAGACTTCAGTTTGCTCCCAAGAGAAGCTTGTTTCCTCTGATAAGAAAGAGGTGTTACTCAACATGGGTAACAATATTCCAGCTTACTGATGTTTACTGAATAAATTTACATGATTTATAAAAATAAATTATGACCTGGTTAAATATTGTTGCACAGCAATGCAGTGTAGAAACTTTATTCAAGCTATATATAGTATTTAAAAATGGTTTCTGATTTTATAGACTGGTCTAGTGATATTTACATTCACAAAAAACAAAATGTTTTAACACTGGGAAGCTAAAATGGCACAAATGCACACACTTTAATATATATATAACCTACTTCATTCCCATCATGCTATTATGAAAATGTTCTACATGGATCCAATAAAAAAATCCATGAGCCTTCTTACTGTACATTAGGCTCACTTCTCTAAAATAGTGGAGTTTTGTTTGATCACTAAACAGTTTTGCAAAAATCTATTTTTACTTCAGTTCTCTAACAGTATCTAAAGCAATGGATCTTAGATTTTTCTGATAGATTTCAGATAAGGCATTATGTATAATTAAATCATATTTCAAATGCTACTCCCTACACTGTTGTTGCTAATATTGGAGAAAAGAGTTTAAATGCATCTCATGAGACAACAATACTAGATTTTCTGAAGGTGTTATAGAAACTATCAGAAATAATCAAGGGATGCCTTCAACTATATCTATCTTCTGATGTTTTTTTTTTAAATTATTTTACAAGCACAGGAGTCTAGGATATTTAAACAATTAAATATGACTTCAGGGAAGACACTTAATTTTTACTCTCTTATATTAATTTATACAAGGAACGTGCATCTTTAAAATAGCACATTCTACCTCCATGTGGTATACTAATCTGATTTTTTTATATCGCTGCACAATATGTCTGCATAGCTGAAGAATGAATGTATTAATGAAGACAAAAACAATAATTTGATCAAAACATCACTTAATACATCAAAAAAGTCAAGAGTTTTGATCATAACTGCTTTACTTTTTAATAAATATAAATTATGTTTTATTTTAAAGATTCACTGAGGATTATTTCACATTTTTTAAGTACTGTAGCATCATGCAGTCCTAAGGTCTAAAGAGGCAAAGGACTGACAAATGACTTAATATGGAGAATGTATGGCACATTTCTGCATTCCAACCTTTTGCCCTCTCTGATCAGAGCCCGCTGAATTAATGGCACATTCACCGCGGCACTGTAGTGTGTGTCACTACACAATGCAGACAGGTCTTCTTGCACTTAATTCATCATTATTCATAAAGCTTCGCTATTTTTCTTTTTTCATACTGTATATGGCATCCTGACTTATACATTTATTTCAGGGATGTTTTCTGAGGCTTATCATCATTCAAATTCCTTCTAATTCCACATAATTGTAAGTGGTAGTTCAAATGTGAGGCTGTACACTGTACTAAAATCTATAATTTTAGTTTTCTCTCCCTTTCCATTATACAATATATATATATACACACACAATATATGTGGACCGTAAATCTTTAAAAAATGATATAAATCTTGATTCTTATCCCTTGCATGTCAACCAGTCGGGACTGATTTTTTTGTCTCGTTTTTCCCAAATGGCGCCGCTACAAAATAATCTTCCCGCTGAATACGCCTGCCAGTAAGTCGATTGCTTTGTGGCTTGGTAGTTAAAATAAAAACAAGGCCCGAATGCTGTAGAGTTCACTGAGCTGGATCAGGGACTCCTGTTCTGCGGTGATGGGGAGGAACCAGCACTCTCCTGGGAGAGAGAGAGAGAAACTGGAATAGAGACAGCCCACATCTGTTCAGGCGGCAGACACTGTTGAACCAAGAGCAGGCAGTGACAGACAGCGTCTGTGAGGCAACTGGCAGCTGCTCTCGTTGCTCTCTCTCCCAGCAGGTTCTGCTATTAGAAGCTGGTGTTTGGGGAGATTCATACTGGCTAAAAGAAGAAAAAAAAACTCTCCATTACCATATCACTTGGAGTACTACAGGTTTAGTATGACAGGTATAACAGCCTGCTTCTTCAGAAAATGGACTGATGTGTAGGACTGGGTTTGAAGCACCTTGCCAAGCAAAGATGCATGAAACACAGTTAAATAACTAAATAAGTGAGGGTAATGTCCACAATCTGAATTGCATTATACTGCAGAACAAAAACATACACTTAATCTTAACTAGTCACCTTATTTAGGCATTCAAGGCTGCAGTGACATTTCTGTTTAAGACACTGAAGACCTCAAAGTACTCCTTCAAGAAACCATTTACTCCTGGTTCCAGCATTAAATGCCAGGAAACTAAAACACTGATCCATCCAAAATACATAAAATACATTTATAAATAAATAAAATCAGAGAATACTACATACTTAAATGTCTGGTCTGTACTGTAATAGTATTTTTGTTTTAGTTTTGACAACGTCAAAAATTAAATATGATATTACTGCGTATATTTAAAATCCAATAAAATGAATGCTAGCATGCAATATTTACATATTTATATTTAGATTGTGCTGCTTAGTGAAAAATGGTATATTTAACACAGGATTTTAACCAAAATACAACAATCTTAAGGATGTCTCACTGAACTAGCAATTTACTAGGACAAAAAATAATATTAAAAAAACTGCCTCATTTGCAGAATTGTTAGAATCTTTAGAATGCTGGTACATATTTGCAAATGTCCAGTCTAATTCACATTGTTGCTAGCCATAGAGCTCAATAGACTTTGAAGTGCAGTGAGTTAATATAGTAACCTTTTACCTCTGGTAGCCTGCTGTAGCCACGATGGAAATTACTAGGAGAGCACATGATTGTCTGTCACAATCGGTATTCATCACCTTTTCAGACACTCTTAAAGAGGCAGAGCAGTGGGTGGACTTGGGAAGTGAACTGTCCACAAGAGAATTATTACTCCTAGGTTGCCTCAGGGCATAGCATCGACTCTGCTCTAGTGCCATCCCCTGCTTTCTAGATACACACAAAACAACAGCCTACATTGTCATGAATACAAGACTTTTCACAGTCTGTTGAAAGCCTTTTGCCCTGAGAAACATGTGGAGGAAGGGAAAAATTAACAACCACATGACATCTCCTTGAGACAGAGACTCTAGCACAAGGAGAAAGCAGTTGTCCAGTTTTTGTCTCAGCACTAGACTGAAGCTGCAGGAAGAGTGTCCCTGTGAAAACAACAGCACAGCAGGGGTAGGAGCCTCTCAACTAGAAAGGAAATTAGTTTTAATTCAAAGATTGCAAGAGAAGATTAAAGCATGACACAGATTTAGGAAGACAACGAAAGAAATTTAACAAGAAACCCAGGGAAATTGCAATGTGCAGTCTGACAGCTAGCTCAGGTATACTGTACAACAAATTACAGGGCTGAGTCATGAAAAGGTACTTTTGAAATGCCACTGCTTTGAAAGAACTCAATAGAACCAAATATCAAGTGTACCAAATGCTGATGAATTATTGGTGTGGAAATGAGTTCTACAGCAAGATCCAAAATCATTATTGTGACTGCATGAAAAGAATCCAGTGCAGATAAGTGCTATTACCCTACCATCAGTCTAGGCTGACAAATTAAACCCTACTGCCATTTTGATGCAAAATTATGGTCCATTTCTCAAAGTTTTGTAACAAGGGATCTTTGCAGAATGGTAACTTATATACACTTATTTTTTAATCAGACAGTACTCGCATTTAATTTGATGTATTTATACTGTAGCTCAGATGCCACATCTGTCTTCCAACAATACATAATACAGATAAATATAAGTACTGTGCTTGGACTATAAAATACACACACATACTGTACAAAGCATATATACTCATATACTGTATACATATATACAAGCATCTATAAGTTGCTAACTCACAGTCGGCAAACCTGCCTTCATGTCCACTCACAGAACAGCACAATGCAGGAAAAAGTATAGCTTGTAAGAGCAACAGGGCCTGAGCTCAAAACAGTGTCCTTCAAGCACTCAAGAACAGAAAAGGCATGCACTTTTTTATCCTGTACTGAAGAGTTTCGCCTTCAAAAGCTCCTCATTTCAGACTGCACTGCCCTGCAACAGTGAGTCATGCATGCCCCATTACTCATTACAGTCCCGTCTTCAGCCACAGAGTCAGATCCCTGAAGACCCTTGAATTCTAAGGGAAGGTTTATTTTATTTCATGAAATGAAAGTTGTAGTCAAAATGTTATTTTCCCAGTCACTGATATTAAAAAAAAATGAATGTTACAAGTCTTTAGAATTATCATACTACAGTTTAACGAACTTTGGTGGAAAGCAAAATGTATTGTTTATGTCTTTGTGAAACGTCAGAGGAAGGACATAGGGTTATTTTTTCACTTGTAATGTTATAGTCAATATTCAGAGCACGTGCATTTTCTGTGCACTTCATGAGTTCAGGAAGCAGGATGCTTATTAAAACAAATGAGAGAAACTGCCATCCTTTTTCCCCGAGAGCTCTCTTTATGACAAAGGAGATGTTTACACACCTGCTATGCTCTAGGAAAAATGCTAAAGTAAATACCACTGCATTTATTTTGAAAACATGAGAAACTAACATGAAACTAGAACTAGGACATGTTTCATGATATTCTAGCTGTGTCATGGTACAGGTGTCCAGCCCTTTTCATTTTGATGGGGGGACATGGGTTCCAACTGCAGGGTGAAAACACTCTCATGGGGGTTGGTAGGGGGCTTCCCAGCTTTTGAGCTCAGAAACATCACAATTAAACAGAGATTCCAGATGGGTCACATGCTCTACACCAGCTTTATCACCGATTGGTCTGCAAATGTCCGAGACAGGTGTGCGAACCTTGAATGGCTTCCAATGATGTGCAATACTTACAGTCATCTCCTGCATAACTGAATCAATATTCTGTACATTTTCCAAAACAGTCTTACAACAGAGTGACAGCAATGCAATCACGAGAGATAAAAAAAAAATAAACAACCATAGCATATTCTTAAATTACATCAATCTAACCTTCTTATCCTTCCTAATCCTTCCTTCTATCCTTCCTAATAGTTGTAATAATTACTGTTATTGGAATGGGATATTGATTGTTCCAATAATAGTAACTGGCAACACCTAGACCAGAATTCAGCCCACACCTCTTGTCAAAATCAAACAGTTATTTACCCCCCCCCCCCCCCCCCCCGTAAAGGAGTATATTAAAACATATTGTTAATAAGAAAAAAGAGGAAGTGAAGCTGAGATGAACTGATGCAATGCAATTAGACCTATTAGAATTCACATGAGCCAACAGACAATAATCAAACCACTTTCATGCTGCCCATTGCAATTATCTTTGCACTTAAGAATCAACAAAGCACATAATGACTTACTCTCGATTAAGGAATTCATGAGAAATTGAATTTTAATGCGAGTTGTGCAGAAGACATTGGCCTTGTCATTCTCCACAGGACAGTCGGCTGTGTAAAAAAAAAATACTGCTGACTAGTTAACTGCACAGCAAAATGAGTAAAATTTCAAGCATGAGTGTTTGGGTAATCTAATCATGCAGCTGTAGATACTGACACTAAAGAATGTGACAAGTACCACAGCCCAAATTTCTATCTGTTTGCAAAGTTTTTTTTTAGTTCACTTTCTTGGGCCGATTAAAATGACAACACACCAGTCTGAGTAAACTTGCAGGAGCTCATCAGTATGTTGCCATTTTCTGTTGAGCAAATGATCTCATTTCCAAAAAGCCAGTAGACGGCTATACTGTATAACACCTGCCATTGTGTCATGAGGATTCTGGACATACAAAGTGAAAAGAGTTTGAGTCACTTTTTTCATCTATCATTTAATGTGTAAAAACTTTCTTCAAGCAAACTTCAGTGTTTAAAACTATAAGCTGTGGTATTTTAATTTGGACAATACCAGCTGGGCTTTAATATAAGTTGTATTTGATTAGCAATTAATGTTATTGTTTTCCTTTTTGAACCACATTTTCCGTGCCTTAAAGAGAACCGTATGCATTGCAGTTAGAATAACATTCAATTACAAAATGTGTCATTTGTAATTTATTTCTCATTTGCCAAGATGCAATGGCTTGCATACAGTGTGAATTCTGAACATTTCCCCACAAATATGGTGAAGCATTCTTGCTTAGTTCATAGAGACCAGAAAAACAGCGGTTAATGACATTTAATCTTAATTGTACTACTACATTACATTAAATCTTTTTACTACTGCCAATGTTGCTAACATTGAATTTTAAAAGTAACAACAACATTTATTTTTTCATCTTATGTAAAATATAAACACTGCATGTGAATAAAAACACCTCTCGCCATAGCACTAACACTAGAGCAATACTCACTTATTCTCAGAGTACTACTTCCTTACCTAAATTACTGTACTGTATATTCTCAGATCACATCACACTGGACTCACATCTCCAGCTCCAATCACTGCCAGTCTTTTGTCCTCTTTCACAAATTGCACACAGAAGATTCAAGACAGTTATAGCCTACATCTATAGAAATGAACTGCCTGTATTAGCAGTGAGGGACTAAAACAGACTTCCAGTGTTAACAACCCTTTATTGTTCAATAAATGACTCCATAGTTTTTTTAGAAAGATAAAAGCCTTTATGACAAAGTGTTGGAGAATCTGAGCCCTCATTAGCATCTTTATTGATATCCTACCTAGACAATCAACACCTAAGTGACAAAATGTTTGAAAAATCACAGCTACATTTACACATTTGAATCCAATGCTAGCAGCAGGAGGGGATCTAGATATCGCAACTGACTTAGAGACTTAAATTTATAAGGAAAGAATTAATCTTCTTGTTTAAAAAAAGTCACAAAGTTACAATGCCTGCATTAAGAAACAGTTATTATTCTGATTGCAAATTTCACAACTGGTTTATTAATTTGCACGATGGTACAGTATGAATGAGAAGGGGGAGGGGGTTACAAATGTCTTTGTGGAGCTAGCGGCCGAAGAGATCTCCTTTCAGTCTTCATAGATGTTGCATGTTTACACACTGTATCTTGTGAGTATATTGAACATTCATTCATTTCTTTATTTTTAACCCCTAACCTCCTTTACAGATGTCCATTTTCCCAAGAGTAAAAATGATTATTACAGGTTAGGAAATAAAAGGCTTTCATTAGCACAGCATATTATTCCACAGCATTTCATACTATAATTCAGAACCAAAAAAGCCATTTCATTCAAGGGCTGCTCCATGTTCTGAAGTTGTAAAAGAAAAGACTTGCTTTTGATGAGTTAAACCCTCCAGGGTTGTACTGGTCCACTGATTACTGGTATCTAGTATCCAAAGAAGTATGTATTCCAGACTTCCTTCCGAATATCTTATTATAAGCCCCATGATAAGCAGAGATATTATGGGAAAGTATCTCCTTGAGCTGCAATGTGCCCCTCAGGATTTGTTGACCTATATGAGCATTGAAACAGTATGTCTTGGTCCATAGGCTCTCCATTTATTTTCAATCTCCTAAAAAGAAGTATGTGCTATAATGAGCAACAAGTGAAAGGGCTTCAGCAGAGCAAGGCTTGTCTCAGAAGATTAGGTCTGAGAAATAAATTAGTTTGACTCTTACTAAAAGTCATTTTGTTTCCAAACCTACATTTTTGTATTTCATTTTCTTGGTTTATGTTCACATATTGGGGAGTTTTAAAAGACTGCCAATGAACAAAAACAGGCTGTGAGTCATTCCATTCCTAATTAGAAGATTATAGCTAACTCATCTTCACCTGTTAAGCTGTCCTTTTTTTCTTTTCCACCAATTAATAAGACATTCTGTTTTTCTTCACTCAAATGAAAGAGTTCTGTTTCTTACCCCTTTCACCTATGATTCATTTTAACATCCGTTGTGAAAACCAGAATAATATTTTAATGAGCGCAAACATTTCTAAACGACAGAAAAACAAGGCATCTCAGAACTTCTTTACAGCATGTTTATCCAAGAGATACTATACAATTCAGATGCACTGGAAATCCAAAATGTATCAGTACAAAAAAAACAACCTTTGTAGAATTTAACTTATTGATGCTATAAAATACAAAGTACGTGTGGGGGTACATGCAATACATTAGATACTGCAGGATGGTTCCAAGCTGCTGACAGTGAGCATTGCTGCATAGAACTTCATAGAATATTACATCATTGTCCTTAATTTGGTATTGAAGGCAGAGAGTGTTTTTCTTTCAACAAAACTGCTTGGTTTTAAGTTGACTGACCACAGCATGTGTCCAAAAGAAGCAGGTTTCCATGATCCAAGACTCAAAAACACACATACTAATAATCTCACTGGTACAGAACATGAAATTAACTTCTCACAGGAAAAATAACATTTATGAGTACACCAACACGTATATCCAGTAACATTTAATATATCCATAATATACAGTAGCACACAGAAAGAGGCAGACATACTGTACATGTGTTGAAGGCACTTCAGCCATTTTTTTATTTCTTAGTATAGTTAATGTTTTTATAAAGACACTGTAGACATACAATTTATGTATGCATGCATGACATCAAGATAAAATGAATTGTTCACTCTCAGCATTAAAATTATACACCTGTTAATTTTTATTTTTATCATGAGGCTAGCAACTCATGATAAACTTAACTTAACTTTAGCAACTGACTTGGGGTTTGAGAGGCATAAAATACTATGTTTGCAGGTGTGTCAAATCCATGGGTGTCATTAATTATTTCAAAAGATAAGGAATAACAGTTTACTATAGTGTATGCGATGGACTGAGTATATACATATGCTTTTCATATACATCATTAAATATTTTGTATCAACATATTTACCTTTTAAACCTCACAGGAATTCTTGTAAAGTAAAGCATTAAATATTATCCTATTTTAATAACTTCACTTGTAAACTGTGTAAATATAATTGATTAAAATATGTCTCCAACCAAAAGACAAATGAAATTCTTTATTCAGTCTGTTGAATTATTCCAACACCACATCCCAGGCATAACTCTGACACACAGAAAGACTACAGCACCTTCCCAACAGAAGCATTACAAGAATATAGATCAACCCTTTCCAATCTACCTCCACCAGGAGTAGAAAATGGACACAGAAATCAAGCTGTTTAACTTCATTACTGACTGAACATAAAACAAAACTTTGCACATTAATACTGATTGTTTAGACAGAAAGTTTAGCTATGAGCTGGATTACTCAGACTCCTGCGATGTTCCAAAACAAGACTAGGCAGGCTTTGTAGGTGATCAGAATGACAAGAAGAGCACAGTGGTGATGTTAAAACATCAAGGGCACCCACAGTGAGAGAGCCTGCAATCAAGCAGGGATTCCTATGGGCAGCTTCTGTTCAGCAAACGAATCAGCATTTTCATTGCCTGCATCCTGCAGTACCTGTCATTGTCTTTCTACTTCTCTGCATGCCAGCTCATTCTGATCACAGCAAGCACACAGAGCACTCAGGTTGTAAAACTGGGAAAAACGTCATGGTTTAAGCAACTGGGTTAAAGCTCATAAAATGTTCAGCAACAGGTGTGATTTCATGTTCCTGGACAATAAGTTTTTTTTTTCCTCTGGGAAAAATAAGGGCTGAGCAAGAACAGTGCAATATTACAGCACAGTAGGAATCTCAGCAAAAGATATATAATTATGTACTGAAAAACAGGCAACAGGTACTACATAAACGTAACAATAAAATATTTACTTACAACTGCAACACACTGCTAATAGCATTATCAGGAAAATTGAAATATTTTAGCAGAAAGTGCACTACTCAAAAAAGCTAGACATTTGAGCTAAATGCATTATTCTGATCAAGACTAGTCTTCAAAAGTGGTTAATCAAAAAGGGTTTATTATCAAGGTCATAGGCTATTAGTGTGTCAGAAGCAGTTCTCCCAATTCCTAATGAAAAGCCCTTTTCAAGCATGTGGCTTTTCATTGGTCTCTATGCCCAAGATGACACGTCATCCCAGTTCAATCCAGAAGTCATCAATGTTCTCAAGTCTGGCAAAAAGGGCTCCAATCACATAAATGTCTCCATCTCATCTTGCAAGAAAGCAGTTGCAATATGACATGCACAAGCACCTGTGCTGACCTCTTAGACGAGTCTTGTGTCATCACAATGAGCCTGCAGGAGGGTCTGCAACTGAGGTCCCAGGATTTGATCAATTTAGTACCCTGCAGACAGGATGTCAGGCCTGTCCAGACCATCACACTAAGACGTCCCAGGGACTGGCCTCTTATATGCAAGAATTATCATATCTCTGCTACATTTGCCAATGTCCTGGGTTGTCTACAAAACTGGAAAGGACTTGGCTCAACCACTAATGAATCACCCAACATGTATTGGTACTGTCAAAGTATTTTAAAAAGTATTGCTTCCTTTAGTATGGAGATCTGAGTAGTTTCACTGTATATCATTTTCAGCCCAAGACTGTTTACAAAAGTACTGAAGTGCTACCTCATAACAGTCATATATATATTTATTCCAAGCACCTTCCTTTGAAATTCTTCAACAATGATTACAATAGACTGTGAAGATTTCCAAGATTTCAACTACAAGATCATAGGTCTCCCCCCCCCCCCCTTCTTCTGATGAGTTTATTAGTTGTACCAGCTTGTTGAATCACAAAGCAATTCAAAGAGGCCAGACTTTACCTTAACAACAATTCAAGAGGTGTACAGTATGTGCCAGACAGAACTAAACAGATAATTAGTTTTAGGTACACTCTGGATAAGAATGTGAGATATTCTATACTTTGCATTGATATCTAACACTATAGTAGGAATGCAGTTGCCGAAAAATAACATGAAAAAATAACAGGAAAGGAGCTCAACCATGTTATGATACTAACTACAGTTAATACTCTATCTAACAGCTTCCTGGGAAATTGATAAATGTATGTGCATAAATATATTTTTAAAACAAATATCACTGTATTGTGTAATTAAATTGTAGCAAATATAATTAGTGGGAGTGTCACAATTTTTGCACTGATTATGCATCATTTAGTACTCAAAGGATTTTATGAATTCTCTATCATGGCTACAGTGTATAAGAAAGCATGACAACTCTTGGTATTGTAATTAATTTAAAGCACAACAGACTGTCTTCTCTTTGTTGCCATTGTTGTATTCACTTTTTAATGATTCTTTTATAAAAAAAGTGTTTACTGATTCTGCCATACTCCAATTGTGGGCATTCAGTTCTACACAGATGAATGCAGAAACAAAAGCACCATGGGGAAAAAACCAATGCAAATGTCTAAAGGTACGGTAGTTATATACAGAACGTGAAATTCTTTTTCTCTTCTTTTGTTTCTGTTTTCACATTGTCTTGTCTCAAGGAATCACAAATGCAAAACTTTCTTTCTACAAGAGGTTCTGAGCAGAACTTGACATCATTATCATGAGTATCAACTATAATGAAACAAAAATAATATTTACTTGTTTACAAACAAATGGATTCTCTGAAAAGTCTGACTACATTTTATCTCATTGGTGCTTGTCTAGAATCCCATTAATCCCCCCTGTTACTTGAGCAGGCTATCAAATATTAAATCGGGGAAATTGCCAGCGTCACATCTCATCTGTTAGTGAACTCATCTTGTTAGTAAAACAGTAGATTTCTACTTAGATACTAGTTAGCTGAGATTTTTTACCATTTCTTGGTACCACATTACAAGAGTAAAAACACCTGATAATAGGAAGTAAAACATTGTAATTATATTTTTTTCTTACCCCTCTAATTGGTTTTATCATCTGAATAACAAAGAGTAAAAAAGAGTAAACCATTTCAATTTATTTCTTTCATACAGAAAATATTGACCCAATGGAATCACAAAACATGGAAAAAATACTTGTTTTCCTGGGCAAAAATAGGACTGCATAAAGATACAGAATTTACATAAAGCTCATTTTCATTTTTCCCCAATAGTGCTACAACAGCATGTGCTAACCTGTTTTCCCAGATGTATCAATACAAATGGGTGCAGTTTTGCTTTATAATACAGCCATGTTTATCCTCTGAATGTCCCCGGTATAAAACCATTTTAATCATTTGTTGCTGTTGTAAAACTTGATCTACTGTGGGACAACATAATTAAGTGTCAGCATTTCAAAATGTACGGTGCTCAATGCATTGCACAGGAACCAGGTTGTACGTCTCCGATAATTCAGTTTATGGCTGAGCGATAATGGAATTCAAGATTATCAGCTGAGAGGCACAATATTTTACCTCTTAGTGTCAGACCAAAAACTGCAGCTGTAAAAAGGGGCTGCACTAAAACTACAGACAGCTTTCTCCAAGCTCCTTTGACATACATGTTGTGAGATCACAATGTTCTGTCATAGAACAATGGACTATGCTTGTTATAGTTTACTCTGGTATTAGTTATGAAAGGTTACAAAATACAGCACTACGCATACACTTGGGCGATTGAACTAGTGAAGTACCTGTTGTCAATAGCAACCGTGACTGCCGAGTGATTTCCAGGTTTATGGAAATGCCTGCCTGAAAAGAAGAGTGTAGCCAATGCTAAATGAATTTTATGAATGCCAATGACTTTAATTTGGACACAGCTGTAAGTAAATTAATTTTCAATTCTTCTGTAAGGGATTACTTTCTCCTTAATAATTATTCATGCACTTGACCAGCAGAAGCTTTAAAAAGTTTCAAACTGCAGTTAACACCAACTTTTAACACAAATTGCTGCCATATTTTAGAGAATCTCCATTCTGGAAAAAAGCCAACAAAAGTGCTGTCAATGCATGTCAAAGGGAACAAAGGTGAAGTATGCAAAGTAGTCATTTAATAAAAAAAAGTCCCAGAACGTTGCCTTCTGAAGACATGAGGCAAGAGTTACTATTTGCAAAATCCTTCTTTACAAACACTTGTGGCACATCTGAATTGATCGTTTCATATTTGTATGAAATGTTCTTAAGAATCCAAACTATTCTTCCTGGATGATCAGAACAAGGAGGTCTCACCTTCTGTGTTCCTCTCCTGTGTCCTCCTGTTTCTTTTCCTTGTTGTCTTCTCCTCTTAAATTTATTGTACTTTTGCTCTGTTCTTAGACTCTTGATTGACACAATCATTTAACCCGAACTTAACTAAAGTATACCAAGATAAACTTGATGATCGTTTTGATCACTGATTCCTGGACTCCTACATCTCAGCAAGCCCCCCCTTCTTTGAAGCTGGAAATGTTGACAATAGCCAGGTGTTACCCATTGTATCTAGATTCTTAAAGACACTTCGTAAAAATATAATGCTTTTATTTTCTTTGGGGTTAAAAATAATCCGAATTTGTTTTTAAGTTAAAGCTATACACTACAAATCTATTTCCATTCTGGTTTTGAGCTGCATTTATAGAAGTGTAAATCAGATATACTCACCAGATCAATTCAGGATTATTTTTACAGCACCAACGATCTGCCTTCCAAAACTGATGCAAATTTCCTTTACAAAAAGGAACTATTTTTGTAAAATAGCATACTTTTTCAGACATCAAATTTACTTTGGGCCACAAATCCTGACAAACAAATTCAGCAAAATCACTTACTCATGTAACAGCATTCTCTTCACCTCAGCCTGTTACAAGTCTTTTAAAGATGTTTCTAGCATACCGTCTGGCATAGGTTATATGTGGAATAACACTAATTTTCACACTTGGTTCTGTGAGTCAATCATGACTTATGTGCACGTTAAAAAAAAACCAAAAACAATATTAGTTCAAATAACCAACACCTGTGATTTTTTTGCAGATTTCTGCTATGCTTACCCTTAACTAAAGCTATGCCTCCATTCAGACCAGATAGACAGATGCAATAAAATTAGATAGATCCAGAAGTAAGCTGGGTTAATTCTTTACTAAAAGAAGGATACTGTTACATTATCAGATATAATGAAAATGTTGTAGAGTAACACAGAGCTAAGAGAAATGCCAGGCCAAAACAAGGTATAACCATAGTATAAACATGTACAGTATAGAGTGTTTTATTGTTGAAAATATCAGAAAGGCTTCCAACTCTCTGTTATGTAGTTATACCTTAATCCTGAAACTGATTCACTTTAAGGAATTTTAGGGACGTTCTTCTGATTTACTTCCTTTTTTGGAATTTTGAAACATGATTCAATACTTTTTGAGTAGCTACAGTATGCTGCCAATACGTACTGTACCCTTTTACAGAAGCTGTGGTACTGTATATCGCTGTCACCTTTTAGAACTAACCAGATGTAATCAGCCATGATAAAAAAAAATATGTGGGTCAAAAGCAGTTTCCCAGTATGGCAAAGGAACTGCTAAATTATTTACATTTTACCTTCACTTAAAAAGGTTAATTAACAAAAAGTTCTACAAGTACTTATTTTTTTTAAAATTTCTTGAATTCTCCACATACAGTACAGTACTATGGCAGTCCTGTTGTTTTTCAATCTCCATAAAACCAAACAGAGTAGCAAGTACTCCATGCCTTGCAAGAGCACAACTTGAAATGACACATCTTTAGTGCTTTATCTCAGTAACTAATGTTGCGATTTTGTGAGAGGACATAGCTCACAAGGGAACCTGCAAATGAAACAATGTATAGACAAGGAGCAACGTAACAGAATTTAACCAGACTAAAAAATGATCCAATGTTATAGCACTCACAGCTGTATTATTATAA
The DNA here is from genome assembly GCF_059453375.1 of Lepisosteus platostomus. Taxonomy (NCBI): domain Eukaryota; kingdom Metazoa; phylum Chordata; class Actinopteri; order Semionotiformes; family Lepisosteidae; genus Lepisosteus; species Lepisosteus platostomus. The sequence goes on along the minus strand of NC_142627.1, from coordinate 12,118,520 downwards.
ATTTGAGATAAAGTAAGACATCTTTCAGTTCAAAGATATCTTACGTTATCACATCTACTTTATCTATTTGTGCAAAGTCAAAGACTTTAAAAAATAGCCTGAAAGACAGATAAGGTCAAATAGACTTTAGATGGATAAAGGGATGAGAAAATAGGTGGGACGATGGATGGATGGAGAGACAGGAAAAAAACAGATACTGTCAGAATAACCAGGAGTTATTTTTTTGGGGTGGATTACAGCTTCAAACACATTTTATTTTTATCCTGAAGTACATTCTTTTCCCTGCTGCAGCCAAACTGACATCCCATTATCATATACAAACAGCCAGAAACAAGGCCCGTCTTTGTCAAAGATCAGTCAAGGGCTAAAAAGGCTTAAAGTTTGCAAGGCTGATTTAGCAACGAGGCTCCCAGAGGGTCCGCAACTAATGAGAAAAAAACAAAGCAGCTGCCTGCTCTTTTAATCCACAAGTTCATTTTAAAGTCTTTGCCTTTGCAACCTCATATCTTCACATCTTCCAGGGATTTGCATTTCACTGCAGCCAAGTATGTATGTCATATCTGTATGAAAACAGCCCCTAAGCATCAGCCCAAAGAGCCTTACAAAATCTGCAATAGTGCTTTAAGCTTGGTTAAAATGAGTATTAACGAAGTGACCAAGCCAATTATCGGTGCTGAAAGCCAGGGGCTTCTATAGAAACAACAGTTTTAGGAAAGGAGATGAAGCAATTGAATAAATCAGCTCCATTATGAAGAAATGGACCTATTTTAGGCTAAGGCAGGTGGATTGTTTTTCCATTTTAAGTTGATTTTCCTTTTGAAATCAACATCTGTGTCACAACAGTAAATACTTCAATAATATTTAAGCCAAACATCTACAGGAAGATAAGTGTATATGTCCATATTCTACAGGACAGTTTACCTTCTGATTCACTTAAATTCAAATTTAATCTATTTTCTTTCCTCCAAGAGAAGGTCTATCACATTTTCTCAACATTTGCTGTGATAAAGATACAGTATACTGCTAACATTTCTCTATCACACTGTACTTACTGTTTGGTACAAACCCCTTTGTCACATTCAAAATTCAACCAGTGAATTAAAGCAGACAGAAGATTCACAAAGAGCAAAATATGAAGGACGGGGGACTTTAAACACTGCATATATTTCAATATATTAACAATGTGAAACAGCATTTCAAAACTTCCCAAATATCAGAGCTTTTATTCTAATTTCAGAAAATGAAAATACACAGTGTTAAAATAGTCTTATTGTCCAAATTAGAAATTCCATTTAATTAAAGTATCAATATACTGCAAAAAACACATTTTAATTACAGACTGAACTAAGTTTTTTGTCTAGTGGGAACAAAGAGATTCATTGTGGACTAAGCATGCCTGTATATTCAGCCAAAGGGGAGGACAGTCAGGTTAATACAAAGATTTCTGCTGTAATTTATTTTTTATTACAGCTAGCAGCTACAGCAAAATGCACAAAGCATACACAGACTATCACCTGAGGACAACAGACTTGATATATTTCAGAAAAATACTACTGATTTTCAAAAAATAATGTGCAGGTCACAATACAATCAACATTGCACTATATAGTGCATACTGCAAGCCTGTCTACTTTTTTGGTGGGATTACTTTTAACTCTCAATCCCGAAGTCCCAGTGGCTATGTATTTTGGTATAAAGGGAAGTTTTAGTCTCACTAGGGATACTAGGGGTAACACCCTTGCTCTTTTTGAGAAACACTATGGGATGTTTAATGATAGGACCTCGGTTTTACTTCTCATCTGAAGAATGGCACAGTTTTAAGAGTATAGTGTCCCTATCACTATATCACTAAGGCAGAAATATGAGTAAGAAATAAATGCTTCATGCACTTTGTACTGTTACACAATACTACTTTGCCATCCGATTTGGTTATAGCAGCTAATGCAGAAGAAATGGTGGGTTGTGATGTGTGAGGCAAGCAGCAATTAAGCAGAAACCAGGTTCACTGCTGAAAGCATGTGGCAATATGAGTAAGTTGAAACATAGAAAGGTGTCGCTGCTGATTTCTCAAGGTACCTGAAAACTAGCAAGCATCCAAACAAATGTAATAAACTCAGCACAACCTACAAACACTAAAAAAAAACCTTTTCAGAGAAACACCAGACAAAATGCTTAAGGATTTTTTTCTGTAGCCTTACAAGGCATACAGGTCAGGGCACTCAGGAAATTATACATTACAAAGGCATACAGTAAATGCAAGAACAAACCATACGCATTTTTCCTTATTGCACGTCAAATAAAATATGCTGTAGCAAAACCAGTTTTATCCTGAATAGCTGGAGCTATTCAGTGGTGGCTTGTGACCTTTCCAAAACAGAAAGCTTCCAAATAAAGTACAATGTGCCTAGAAATTGAATCAAGATTCCACAGAATTTGACAAGGGGGGTCAGTGTTTTACATACCATTTGTTAGAGTAATATGAATGCATAATTTACCACTGGCATATACAACTAATCTGTATCCCATAAAACTCCCACGAAATACATAACATCAAACTTGGCATCACGGATACAGACACTTCTTTTTCAACTATAATACTCATTTCTAAGCTATTCACAGTAATCATCGCTCTACACATTTTGGTTTGGCTGGCATTATCCATTACATAAAGAGGTAGCATTTAACAAACCGACAGAGGAAATTGCAAATGCCCTTCAACGGCACGGCCTTAATCTCAGTGCTAAATCTGAAATTCATCTTTGATCTCTTCCACAACCAAAGCAAGAACAGAATCTCTCAATTAAAGCTAATACAGAATTATGAAGGCAGTAGATCATAAGGCACCTCAGTTTTTTTACTTACAGTTTAACTATTATAAAAGACTGTGCCATCGGTTCAGTGATCCTCTAATACCTATAGTACAATTGTAAGCCTGCTTTCTTGTTTTCACCAAAAAAATATTCTGTAATACAAAATGTGCTTTTCTTCTCAAATAGTATATTTCCCTCAAAAGGCTGAATGAAAATCAAACTCTCCTGTAAAACTAAATTGTATTAAATGACAGGACTGAACTGAATATACTGTTGTTGATTAATCTAATTTCCTTGAATGAGAGGTGATATAGGGGATTCATCCAAAACCGTTTTCATTATTCCGAGCTTGGGTTTAGAAATCAGACATCTATGCGCGAAAAAGGATGGCACAGTGGCACATTGGTGAGTATTTCTGGCTCACAGAGTCAGGGAGGAGTCCAATAATAAGATAAGATTAGATTACACTTTATTAGCCATATATAATTTCTTGCATTAGGAATTCGTCTTTTCGCATACCCCAGATTGCTCTCCATGAGACACACAGACAGGGAGAGAAGCTTGGGGTCAGAGCGCAGGGTCAGCCATTGTACAGCACCCCTGGAGCAGTTGGGGTTAAGGGCCTTGCTCAGGAGCCCAACGGAGTAGGATTCCTCTGCCAGCCACAGGATTTGAACCGGCAACCTTCCAGCCACAGGCGCAGATCCTTAGCCACAGAGCCACCGCTCTGCCTCTGTATAATATAGTATATAATATACTGGTAGCTTAACACGAGTCTGGGAAAATTAGCCCCAGGTGTGAATGTGTCAGTCCCTTCAATGGACTGGAGTCCAATCCAGGGTGTGCTGTGCCTTGTGCCCATTGCTTGCCAGGACTGACTCCGGCTCCCCTGCGACCCTGAATTGGAAGGAGCCGTTAGTAAACGGATGGACGAATATGTACAAAACTCAGTTCATTTTTTTTTTTCAATGAGCGAACATACTGTAAAACTTGTTCAATGTATGGTTATACTTTTTATATGAACTGTGAACGGCAGAGGCTGAGCTAGCCTTGCACACACAAATGACTGGGTTCCCTCATTAAAGGAATGGGCTATGTTCTAGAGTTAGCACTTAAAAGAATTCTGCATGTCACAACTCTTTGTGTACATTTTCCTTGCTTTGGCAAATCTTTTTTTACTGGGTGTGTTAAGACAAAAGATGACTGTTTAATTAAAAATAAAAGCAAGCTTAGAAGCTTCAAGAATGCGATTAGATAGTCCTTCCTATTTAAATATAGTCTGAAATAAAAAGGGTTAAATATGTTTTTTAAACATATTTTCTAAAAATCAAACTTTACTGGCTTGACCTGTATTGGTTTCAGAAGAACTCCAGTATCCTGAGGCTCTGACCAAAAACATTAACAAAGCAGGTCCTTTGCAAGAATAATAGTTATAAGGGATTAAAACCACCCCAAGCCCAAAAAAGATCTTCCAGTGAAATGCAATGACATCAGAAACTGCTACATACACCTACCATTGTTTAATTATTTAATTTGGGGAATTATGGTCAACTTAAAATATTTAGGCATTATTATGTTTACATTTACTGTGGCTTAATAAACTACACATTTAATCAAACTGTCATAATAGCTGGAATTTAATTCAGAGCTCACAAAGTAAAAGAGCTTGAACACTAGGCTAAAGTTAGTTTATACTGTCAAGCTAAAATGGAAAATTGCAGATCCGATAAACCCCTTTCAGGATTAAGAAGATGATGCCAGAGGAAAACTGAGAGAAATATAAGTGGAAAATTTAGCCCTTCTTAGAAGTTAAAATCCATATAGAAAATAAAATCCAGGAACATGAAATTATTATAGAGTAATTATTTCATAATTCAATTCTCCCTTATTAGCATTGTGTTTTCATCTATACCTATATCATTAGTAACTGCTTGGACCACACAAAACAAAATACAATCTGTTGGTTTAAAAACATTTGTATAAAGATATATTAAATGTACAGTATATCATATATACAGTGTATGGCTTCCATTCAATCATATGATGGAAAAAAGCAGATGTTCTGCACATGACAAAAACCCATACTGTACCTTCCCACTGGTCTCCAAAGAGCAAAGTATAAGTGCATTATTAACATACTGCAATATACTCACTTCCCTAACAGGCAACACTATTAACCACCAATTTGGTTTAATTTGATTCAATTCAAAATACTTTTAGTCATCCCCAAGAGGTAATTTAAGAAATAGAGGAGTGAGTAAACCAGTAGTTAAAAACAATATCTAAAATATCTGACAAATCAATTAGGACAATACAAGGCAAAAAAAAGAAACAACTGGATCGAGTTAAAGAAATGTGTACAACGAATTGTTTGCACACACAAAAAAGGCCAAGTTAGAAAACTAGAAATTAGAAAGGCCAAGAGAAATGGAAATGAATATTATAATGAAGGTTAAGACTTTGCTCCAGTTTGTCTACTTGCAACCCTGAAACTGAAAACCAAGATTAAACTCAAAAGTCCTTTTTCTGCTCCTGCTATTGGGACACCCTGACAATCTTTCACACAAACATGTTTCTGAGTTCTCTTTTTTCATACAAACGTTATGAAGGAAGAAGGCAAATTTGGTGAACAAGGATGTTGAGTGGTCATACATATTTCTGTGAGCTTTATTAAGGTATAATAAAAATCTGTTATCACTGAAAGCCAAAGAAGCATTTTTGTATAAAGGGTGGCTATGAGGGAGTTTCAGAGAGTGATGCTTGCAAAATTAATAACTTCAGAAAATTACGGCTATAAACTCCACTAGGTAATTTAGTAGTTTAGCATGTAGTTGCCCCAAATGATTGTAAAATACTGTAGCTACAAATATTATTTGGACAGCGTTAATGAGAAAAATGACTTCCCATGAAGTGCTTGCTATTCTCTGGAGAAAAGAGCAAAATCATTAGGGTATTAACAAACCTAATAAAGGATCTATCATTAGTTGTGTGCTAAATTTGTAAAGAAACCTGATTTAAGACAATAATACAACAAAATGGCACATTAGTAAAATGCAAGATTTACATGGAACAGCTACCGAACTACAGGTGCAGTTTTGACAGATTAAATCAAGACTGGTTTTTCCACAGGGACAATTATGAGCTATTTGAATTACGTATCCACTGCTAGAGTTTGCTAGAATTAAACGTTGCAGGTGAAAGGATTAAACTTATTCTCACTCCAGGAATTTTGTAGTAAATAGAATTAATGGGATTCTAATGCCAATGTTGTCTTTCCAATTGAGAGTCAACAATGAGAGAAGAACTACTGTATATATAAATTACTTATGGAATGTAATTTCTACATAAGTATAAGAACATATACTGTACATTAAAAAGTATACCAACATATATTCAAAACAATAAGACACATAATGTTTACAAAACTCCTTACATATTGAATGTTGATCTTATTCTGGAAAACATTAATCTATGCTATATTAATAATTTACTCCTAGCTAGTCAGGATGGTGTCACATGAACAAAGCATTTGCAAATTTGTCTGAAAGGTTGTGAGATCCCAACATTCAGATCACAAGCAGTTAAAGCTTAAAGTAATTTGAATCCCACTTCAGAGATTTGACAATAAATCTGTGGCAATTTATCTTGGAAAATAAGGCTGTTGTACTCCATAAAATACAAAAAAAAGTATTTTAAAATGTTAGGTATTACTACTACAGACTAAGAGAGGTGTATCAGTCTACAATTTTAAAGGTTGACAAATCATTTGTTTCAGCAAATCTTTACCTCACTGAAAACACTGATCTTGAGGGTAAGCCATAGCTATTGATTACATCATTTTTAGGACCGAAATTGATTATAAATTACTAGAGAAGATAATAATTATTACCAGTGTCAAAAATAAGAGACTCTGGATAAAGAACACTGTATGATGTATGATGTTTCACTGTATGAAAACAAAAAAATATTTCAAAAATGATTCACTTAAAGGGAAAAGGGGGCTAGTTAAGTTCCCAATATATGAAAAGGCATCCAGTCATCCTTTCATGCTCTTAGCACTAGCTAAATGTAAGTTAGCCAATCTCATTTCCATAACAACAATTGCAACTGAATGCAATCTAGCACAATTTTAGGGTATCTTTGTCTGAACATAAGAATGATTACAGAGAAAGAGACCATTTGGTCCATCTAGCTCATTTGATAGTTGGGCAGCTAATTGATCCAAGGATCTAATCCAGCCTTTTTTTTAATTAAGCTAGGGTATCAGTTTGGCTCGGTATTTTTTTAGATACTTCCACAACCCTGTGGGTAAAGTATGTCCCATTTTCAGTTTTAAATGCACTTCCCAGTGTTAAAACTCATTCCATTTGTGTTTTCTGATGAGGTCCACATAAATGTGTCAACTATGCCAATGCCTTTGAGGATTTTGAAGACTTGTATCAGGTCCACTCATAGTCATAGATGGTGTGTTCTTACAGGTGAATGGCAACTTGTGAAATGTCACTAAATAGTGCCAGTCAAGAGCTCACCAGAAGTCACATAAGTCACATCTGAAACTGCAAGACACTCACTAAAGGCAGCAGTGTGGAACACTGGATAAGTTTCTAGACTCATACCCAAAAAGGTGTGGATTCAAATCATTTTGTGAGACTGCCGTTGTATCCTTGAGCATGGTCCTTTTAAACAGAGAATATTTCCCTAGCACAGTACCGAGCTTTACAGTATAGATAAAGAGGTTCAAATGTGATTTGCTTTGTCCTTAGTAATTAACACGCAAAACAAACAAACCGTGTACACCCTGAGTGCATCTGTCAAGGGGTCAAGAGCCTTTGTGAGTATGGTGTCATTTCCAACCTTCCTAGCAGCAGGTTTAAAAAACTAATGAGTTTAGCTAAGTTAGATAAGAGCAAACATTGTCCAGACTACAAATTTATCTAGTTCTCTGTCCCATATAAAGGCAACCACAAAGTCACAGAAGAGCTAACACTTGTTAATCAACTCCACTAACTGGAAAAAGGATGCAAGCCCTTTAACTTAGACACTTCTGAAAAATCACAGAGGTTTCTACTGTGCAGCAAACCATAAGATACTCTAACAAGTCAAACACCACCCATCCCAATAAATAGGTAATGATGCAGCTCAAGGTTTGACCAACAAGGTCTGGACAAGGATTGCACTAGACTCTGCAGCCCCCTACCGAAATTCTTCATAGCCTATAGCAATTGAAGTACTGCAACTTAGAGCACCTATAGCATATACACCCACCCGATCAGCTCAGCATATGTCTGCATTATTTTAGGTGACTAAAATCTAATACTCTGAGGTTTGAAGGACTGTGATGCCATCTGGGAAAGTGAAGAAGTTAAAAAAAATGTGTCAGCAAAAAAATATCATAAAGACTGTTTCACCCAGCAAAACCCAGTTGCTGCCAGGAATATTAAATTTATTACAGATTATAATCAAAAGCCACAGTCGAGATTTAAAGAGAAATGGTGCATATCATCTTCGGTGCTATCATCCTCACTCTTGGCATGCACACGAGCTGATGTGGTCTAAATTGCGACAAGTATGTCTTGCGTTGTGCTAAGGTCAGTCCTTGACAAAATGAGGATCAAATAATTATAATGGGCTATTCACAGAAACTGAATTCATCCAGTGAAGAAAACTTCCAATAACAAAGCTTAATTTCATTTCGCTAGTGCAATGTTCTGCAAATGTAGAAATTACAGTTTAATTATATACACAGTGTGATTTAATGTACAGCTCCTTGGTGCATCTCCAAAGTGTTTCAAAGGTAACTGCCGATAAGAAAGTTGAGATGCATAAAAATAAGATGTACAGTGAGAAACCACTCTTCATGTCCTTCATGTTTATTTTCACATTTTGTTGTCTCTGGCATGATAATTAAAAGAATAAACAATGAAATCAATAAACATCCCCTCTAATTTGAATATAGACTTCTTAAGCACTCTCTAAGATGAGGTTCACAGTTATGTATGTGGCCTTACTAGAACACAACTTGCTGTTTGGTTGCCTTTATGTTCTATGATGTTTCTATATCAAGTTTCTTTAATAAAAACATAGAAGTGCTGCCAAAGCAAAGAAAGCCTTCGAGTCCTTTTTATTACAGGAATGAAAGAATTGAAAAGGTTCCAATTTGAATTTGCAGGGCTCCATGCCAAAAACAATAAGCAAGTTCTTCAATCTTTAAAACCTAAATGAAAATGCTTCCAAGGCACAGGCTGAGAATATTTATAAAATCCGAAAAGACCAGATATGTTTCAGGAAAGCTGGAGAAAATACATAAAATATTATTGCTAGAATTTTTACTTACTGTTTAAAGAGTGAAAAATTCAAATCACATTTCTGTTAAAAATATTTTGTGCAATAATTACAATATATATTATTTTATACACACTCTCGAGAAAGAAATGATGTATGTACATCCTGGTAGTCAGTTCAACATGTAAACTGATACATTTTTCTTCAGCCGTTTACAGTACATACTGTACAGAGCCTGGAAAAAATGGTCACCCTTTTCAGTAATGCTCCATTTTGTTGAATTATAAATGATGCATATACATTTAACGTTAATTTTTTTAATCAAAACTTAAGTGGTCAAACTGAACCCTTTTATGCATGGAAGTAGTTAAATGTCAGCAAAAACTACAAAGACAATCAGAAAGTAACATATAGTATGTTGATTGCTTAAGTATTCACACTCTTTACTACAGTATGGTAACCTTACATTAGTTCAGGTGCACAAAATACTACAAGATACTACATTAAATATTGGAAGGTAGTTTTCACATGAACCAATTTAACATTTTGTTAAGTCTAACAATATTAGACAGAGCAACTTCTACTGATTTCTCTTTCAGTGAAAGGGAAAGGATGATCAGAAAAAAGTGTCTACAAGAAATTGTAGGTTCACTTTTTAACACAGTGCTAAAATCCTGAACAATCCAAAACCTGCTTTTGTATCGAGTGTCATGGGCTCAGACAAGCTGTGAAAGTACAGCCTGCTATTTTCAAAAGGTAATGTTAGAAAAATTAACATCTTGGCAAGAGCCTCTGTATCAATTCAGACTGATGCTTCTTAACTTCACGGATGGCAGCAGACTTTATTACGTTTCCACGTCTGTCAATAACTCTTTGCTTCATTCACACGCTTTTGCGCAGATCCAGTCAGGCTGACAACCGCAAACACTTGGAGGTTGTCAGTCAACCCAGTCCTATTATTTAATGCCAAAAGAGTGTTAATTAGGCATCTAATAAACATCTAGTAAACTGTTTCATCACAAATAGCTGTTTCCTAATGCTACAACATAGAAGAATCTACTCATATAAACTGTGCTTCAGTCAATAGTGCTATGACATGAAGTGTAATAAATACAGTGTGACTAGCTGCTGTCAACAAAATTAAAAAAAAACACAAATGAAATGTGTTTCCTAAAAATGTAAATATGAAATAGACCTACAGCTTATTTTAAAGCTGGTTTTCTTTGTATTATTTTATGAATTTGACAATTATGGAAAATGACAAAATCCTGATTTATTTTTAGGTTTACAGAAGAAGGCATTTATTGCATAACAGATTGCAGAGCCGTGTAGTGGAAAGACAAAGTAATCCCATATTGAAAAAAAAAATTATGTTGTCACAATGTATGAAACACAAAACCCCACCTTTTATGTTAACCTGCTCAAAACACAATCAAAGACCAAAGTATCTTTCCTCAGGGTCCATGGGAAGCTTCTTTTTAACCTTGTGGCAATACAGCAAGATCAAAATCCAACACTTCAACATCATATACTGTAACATATGCCAACAATTAATTTGAAATGTTAAACACATTAAAAAACGAGTACTGTATATAGTTTTTACATTTTAGCAAAAACACTGACTCCAAGGACCTGTTCTGAAGCAAATACAAGTAAGGGTGGAATACTCAGAACACAAAATGTAACCTTGTAATAATATAATAAAAATAATAAATGGTTTTGTGCTCTGGTTAATTTGTTACAGTTAAATGTGATTTTATTCCTTTTGTAAAACTGGACTTCATTATTACTGCAATATACATTAGCAATGGGCCTTCCAGGGGAAAGAGATCTCCACTGAATCCCACATAAATAATCCATTTCTCTGTGGAGCTGAGATTATTGCTCCCTGGTACTTTGAAGAAACCTAAGAGTATCTGAATGCATATGCAATGAATAAAAACTCATTTAGGAGTACTAATGTATCACCTGTGGTCTACCGATGCAATTGCTTATATTGAAACATCCAGATGCCATCAGTCTATATAAACTCTTCTACAGAGTAAAACAACACTCTGCTCCCTCACAGTGCAGTGGAACTAAATCATTAAAGTGGCAGCAAAGCATGTCAGTTTGCAGAACACATCATATAAAGCAAATGTATATGAGATATGCTTCCATTCTGCTCCATCATGGAAAAGACCTTGGTGCCTTGTGTTATCTGCTACACACATGCAGGAATATATATAGATGGATGGATATACTGTATATGGAAATTCTCAGTGGGATAAGAGGACAATGAAAATCCCACAGCTCCTATACGCATCTGACGGCTTATTTCAGCCAGCTTAAATTCACCAATCAATCACTGTCACCAAGTCAGAACATCCACATAAGCAAAATAAAAATAAATGGAGGTCACCACTTGCCTCCCAAATCGTTCTGTCCGGAGAGACAATAAAAAATGTCTGATGATGGAGATGGTGTATTTAGAAATCCCATGGGACAGGCTCAGCTGGGCATACATCACAAAGTCTTTTTCCACGCACTACTTTTTTGGGGCAAGCGTGTTCCCTGAATTTTTAATCATGCGCCATTTATTAAGTGGTGAGCATGACGGAGCCAAGCACACAGGCATGCACTCTCATTAGTGCGCTGCTCTGAAACCACATAATTGGGTGGCTGCCTGCTTATGAATGGGGAACAAAGGTCACATAGAGCAGGCTCTCACCAAAAATAACATTAGAACTATATATATTATCACATATAAGTTTACAGATCTGTTAAAGAAATCAATGATGACCACAGTCATATTTTATTAACCAGCCATCAATTCCCCATGAGTTTACAGCTCTTATTAAAAACACTGGTGTTAAAAATATATATATTGTTACTAACCATCTGCATCTAGTATTACTACGCATTTTGGACTATGATGAATCACCAAAGGTAACCACATGTAGAATTTTTTACTCATTATAAACCAAATTTTTGGAAGTGGATGTTTGGAAACTTTCCCCACCAGATATTTTATTTTTAAAAAGATGATGCATAAAAGCTGAAGAGTCCCACAAGCTAACCTGTCCATCACTGTTTTGTTTCTGCAGATTGTGCTACGAACAAATGGATCCTGTTATACTTGGGACACAAATCCCCAAATGCCTTTCATGCCACATAAAAATTAAAATTCTGATTTAGGGTGCTGCTACTTTTAGCTGGACATTACTACCACTTATTATTGAACCTCATGTAGCATACAGTAAATAAAATACAGACAGCATAAGAAAAATGCATTCAGAATATATTTCTACTGTATTTCTCTTCTGAATAAATTTCTGTAGGTCTCTACTTGTCACACATAGCCAAGTTATTGTGTCACGACTGAGCATATAAAGAATGAAAGCACATTTCAAGTTTCAATTTTTACTTATATGAAAAGTAAAAAAAGAAATGCTTGCATGTTCTAAATATTAAACAGACAATTCCTTTATTATGTCAACCATAAAGAGTGAAAGAGTCATTGAATTGAACTGAAAAAATACTGCATTCTCTCTTCTCTGGATTGAGTTAACGTTCTAAGACCTAAAATAAAAAGAAACGGCATATGAAAACCCTTTTCTGAAATAGAAGCTCACTCATCTCTTGCTCAGCACTTCCTAATAATTCAGACTAGGCCCCGGCATTAAAGGTCATTATGTCAACAAATTTTATGAAAAAACTCAATTATAACAATTAAATAAGACAACATAAGGTCTACAAGAGGTTAACAAATAAAATTAAACATTGAGGTCAATGAAAAAAGAACTGCCTTGGCAGAATAAGAGTACCATTGTTAAACACACAGAACACTGCAAGGGTCAAAAGCATCAGATAAGTAAACCAAACATTAGATAACAGACTGCAACTATCCTTCAACATGCAGATATTAATGGATATAAATAATAACCACACTTACAGATGTTAGAGATTTAAAAGATGTTGACCAGCTAGAAACATTTCCTTGCATTAAACAAACACGTAATGCCCAGAGGGAATGGATGCTCAAAAGTCAAGCACATGGTGCTGACAGTGGCTGACAATTTCTCGAGCATCTTCTGCTAAACTGTTTCGCATTAAGTCACATTCAGTCTTTTATCGTATAAGAAGCCTTGTGTTTTTAAAAGAAATTAAGAATAAGAGCCAGATGCTGTGCTAAATTCATGATCCCTTCATGAGCCGGTGAGGTTAATTTAATCAGTGGACCAAGAAGTGCTTATATATGTATATTATAGTACTTTAATAACAAGAATCTGGAAATATTTCAGGACAAATGGTTAAATAAATGTGGATTTGAATGAGCATTTTAACAGCTACAAGCCTTAAGTGGGTAGAAAATAATGCAATTTTATAATGAGCAAATCTATTTTTGTGCATTGATTTAGATGGCTACAAAACATTTAACTTGTCTTTATTTATGACAATAAGGTGCTTTGAACGTTTTTTAAAACCAACTCTGTTTCTTAATCACACTCAGAAAAGCTCTTAATTAAAATAGTAGGTCGACAGTAGGTTGAATTTCTTGATTGGCCAAGACTTCGATTCTGTTACGTCTTATTTGCAATTTATTATCAATAATAATACACACTCACACATTATATTAATTACACATCTCCGACTCTACTTTAATTGATGCTTTATTCTTGCATTCTAATTTAATCACTATTAGTTCAGTTTTTTTGTGCTTTGATGCCCGACTACTTTATCAAGAGATACACTAAGAAATTTTCATTTCATCATAATACTTATTTTGAAACTGATGAATACTGACTACAATGTCCATCATTGAAAATCACAATAATTTATGGTTTTCTTTCAATTAAGATGCAGAGGTGTCATTGCCTGCTAATTAATGTTCAAATTAGTGCAGAGAAATGGCAAAAGAGTAAAATTAAAACCTAGCGATCATCTGAAAAAATGAATGCATTATCATTATGTGTAAACTTTAAGGTTTCACAAATAGTCAACCCCCTTCAGCCAATTCTCTCCAAATTTGCATATTTTCTTAAGAATAATAATAAAGAAAAAGACATGATAAACTGCACTGCCTGTCACATTGTCAAAACTGTAAACTGTTCAAGGCCATACACATGCTCATATTTGCGTTCTCAGTCAAACAAATGAAATTAATTTTGTTGAATTGACTGCTCAACTTAATAACTCAGAGAATTATCTCAACAGTTTCTGCTCCCACGTGGATGGATGTACATTACAACAGACTGCAAAAACACTGCAGGGCAGAAACATCCAGCATCAATCCTCCGTATTAGTGGAGGTCACCATAAGCATGTTGTTGCTATGTGTCATCACACATCATTAACCTCAGCAGTTAACAATGGCCATCATTACAGTGGTTGTTTAAGAGCATATTCCTAATTATTTCTTAACATAAATGGCTTATATGGGACATCACAATGGTCATTTGCTTTTCGTAAAATCATTTCTTCTATTAAAACATAAAACACAACAGCCTTTCAGCCTGTTCAGCCTAATCATCTTAGAAAAGATAATGGATATAGTTTGAAACAGTAGAATGAATAAGAGAGTTTCTTATTCAAAACAAAAGATACACTGATGCAACAGTATGTATATAGTGTAAAGGGAAAGGAAGGTCAGCTGTTTCCCATTTCTGACTACTTTATACAATAAATTCACACCTGTTGTAAATCTCATCCACTGTGCTTACAGTAACATTTGCTTAAATGCTGTATCACTCTTAGTCAGTCAAACACAGAAATAAGGATTGTAACTGAATATTTTGAACCATCTAATTATTTTAATGGTCTTGGGCAATTCATATCAACCAAAGATAAGAACTGACAAAAAAAAGATGTTTCAGTTTGTAGCTTGTGGTAAGCAATAGAAAGCTGAAATAAAGATGCCAATTTTTGCCATACCTTCATTTCATATTTGATAGGCTGACAAAAGCCACTCTCTCTTTTAAGTCCTCTTTACTATCTAAAAGCCATTGTTACCCTAACCCTTTCTGGGTGATTCTGTTTCTCTTATGGCCTAAGTGACAAAGCCCTAGTCTGACAACAGTTTCACATGCACAAGCTTGAAAGCTGTGTCAGAAGATTTTGGCTTTATTTTTTCCAGAGCTATGAACACTCTGCTGACCCAGGTCAGAGTGCAGTAAACAAAAGTGTGATATTAATGTTAAGTTTATTTATTTAATGTATGGTATGAAACAGAACTACAGTTCAAGTTTTTAATGATGAGCATTGGTAACATGAGACCAAACATTAAAAAATATTTAAAAATATCAAATAGCATAATTATAATTGATTTGCACTGTCACGATTGATATTACTCAATTGTATTAGCTACGATCTAAGAAAACTTCATCCCACTTCATTGTGCCATATTTTTACCAATTGGCTTGTAACTACATAAGTAGTGATCTATAAATCACCTGCTGTTTATGCCACTGAAACATCATTTTTTCTCTTGTGTCATACTTGTGAATTTTGAGATTTGCCTCAATTAGCTTTGATATGCAAGTCGACACTAACTGCAAAGGAATTAAAAATGAAGGAAGTTGCTGCTGGCTTGCCAATAGCTGGTGGCCTTTAAAGCAGACTTTGAGTTGAAAACTCAAGTCTATCTGACAATTAGCCAAGGGAATGAATGAAGTATCTTTTAATGAAGAACTAATTAATTAAGTTCACTGGGGTTTTCACGAACATGACATGGACGTGCTGTCTCACATCTGCCTTTACAAGTCAGATAGTGCCTTAATGAGCCCAAGAACATTCAGTGTAAATACTGAAGGCTCTTGCAATTAAATCTACAACTCTATAGGTCCATACGCTTCAGCAACAGGAGCAGAGTGCTCTTCCTTCCTCTAAGTGTAACCAATTTACAGATTTATTTAGCTCCTCATATATTTGTTTGTCTCTTCTTGAAGTACGCTGAAACGTGCCAACCTCACTGAACAGAGCATCCCTGAGCCGACAAATATGGCAGAATCTCGTGCCAACTTCAGCAGCTGCAAATCACTACCATAGTGACCTTTACAATCCATCTCTCCTCCTGATTTTACCTTCAAAGCTCATAATACTGAAAATGTCTAAACTTAATAAACTGCAAAAGGAAGACAGGCGCAGGTGGCCAGATTCTCTTGCCGAATCAGCTCAATAAAACAGGACAAACTTAGGAGTAAAGAATAAATACAAATTGCAGCATTGTGGTGATACATTGATTGTCAGATTGAACAAGGCATCAGAGAAGATTTAATCTTTTTTTTTTCTTTTTCATCCTTGGTTAGTCCATTACCCAATTCTGGTTTTTCACAACTAAAATGAAGCCTGGTACAGTTAAAGTAATGAAAACTAATATATATATATAACATTAAAGATAAATGCAAATGCAGTTATGAGAAAATTTATAATGTATAAATGTATCCTACATTATTGTTATGAGTGTATTTTTAAATGTTTTGTTCTACTGGAATTTTCCAGCAACCTCATAAATCAGACTGTAAGAGTTGTTTGAGAGATGTCTAAATGAAGAGCCAGAACATGGTTACATTCGGCAGATGATAAACCAACAGTTTGTTTGGATTCCTTTGAGCTTGAGAGACAAAACCTATATACTGCCCAGACCTGCAGAGATTCCCTGGTAACATATAAAAACATCATTAGTAATGCTATGTACAGCAATGGTCACCAATAAAGAGGTTCTGGAGCGCAACAAGCCAGAAATTTTGCTTGAGGGAAAGATCACCAGACTCCGGCTCACTTATTTTGGTCACGTGATGCGATCAGATTCATTGGAGGAAGCAATGATGCTTGGAATGGTCAGTGGAACAAGAAGACGAGGCCGCCAAAGAACGCGGTGGCTCGACGCCATCAAAACGGACACTGGCGTAGGCATAGAACAGCTGGAAGAGAAAGTCCAAGACCGGAAAGTGTGGCGAGAGACGGCCTATAGAATCGCCGAGAGTCGGATCCGACTGACCGGATAACATCATCATCAATGCTATGTAAGTATGCTATGGAAGGGTCCATCCGTTGTAAGGTAAAACTAAATTTAAAGAAACCTTTTTTTATGGATATATCTATGAGATGTCTAAAAAGGTCAAATCACTAACAAAAAAAAAAGCTGTACTGAGAAAGCATTAGGTGTCCTTTATGTTTTATTTGCTAATGCTCATATCATAAAGGCCTGGCATAATTGAACCACTGATCTCCATTTTGTACCCTTTAAAATTATCTACAAATAGTCGGTATCATTATCTATGAGAAGACATTTGCAGCAAAGTGGCACATTTATTAGAGGAAGAACAGAATGCCTGAAAATTAATAGTGAAATTTCAAAGCAAGCAATTATTTGAATATGAGCGTGTGCCTCATATAGGAGGACTTTGAAGAACTGGCCATTAAATCTGTAAAGAATTTTCTGTAAAGAGTTTTTGTAGCAGGAGAAAAGCATATTATAGTACCTTTTCTACAGCTGGACGTTGCTTTACTCATAATTACATTATCTGTAATAAACATTTATCTACAAATCGAGAGCTGAACAAGCATTTTGATGTCCCTGTTTTAGAAGCATTATCTCTAAAGGACAGCTGTTCTCATGCTTACTTGTAGATTCACCCAGCAGAGGCAGAAACTCACTAAACACAAATAAATGGGCGGAGCGGTGGCTCTGTGGCTAAGGATCTGAGTCTGTGGCTGGAAGTTGGGCCCCCGTTGGGCCCCTGAGCAAGGCCCTTAACCCCAACTGCTCCAGGGGCGCCGTACAATGGCAGACCCTGCGCTCTGACAACAAGCTTCTCTCCCTGTCTGTGTGTCTGTGTCTCCTTGGAGAAAAACTGGGGTATGCAAAAAGAAGAATTCCTAATGCAAGAAATTGTATAGGGCTAATAAAGAAACATTAAAAGATTAAACATTAACATTAATTAAAAACAGCTTGGGGGGCACTTCTTCTAGCTCCATGCTGCTGGTGACAGCACTCAATAAGACATCGTCTTCAACCAGGAGCAAGCAGGACTCTCACCCTAGGCTGCAATTCATTAATATGACAGTGTTGGCATCACAGGTAATAATCATGCAAAACTTTTTTCAGACATCACTGGGAAAAAAAATAATCATGAAATATATGTAATTCTGAGGGGAACAAAAATAAGTTCATAGAAATTCATGACAATGGTATCTTGTTTTCATATCATATCATAAGTCTCCACATGATATGCAAGACAAATGATGACAGTTGATGACTAAAAATAAAGCTTAATTGCTTCTTGTAAAATCAATACTGGGTTGGCAGTTAAAAATGTGAACTGCATTTCTTTGAACTTTGATATCACTTCTACAATTTCAATAAATACATAAACATTTTGAAGCATTAGTAATATGTTGGTTCCATTATTTCTGACACACAATTCAGTGATTTACCGAGAACGAAATTCAATTCCTAAAAGGCCAGTCAGTACCTTTTGATGTCAATGCATGTTTTCTTTATTGCGTTATATTCCTCTCAATCACGATTAATAAAATAGTCTTGTATTACATGATGAAGCAGCCACTCACTTCTCCTTCAGCCACTCAACAGCTGTGCAAGTGAAAGAGGAGGATGTGTTACAGGAGTGCAGGACTGTCTGGTAAAGATCACAGACAGCAATGTATAAGCACTCCCGGTTTCCTGTCTCAACAGGGACCATTGTGAAATGGACAACTCCTACAGGAAAGCTCTCAGACAAATGCATAACATACACAAACAAAAAAAAAAAAAGACTCCTTATATCTCGAAGCTTAAAGTACCACATCTGCAAACAGTGCATATATGAAAGCTGTCCGTTTATGCTCTTATTTAGATTCAGCTTTAGAACGCCAAACACTTATAATGGAATTCTGGGTCTGCTTCTGGAGACGGAAAAAATCAAAGGTGATTTATAGCACTCACGCACACTTGAACACACAGACGTGGATGGCCTAAAGGTTGGTGTTCATATTTGCCTTGTGATTTAAAGACATCAATCCCACGGTTAGCCAGGGGATGGTGCAGGTCACATCCGAGGCTAGAATGAGTATGAAGAGGCAAGCTGGTCACTTGTCCAGAAAGAGAGTAAATCCCTCTTCATTAGAAAACAATCACTCCTGGGAACATACAATATTACATGCTGCGGTTCCATACCTCCTGGTGGAAAAGAGATGACCAACAGAAATAAAGTCACTGAATCGGCAACAGAATTTTGCAGAGCCTGCTTCCAGCACGAGGGGAAAAGGAACACAGAGGGAGATAAGGGATAGCAACAAACTGTTGATAGAAAACAGATACATGTCTTGCCAGATTTATAATGGATCAGACACCTTCTGATGTACTGAACTGAAGGCATTCAGAGCAACAATAAGGATATGGATTCAATTTATCGTCTCTTGCCACATTGTTTAGCATTGAGAAGGTATTAGAGGGACAGAATGAGATGAATTATTCTAATGTAATAAATTATTGTAAATGATCATATTAGTATCATTATATTTATTCCAGTTAAGATGGTTTCTTTGTCACCTTTTAAACATTGAAGGCATTAAGGTTTTTTTAAGTGTACTGGAAAGGAGCTTCAGTCTCAGGCTAAAAAGAGGCTGGAAACACCCACACCCAGCAAATGTTTTCAGGACCAAAATGGAATGCTGCTGGTAGCCATGGTAACAGCAACTATTTAAAAAAGGAAACTAAACCTAACCAAAGCACAATCGACGGGATGCTGTCACTCTTCAAAAAAGGGTTATATTCCGCAAATTATCACTGCAAATTAGGGAACATTTAACAATATGCTAAAAAAAACCTTGCAAAATAACCTGGTGATAAAAAATTATATCACACCACAAATCAGAAAATTGCAAACATACTTAATAGGTAAGTATTTCTTTTTATTGTGCTCTACTAGGAGAAATGTAAAAAAATCCGGGTAATCAGATGTCTGATTATAAACCAGGAACTACTGGCTGTAGGTTATGTAATTAATTTGACTACCAACATTTTTTTTCCCTGACATGAAAAACCTTACTACCTCTTGCAAGAGGAAAAGGAAAAAGCTCCTAGGATCAGTTATTATACCTTAGGCTGAAAATAAATTCATCAACCTGTTTCTTAACAATAGAGGGTCCACTGAAGATAATTAAAACATATCAGAGAAAGCAAACTTATAATATGAAAATAATAATAATAATAAATAATAATAATAACAACAATTATTATTATTATTATTATTATTATTATTATTATTATTATTATATTAGTAGCACTGTTCAAACATTCAAAGGTGGTAAGCAGATAATAAGAGTCAAATAATTATTTAACTGAGATTAATAAGACTCAATGAACTCTTCAGCACATAATGTGGGAGAGACAGGTCAACTGTATTTCTTCTGGAAGGGCTTCACATGCAGATGCCTCGGGCAAAGAAAGTGCAACTTTCTAGTGAAAGTATCCCGAGTAAATTAAACTGACTTCAGAAATTTCTGTAGTTGGCTTTAATCAGGAAACTAATATGAAGCAGAAGGGCGCTCCCATGTTGAGAATTGGAAGTGGTTTTCTGCAAATACTGCAGAACGTCTATGACAGCAAGCTTAATTATTTCTGGCTACAGCAGGTCCAGTTACTGCCTCAACAAACATCATGATTCCAGCTCCTCAGCAGGGGGTAACCCTAATGCAGTGTTGCTACCAACTGACCTCTTTTTCTAAACACTCACAGTTAAAGTATAAATAATGCTGTATCCCAAGATAGAAGGAGCAACAAAAATCTGTTTTATCCAGCTTGCTTCTGGTTTGCTTCATTTAAATAATAAGACATTTGTAACCGCAAACGACTCATCCAAAAACCTGCAAAGAGTTACTGTTCTCTTGAGAGCACAATAAGGCAACTTAAGAAAAACAGTACCACAGACTGCCAAGAATTAACACTGCCTGTCAGACAAGGGCTGGCAGTTATGAAAAACAGTGAATTTTGTGCATTTCATGCATGTTCTCAGTGTTTACTGGCCTCCTAGCTCAAGACTCTAAAATTCAACAAAAGTGGTATATAAAGAGATATATTCTATTAGCAAACAGTAAATCAACTAATTTGAAGACATTTACATAACAAATGTAATGAGTTTCAGAAATTTGGCGCAATTTATCCCCAAAAAATAATCTGCTTAAATCTACTTAAATTTAAACATTTAAACAATGTTAAGGCATAAATATACAGTAATTGTACCATAGCTGGGATGACAGCAAAATATTTTGAGCAACAGAGAAGCCATGTACTTTGCTTTCTAAAGTTACTTATAGTACTTAGTCTTTCCAAAAGCTAATGTGAGTGAGGTGCAAATGAGCCCTGTTTTGCAATATAGGGACTATTGATATCTATTGTCTCGTTAAAATGCTTTAAAATGCAAGGCTAGTGTCCATTTTAAACCTTAAAAAAAAAAAAACTTGACAATGAACGCACTGCTGTGAAATCTAATGTTTTTTTTACAAAACTGAAGAGCAGTCACTAGGTTCACTGAGTTCAGCACATAACCTCTATTTCCACTTCACTTAAAAGTGAAAGCAAATGCAGACCTCTCCTCCACCGACATTTGCAGATGTTACAAGCTCACACATTTTAACTTACAGCGGCCCTGACAAACACACACACACTTCATAGTAAGTTTTACCATGTTCCATAAGGTTATGCAAATTGACGAACACCATGTGGCATCAAAGCACCTGATGATGGATGATAAACCCCTTTACTCCATTAAAATGGCAATTGTTGGGACCACCATTAACGAGTGACCTACTTTACGAGCGCATTGTAATTTCATCTAATTAAAGTTAATTTTCCAGTGTTGGCACCACAGGTGGTCCAGCCACATTCAACTCACTGATGGACTGTCAGTGTCATGTGTGGTGGTCCATAGCGATCAGGGGTTTGACCTCTCAACTTCAGGGTCACAGCACCAATATACCCCCCCCCCACCGATGGCTCGACAAGTGCATTTACCACCTGCTGCACCAAATCTTAAAACCTGCTATGGACTTGCTCTCTTCTTTTGTCTTGGGCAAATGTAATCTGCCTTTAAAAAAAGGCACTTTTTTCATCTCCTTCTCGAAGCATATACTGTAGGCCGTCAGGTTTCCCAGATAAAATCTTTCTAGTGCTAGGGCCAGCTATACTCTCCTTACTTGCCTTCAGTAAAGGCAGGTCAGTTCCCAGCGGTTTTTCTGATGTTGTGGGTTTTAGTTGCCAGCACTGCATTATGATATCCTTCCTCAGGCAAGTTGGAAGAAAGAAAATAAGAAAAGACTTGGAAACTAAATTTAGACAAGGCAGATGCTGTTAAACAGCATTTCTAGCACATCTTTATTTTTTTCCCCCAAACATCTATGATTTATGCCCATATTCCTTATTTACGTTTTGAGTTTCCTACAAAATCTGTATTTACAATCCGTTCCTTTAGATGACTCGGAAAAGACTGAAGGGAAGAATCTGCTGTTCTAAAAAAACAAAACAGGCTTTAATTGTGCCTATGAATTAAATTATAAACCAGCAACATCTTGTATAGAAACAAGTCTAGTAATGTGTAAAATCAACACTTTCACAGTCGATCTACTTTGACAGTGTTTGTAGTTAATCAGTGTACCTACAGTTCTTCTTAATAGCTCACACTTAATGACGGAAAAGCTTATCATAAATGTAGGCCTCAGTAATCAAGAATATTGTTTATTTGGTGTAGTTTTAAGGTGGAGGGGCAGAGAAGAGTGTTTGAAAAGACCCCTCCCTTATGAATATGTTTATCTGTTTAAAAATGTGTGTTAAAGTGGTTGAGGGGGTCCTTACTGATATCAACTTCTTGTAAATGGAACCTCCAGACAGAGAAGATTTAAAAGTCCTGCTTCAGAGACCACAAACAAAAAAAAATGTTATTTCAGTTAATAAGTTCTGTAGTTATACACAGATAAGGATGGCTTCATAGGTGTTTGTGCCAAACTCCACCCTTAAATAAGGTAGCTCATAGGACCTGAACACATAAAAAGCCACAATGGGCGGTACAGGAGGTTTTATTGCAAATATATTGTTGATTATAGAATACACAACTACACCACAGCCTCCCCAGGCTGCTTTCTATTTCCCCAGCCACCAGCTAACCCTGTGAGGGCCTTTTTATACTCAAACATAACATTTATCAAGCCTTAGTGAGAATTTGCCCACTAAACCTTCACCAAATATCTAATTAATTATCAATTCACCCAGTGTGTCTATTTACAATAATGTAGGCCCATTAACGGCCTCTAGTGGTAGGTCAGCTGATAAATAGTGCTCTGAAAGAATGGCCTGCCAGTGTTCTATCAAATAGAAACTGATCTTTATCTGAACCCCAGACTTTTAGACTAGACTATCTTTGTTTATAGTTATAACATAAACCTTTGCCTTATGCCTTTCTCTGATCTTCATTCTATTATTTTTGCACTCTTATCTTCAATAACAAAAAGTCTGAGGTCAGAACAAAACATTTTAAAGTTTTTTTTTTATATGCTTATATTTATTGCAGAGATTTGTAAGTCTAATGCATATAGACCAAGTCCATTTCAGGCTCACTTAAACAGAATCATGTTTTTTAGACAAAAAACTCAACATATATTCAATTACATTTTCTATCAGCAGGATCAACAGGAGACCGTGATAGAAATTAAATTGTTAAATTCAGCAGCAGCAGAGTGGCTCTGCTTCACTTTAACACCTTCATTGTCATTAAATACAGCAGCTCATAGCTGATTGAGATCAGACACCTCTCGGCCTCAAGTCGCTGAACTTTATTGGATAAAGCTGCATGGATCACTCACAGTTGCCAGTGGGTGGTCAGAGTTTGCATCAAGGCTGCATAAGTAAACAGCATGTCCATACATTATATAATCAACTGCAGGTGACATGATCCAAATGTGCATAAAAACACCAGTTTCAAGTCTAAATTAATGTAGAAATGTCAGCAAAGACTAAGCATTTGTTTTCTCATTTGAATTATTCATGTGGTACCATGGTCAGTGAAAAAGAAGAAACCTTTGAGAACAATCAGACATGAGGAAGCAGTATTTGGTTATGCAATATGACAGACTGGAAATCTGCAAGGTGATGGAAAAACAAAAGTCTAGGCTGCTGTAACATGAAGAACATGTACCACAGGAAAGCCACGAATTAAAGCTTTTGATTACACGTGATGCACATGGAAAAGCATGACACCATCCCAAGGGTATTTGAGAGATGTTAACAAGGAATTCAAGGGACCACAATCAGTAGCTGATGCTCTTACTTTCAACTACAAAGCTGTTGAAATCCTATATTATTTGAAAACATGGTTTGTTATGGGTAACTTTGTTTCCTGTCCCTAAGCCTGAGATGTCTGTAAGATGTGAATAACTTACTGTTCAGTATCCATGACCAAATACAGGGAAAATTCATTACCATTACAGCATGAAACAGAATCAGAAAAAAAAGTTATTATTTCCAAACTGGCATCAATCCATCAATATGTTTTTCCAATCCCTTGGGTTAACTCTTTATACTCAGCCCTATTTCTGGTTGTTGTCTTTTTACTATTGAATAGTTTTAACTATAACACTAGTTTCTACACTTCCCATTGCTCCCACCCTGTGCAATATCACCAGTAATGGAATAATGAACTCCTTATTGGAATTAAGGAATGCAATCCTTTTTATATAGGGGGGGGGGGGTACCATTTAGGTGACCACAGGTGTGACTAGGCGTATTGCATACAAACAACAGATGTCTTTGGAAAGCACAGAATCTGTATTTCCTTAGAATCCCTGAACCACATAGCTTTCCCTTACTGTTCTTCAGTAAAACACATTCAATGTCTGAGTACCAGAAATCCACATTGGACTCCACTTAATGAATTAAAGCTGAGAGAAAAGAACCATTAACACTGAAGTTTGCTCTCCTTTTGCAGACCACAAAGGCTTCTGTCACAGCAATGAGCAACATAGTGCCTCACCTAACCATCTCCAAACCCTCAACAGAGTTTCCTGCCAAAGATCAGAGAGAAAGGGATCCACATGAAAGGCTGTTCCTGGTGGGATTTATCCTCTCTTGCTTGTGACATAAGACAGATTTCAATTCAGTCTTCCACAAAATATGAGTTGTTTACTGAATGAACCCAGTATGGAACTGAGTGAATGTTGTAATTTTTGTGTCTCATGCTTTTATTTTGTCATCTTTAATCTGAGTTGTTATATTATCATTACACAAAAGGCTTAAAGTGATATGTATATGGTTAAGGTTTAATAATTTTTATTTGTATTTTTTCTTCTCATTCTCTGCAGCTTCGACTGCTTAAGATTTGATGGATTGCGATACATTAAACGCATACAAGTAGGTAATCAACACACCTTAATGTCATATTACCAAATTACCCCAAACTGAACATCATTCTAACAGGTCTAATGCATGCAAGCATTCTTGCCGATACTTTTTAGATTTATTCCCCATTCAAAGCACATAAGAGACTACAGTTTTATACTATTATAATCTTTAACAATATACTTTATCCGACATGCTGTGATTTCACATAACCGTTATGGCATTTCTGCGCTGAAGCACTGCAGCAATTGGAGCCTTAGCCTCTAGCTGCAATTTAGTACAGCTCTTTTTACAAAACTTAAGTTGATTTGACAATGGAAAGAAAAAGTTATTCTCCGTGTTCTAAAAAGTAATTTCCACTGGTTATTTAGCGAGTGGAAATCAAAAGAAAAATAGAACAAATCATCTGACTTTCAAACCGTCAATGGGCAAAGCAGAAAAGAAGATTCAACAGCTACTGTATGGCAGGAGGTTTTTTCCTTTTCTTAGTAAGAATAGGAGAGCAGATTAACTAAATGGTGGAACTTCAAGTTTTTGCCATCTGTAGCAAAACTAAGAGCATGTTATGTCTAGAGTTAGACAAAATTATTTTATTGTTTAACATTTCAATAAGATTACAAGCTACTTAGTGTTCATCATATTTCAATTTGAAAACTCCTCTAAAGCAGTGACTCATCCAAAGGAAAAGCAAAAGCCTTGTGGTTTTATTGCTGTAAAGGTGGGACAATCCTCAATAAATCAAAGACATTTCCTTCATTTAGCTCTGTTACCACTTTAATCGAGATGACCATGATTCGAGAAATTCAGACACATTAAAGATCATAATTTTAGATGTGATGTAGTTACAATTTGAGTACTTTATTAGGAAAAAATATATACTTTAGATTCATAAGTGAATTTAAAAGGGAAAAAAGGATACAATAGGCAGTTTCTACAGTGGTAGGTAACACGAGGGGGTTAGAATTATCTCCTTTTTTACTCATACCTTTGAGGAACTGCAACAAATTTAATTTGGCCAAGAAAATGCAGGTGTACATCGAATGTGTTTAAAACTATTAAAATAGAACATTTATGAAAAGAAGTAATGGATGCATGAATATTCAACTGAAAAACGTTGCACACCGCACACATCAACTTGTGTTTTTTAGTCAGCTGGTAATTTCAGAGGTTCAGAAATTTTAAAGATGTTTCTGGATGTCACCATGATTGTTCCTGGGTGTTAAAGGAGGAGGAACACAAAAGCAAGACACACAGAAGCCCTTCATTATGTGGAAAGTAAGAGACTTGTCAAAGATTATTGACCTCAACAACTCTAGTAGCAGCTATACAAAAATCCATACAGTATGTCCCAATTTCAAATATGCTGGCCTTTATTAGACAACTCATGCTACGTGGCTGCTACTTCACCAAGAAGTGGATGTCAAAGAGATTTACCCAAACAAGGCGTCAGGAGTATAGTTTAGGAGGCTAGCTCCCAAGAGCTACAACTGGGAATCTTGAGAGAACTTGGGCATTAGCTGGATCAACTTTCTCCAGAACTACCATTCGAGACTAACCTCAAGAATCTGTGACAGAGCTCCATAGACAAAGAAAAGAAATCAGTTTGCCAAATAGCCACTGATTGACTCGGTCAAATGCAAAATGGGACCACAAGTTGTGGTTATATTAAACATGCATTGAGGTTTTCGCAGTGGAAAGTACATCTTGAAAAAGAATGTCATCCCTTTTGTGAATAATACAGATGGATCTGTTTTACATTCCCTGGGCTTTGTGTACTACTTAGAACTGAGGGACAGACTGGCCGAACTGCCAAATTTGGGTGTCAGAGGACTTTTATAACAAGTAATAATACAAAGATTGAATCAACCTCAATGACCAAAATGAACTTTAAAATAATATGTGATTTAAAAATCTAACTCAAAATGGCAAAAGCCATTATTTTCTCCTGAGATTCTTTTTTTTTAATATACCAGGTAAACAATTAATCATCCCAGGACGCCAATACAGAGATCTGAAAATGTATTCAGAAAACAATTAAGGCAACCTCTGTATTTGTTCGCAGCTGAAAAAGAGGTTGATAAATAGTAATACTTAAAACTACAGACATCTTGTTGTGTCAAATGGGACTTCTGTAACAAACCAGCACTTTGTTTTCCTTTTCCAAATATAAACAGCTGTTACATTTTGGCAGGAGAAGTTGGCCAAATAGTACCAAATATAAACATTATTCATGGGTAGCAGATACTGAATCTAATGTAGAGGAAGAAAATACAACCTGAATGAAATGAAAAAGAGATAAAAAAACAGCGATAGCAATTATTCTTATTCTCACTCCATAATACCATTACCTCAACATCATCATGAAGAAAAAAAGGAAGCAAAAAAAAAAGTGGTAGAGGAGCCCCGACAGAAAAATACCTCCCCCAGTGACCATCTCTTAACAAATCCTCTTATATCATTAGTATATGTCATGAAAAAAAAAATCTCATCTCGTACAAGTCAAAAAGGACAGAATATTATACATAAAGTAAGAGAAAAACAATTCTAAAAGTATCACACTCTTCCAAACCAAAAAAAGCAAACAAATACAACATACTAACAGGTGATGTTTGTGATGCAGATAAAATGACAGAAAATGGAGAACCATAACTTTGAAAACATTAATAGAAACAAATGACTAGCCACAACATTGTTAAAAATGTAATACAAACAATCTACAGCTTTTCTTGTATCATTTTCACCTCATTCTCCCCCTCCTTTAAGTATTCTTTTTAATAATTTTGGACTTCTAATATAATAACAGCTAAGAAATTTTAAAATTCATTTTATTTTAATTTTTAAATTAAGGGTGATCCATAATATGCAGAGAAATGTTCTGAAAAGGAATGAGGTAAAGTTTCAACTGGACAAAAAGGCCTTAGTGGTTATACTGTAGGTGAGTAGTAAGCAGAAGTTAATAACAAAAAAAAACACATTAACAAGGAGTTAACAAGAGGCAAACCTTGTACTGTCACTGTCCTTTGGTGATACTAAGTGTGTGCATACTGAATGTACTTAAAACCTTTCATGTTGCATTTTTTAATGTAGATTCAAATATTTATATATTTAGAAAAAAGGGTTTGTTGTCAAGTGCATGATTTAATAAATGATCTAAATTAGAAGCATATGTGCTTTTGAGTTCCACAGGAAAAGTCTGGTATGTCTAAAATATTTAAACTCCAAAGAATGCAGCACAGTTAAATGAAAAAGAAAGGAAAACCATCTTATTTTGATGACCTTTTCTGCACAATGCACATGCTAGTGAAACATCAGCAACTACTTGATAAAACAGACAACACCGCTACTGAAGATAATGGCAAAAAGAAATCCTTAAATAGTTGGGGAAACGTTCACTGAGCAATGTCTAATTCTGCAATGCGCCGCCTCTGCCTGTAAAGCTTGCCGTTTTATGGCTGTTAATTACACAAAATGCCAATATGAGGACTTGTCCACTTACCCTTCATTCCACCTTCTAACTCTTGCACTCAGCAGCCTGCCAATAAGCGATGAGTCAAAGTCTCTGGCTTTGATTTTGTGCTCAATTTGGTATGGTACACAGCAGAGCCAAAGCGAATCCCCGTATCCTTCCAGGGGTAATCACTACTTCACGGCCTAAATCATCCCCCGCTGTCTCACCTCTAATTTTCTATCAACACTCAGTAGGTAGTCATTAATTTAGCTCTATTGATAAGGTGAAAAGCACATGGTTAAAGCACCCAAAAAAGAGATTAATATAAGCGAATGCCTCATCTTTAGAACAGAAGCTGAAAATCACCATAAATGTACTGCTAGAGGTGGTTCTTTTTCACATTATCATTAATTTATCATTAATACCTGAAAGCTACACAGCTGCTGGATATAAAAGTGAATGTTTCCATTAAAGCACATGCATTATCTGCTCCAGTAGCATTTAGCCTGCCTTGGAAGTATTGTCTGTCAAACATTTTCTGCAGTTATAGAAAAAAAAATCCCTGTATTTGCTTTATGTCAAATTACAAAAATCTCCCTAAAGACCCAGATCTTCTGGAATCTAGTTCTAATGCTGGACAGACAACCATGTAAAACATGTTTTTGTTTTATTATGGCAAACCAAGAACATGTTCTGAAACAAATAATGCCAATCTTCAATAAGTAAACTATGAAAATAATTCTACAGCTACAAACAAATGCATTATTTCATCCATTGTTCTGTTGTGTGTATGTTATTTTGTTATCTTTTAAATTACATCTAGAAAAAAATTCAATTTTTTTTCAAACCTTTGTATGGAAGGAAAAGATATCAAGCCTGAACCACTCTTGCCTGTCTTAAGAAAACTAGAAATGTATACCAACAATCTTCAAGAAATCAAAGCAATCTTGTATTGTTAGATTGTAATTTCATATTGGAAACTGTGGTGCACATTCGCCGATGAAGGACTGATACAGATCAAACTGTGTTCAGCCAGCGTCACAGATACCCTGCGAGAGGGATCGCTATGACAGAACTGCTGTAGTTGGGGCTGTGCTGTGTCCCACCCAGTTCATGACTTAATGTACATGGAGTTTTTAGCAGCCATAGTGAAATACTGCTAAGGTTGGCTTGGGGCATAGCCTGTATTTACATTCACAACCTACAGTTGCAAGCTTTTCCTTCAAGGAATCCAGTCAGAATCACCATATTGTGTTTTTTTTGCTGAGATTGTAAAGTAATAAGTAAATGGATTCATACACGCCAAGTAATATTTGTTTAAAATAATGGTAGGCATCGTGTAGCTGAAAGGTTTCATGTAGCCATTGAAGACATAAATCATGATCTTTAAGAAACTCACTAAATAATCATTAATCAAGCTTTTGGTAT
This sequence comes from Lepisosteus platostomus, assembly GCF_059453375.1. Taxonomy (NCBI): domain Eukaryota; kingdom Metazoa; phylum Chordata; class Actinopteri; order Semionotiformes; family Lepisosteidae; genus Lepisosteus; species Lepisosteus platostomus. Next base: position 12,088,187 of record NC_142627.1, on the reverse strand, counting down.
TGCAATTTCTTGCTCATTCTGTTGCTGGGGCTATGCTTTGATTCTTGAAACTTAATGTGTGAATGGCTGCAAATTACCTACTACTGATTTATAACACACTTTAGTCTTGCTTTAAATAAGCAAACAACAAAACTAACACGAAGCAGCGACTGGCTGACATACATTTATTTTATTGTAGGTTAGTATATAGATATGGAGATGCAGTTTTCAAAGGGCTGTTTAATTCAGAAAAGCATTCTCAGAATGGACTTTTACCAAAAAAAAGAGATGCAATATCAATAACTCTTTTTTAAAGGAAAGCTAAATCCCATCATAGCTCCAGTAAGGAAGTCAACAACCAAAACTTGAATGAAGTTTGTCACAGGCATGGTAGCTTAGCAACACGATGATACAGAGGAGGAAAGCATTGCTTTCAGTGGTTGCTAGGGAACCAAGCTTTGCCACTATGGAAGAATACATCAGGCTCAATACATCAGCCTCCAATAGTTTTGACTTGGTGCTGCCTTACCTATCACTATATTAGGAATTGCAGGGAAAGATTTTCCATCTCACAAGTAAAAATAAGTTAAATCCAACAATGCTCAAGAGCTGAATATATTAGTTCTCCTAATAACTAGACACAATTGAGATAAATTTGAGGTAGGATAGTATTTGCATACAGTGTGGAGCTGAATTATTCTAAGGTGAAAACGAATAGAATAGGAGAAACAGGATAAAAGGAAATTTGCCTTCTGGCCAAAACTATTAGCAGGTCTTCTTTAGAGCAGTAAAAGGCTGATGTGAAATGGTAGTTAATCTGACAAAAAGGACATTCTGTCTAATAGTTAGAGGACCTCTACACAGATAAGCCTAGGGGAAAGTTTATACCCAAATGACGAGCAAGGACTGGGAAAACAGAACAGAAGGGGAACCAGCAAGGTCATGGATGACCATGAAACGCAAAGACAAAAGGTTTTGTCAAAACAGTTTCAAACTAATAGAAAAGAGGTTAGTATATGACAACAGCTGGAACTGACTGTATTCAGGTGAAAAAACAGTGAAAACAGTGCCTAACTGGAAAAAATATTATGATAAAACATCATACACAGTGTAGATTCAGAAATACAGACTCAACATCTTGGAATCATGTAAAAGTTAGTACTGCTGTTAAACTAAACAATCTAAAGCATGCTTGGAAAGTACATTAAATCAAACTGATTGAATCTGAAAGTGGCAAACACGATTACATGATTATGTGATCCACAACATGCCAAACAAAAATAAAGTATGTTTCTTTAATCAGGCTTAGAAAGAAAAAAAAATTTAAGGCATTTAACCTGCTTGATCTTAAATTGTTTCCTTTGTCAATATTTTCTTATAACATGCAAAACAATATATATTTGTTGACACATACAGTATAAAATAAAATCTCTTTTGCAGCCTATGAAATGAAAACTGTTTTCCTACGCACAGACCAACATCTAAAAAAACATTACTTTCTACAGAAAGAAAATTGTGAAAAAGAAGTTGAGTTCCAATGTAAACTAAATTGATCACCGTAATGAACAGCCATGCTGTGACCAATCACACTGTACCACCTTATAATCACACCTATAACTGAATGCATCATGCTGATAGACTCCAGATGTTCCTTGGTTTTAGAACAAGTTTAAAACAAAAGCAACAGTCTTAAAAAGCTAAATATAGACCGCTGAATAATAACCAAGGTAAATGGATTTGCCAAATGCTTGTCTTTTTTACTGATAAATGTAAAGCATCATCTGCAAGAGCTCTGCATAATTATACCTTTTGGCTATGAACTTCAAATTGTAAGCAATATAGATTTTCTACAAACAAGTAGGGAAGAAATCTCTGAAGGTTAGTTCTCAGTCCACCATGGCATCCAAGAACCTGAGAAAAGGCTATGGTGTACTGACCTTTGAAGACCAAGCTATGTATTTCGTAACCTTTTTGCAGGTCTGTGTGCTTACAACAATAAAAATCAAGACTTTTTGCAACTTCTCACCTTCTCAAAACCTTCTGTAAAGAAGCAGTACACATTCTAGGAGATGCCCCATTGTTTGAGTGTAGAATGCAATGTTTCCAGGTCAAAACAGAAATGTCAGTAAGCAAGTAATGCTCATTTAATGTCTGTCTTTCTTTAAACTTATGTGTTGTTTATTGAATCACAACATATACTTTTTATGTGAAATGGTTTGTAATCCTAATTTTAAAATTATGTGCAACCGCACACCGATAGAAATTAGGAGAGATATTAAACTAGCGCCTCACTAGTTGTCCCAACTCAAATGAGCCAAACCTAGTTAAAAACAATACAAGCATCGCATGGCATCTCAAGTACACAAAAGACGGAAATCAGACAAGAATTCTGAAGATTGTGTCCTTCACAAAATGCTTCTCTCTCACACCTGGATTGTGAAACTCACGCATAACAAAACCTGTCTCACACTCTCAAATTCACATTATAAAACACAGAGCAATGTAGAAGTACAATGTGCCATGTTTTCACTGGCAGATAATTCTGACATTACATACAATAGGGTTATAACAGAAATAAACAAAACATACTGTATGTACTATAATATAATAAAACACTTATAACAGCAAATTAAATTCTAAAGAAAAAGTTTGTGCAGGGATCAATAATTGTTAGGTGCTCTTTACAATAATAAAAAGACATTGAAATAAATATGTATTTTAAATTGCACTGAATTCGTTTATTTTCTGTCCATTTTGTAATTTGTCCTAGGAATACATTAGTAACTGTCATTAGGTATGATTGAAGTATACAATACTTCATTAATTACTTCAGATTAGCCCTACTTTTGCTCTATTTTTTTCTTGATGTGATCAGAATTTTCAGTTTCAATATACAACACTAGGTGCATATGATATTGTAACGCTTACGGCCGACAAGCAGTGTGTGTAAGAGCCGGCGTACCAGAGCGGGTGACGTCACCGCCCTTCCCTGTGATAGCAGGACCACAGCTACTGGGCTGTGGAGAGATCTCTCTTTAGCTCACGGGGCTAGGTCGCTGCAGAGAGACGCGGAAGTCCCGGGTTCGAGCCCCGGACGGTGCAGGGGCCGACCAGATGCGGCAAGGGCGCCCGCCTGAGCCCCCGTTGCGTTACATTGGTGTCAGAAGCGGGGCGGGATAGCCCTTCGCCGGGGACGGCGATTTAAGCGGGGGAGAGTGTAACGCTTACGGCCGACAAGCAGTGTGTGTAAGAGCCGGCGTACCAGAGCGTGTGACGTCACCGCCCTTCCCTGTGATAGCAGGACCACAGCTACTGGGCTGTGGAGAGATCTCTCTTTAGCTCACGGGGCTAGGTCGCTGCAGAGAGACGCGGAAGTCCCGGGTTCGAGCCCCGGACGGTGCAGGGGCCGACCAGATGCGGCAAGGGCGCCCGCCTGAGCCCCCGTTGCGTTACAATATTTTGGATTTTGTTTTATAATATACAATGAAGAAATATTTTTACAGGATGTAACGGGATGAAGTCCCGTTGAAGTCCCGTGTAATTACAGAGCTCATAAAACACAATAAAGGTTTAACAATTTGAGATGCGTGTTTTAATCATTTGGCTAGGAGAACTGAAACCCTTTACTGATCATTAGCAGAGGTGTTAACATCCCAAGCAAAACCACCCTGAACTATCTTTGGCAGGTTGGTTTTTATACTGCAGCACACAAGTCTGAAATTAATTAACGCAGGCTGCATCCTCATTCATATTAATGTGCCACTGAAAGCTGTAAAACCGTTCATGTCAGAAACCAGAGTTACATATGTTGAAAATATGGCTAATAAAACCTGACTCCTTGGAAAGTCATCTACACAATGACCAAAAGGATTCCAAAGTTAAGGACAATATCTGTTTTATCTTGTGTCTGGATTTACTCTTTACATTAAGTATTTACTGTTTTAGTATCATCAGTTACAGTTAAGTACCTGCTAGATTGTGAATAAAATGCCCAGTTCCTATGTTTAAATTGCTTCTGTTTTACATTAAAGCATGTTAAGCCGGCGTCACACTATATGACTTGACACGACTTCTACATTACTTCAGTGCATGTCAAATTTAACGACTGCAGTCGCTGATATTCGCTGCCTTTTCTGTCCTAGAGGGTGACAAATTATATGACTATGAATCACAGGGGGTGACTAATTACACGATTCCCTCACGACTTTTCAGTTCCAAATGATTGTATTGCGCCATGAAAGAACCGCGAGGTCGCCTCATTCTGGCAGCCAATCAATGAGTAGCACACCAGATAAGAAGAGGAGCACCGCACGAAAGTAAACAAACAACAAACACAAAACATCGAAGAGACATCCAAAGTTTGACGAGTCTCTCCTCCATTTGCACAGTCTAAAACACTCACTTTCCTCCTTGCCTTGCAGCCGCATTGTACGTCCAGTTGAGCGCTCACTGGCTGTTGACTGTCGCAGACACAAGAGACCACCCCTACGACTTGTGACTCACTACGAGAAAATCAAACCAGTTTGATTTTGTCGTAGCGAGTCGCAGAGAGTCGTAGGGGCTGTTAAGAGCGCTATGACCGAGTCGCTGGGGGTGTGACACTACACAACTGATGGTAACGGATGCGTTGCGACTCTCTACAACTCTTTCTTATGATTATGTAAATGAAGGCTACGACTGAAAATCCTAGGAGAAGTCGTGTAGTGTGACGCTGGCATTAGGACTCATTTTTGAAAGGATGCTTTGTAACCTTACGTTAAAAAAAACACTTTATTTCAATGCCACAGAATCGTACATTCACCTTCAGAGCAGCTAGGTTACTGGCATGGGGTAAAAATACACCTCTCTAATCCAATGTGAATACCTGTTTAGGTATTAAATTAAAAATATATATTAATTGTTTTTCTGAATACACCTGATAGAGCCATGTTGAAATAAAATGACTCACCAATGAAATTTATTTTATGTATTGTCAGTAGAGTCTCTCAATTATATTTTAGGCTATTTTTTAGTTATAAATTCTGTTTTGACATTTTAGTCCAAAAAATGCCATCTGGAAGATATAGATTGATACTATTTTTGAATCATAGCTTCATAAGTTCCTTTTCTTGTTGCCATTATATCTACAATTGCGATTAAAAAAAGGGAATATGAATATCCATTGAAAATAAAAAGGAGTTAATAAAAATCTTACCGATAATTTAAGAAACATGTTAAAATGGAGACTCCCACCTCCCAAACCCACCCAAAAGTACAAACAGAAAAATAGCAGGACAGAACAATATTCAAACAACAACAACTACACCACCTGGGCCAGGTTATATACAATAAGCCCCAGCCCTGGCAATCTTGACGGACAGGAGAAGGTCCAGTTAAAGGGGTGGCTCCACACGTTCTGTAACCTTTCACAAGATGGTGCAACAAACAGACAAGAAAACATTACGGATGCACAACAGGTAACACACAACAAAACACCACAATACATATAATACAGAAGTAACAGAGCAATAGATACTTAACAAATAATGTCCAATGACAGGCCACAAAGGCACAGATCGTCACAGACAGATTTTCTGATTACTTTGTTCCGCCCTTTCCAGGGCTTGATCCCTGGTTCCAACATGAGGAAGGGAACTGGGCATCCCGGATTATAACTCTGCCTCTTCAGAAGTGGCTCTGATGCCTCTCTATCCCTATGTTGTGATTCAACTGTATGTTTGCTGGATACATGTAAAAATATTACACAACAAAACTGTGAGTGTTTATTGAAACAAATACTTTTTTAGGTGTGCCTGTTTGGGGTTCTTGCTATAAATGCTTCAAACAGGGGGTTTCTATTTAGTGATACACAGTACTTACAGAAACCTCTGCTCTACTGCTTTTTACAAAATAAAATAAAATTAGAAGCCTTAACCTAAAACCACGGTTCTGTGTGGGCAGTGAAAATGATGGGGGTAAACAGGAGACAGTCTGGGGACAAAGGTTAACATTACCTGTCAAAGTACATTTATGCAGTAAAGCCCATGCCCTGGCTTTGCTTCACATGACAGGAAATACAACTCCAGCAAACGCTTCTTCACAACAACGCAGTTGGGCTCTGCAAAGCTCAATACTGTACCTAGAGATCCTTGAAAAATGACAACTCAACGTGAAAGCATCCCCTGAGTGCTTGTCTGCAGAGTGACTAAGATCAGCCATTCTGCACAGAATGTACAGCAAATGTAACACTTAGCATTATTCTATCCAAATAACTTTACACAAGACAATTTCAAAATGATTGATTTCTCACCCCTGAAAGGCATTTGTCATAGCATGTTAACAGCAAGGCAGCAAGTCCTACCCTACCTAGGCAGATACTGCATTTAAGCACAGTAGGTTACACCTTTTAATACGGGCAGACTCTGAATGCTTTGTGGAACAGACAGAACATTAATGGAACTTGCTGTGACCAGCTGTATTATTAAATTTTGTTTTGCTTGTTTTGCTTTCTCACTTAAGAAATAAATTGGTGGGAGTGTGAAACTTAAGGCTCCCAGCATTAACAGCATGAGCCACATTTGCTTCTGGTTTTGGAAACAGTGTATCCGGCACATTAGTTCCAAATAACAAGCAGCACAACGGTTCCATAATACAGGGACCAAAGTTTGAGATCCCTTCGATACCTATAATTTGTCATATTTTATAGTAGAAACCTAATCTCAGACAGGCATACAGACATACATATGGCAGAGGTTCGGGAAGACTAGTGAGCCAGTAAGCCAAGGGTTATATGAGAGGAAATTCTTTTTTATAAACACCACCTCTTGTGAATCCTTAAGATGCACAACAGTGACTTCATATCTGGTATCTAATTGCTAATTGTCCTACATGAGACTGATAAACACATCCACTCATCAGAGTGGTTATTAGTCTATCAACAATCCAGGGCATGTACCTTTGCCAACTGACTTTCAGAGGAGTTTCTTTTTCCTTCAGAAGGGAAGAATGGTTAAGTTCATCTGGATTCAAGAGCCTTTGAGGACTCCCATCAGAGACCAACTGCAAATGTGAAAATGTGAAAAAGGAAAATGTGCAAGAAAAGTTCCATTTATCTATTTCTCCTTGCTGGTCCTCCATTTTGTATGACTTCTGAGAGCTCATGTTCTGTCACCCACACAATTCCTGTAATGCACAATGACCACCAGTTTATCAACTTAACCACAATTAACCTCCACACCCCACCTAATCCAAAAATCAAAAGCTGTCATATACAGTAACAGCCCCATTGGCATTAGTAACCCATCTCCCAAAAACTAAACATGGAGGCGAAAAATCTCAACAAAAGGACATTTTCACATTAAAGTTCTGGCAGTCAAAAAAGCTATTTGTTTTATCAAAGGCTTTATTTTAATGCTTTTTTTTTTTACTAAATCAAAATCCTAAACCTAAGGAAGGCCTACAGAAAGATTGCAACATGTAACAAGGACTAAGAACATAATACAGTCACAGATCATTTTTTGCAGCTTTCACAGAAGCTCTGATTGGCAGTAAAGGTAGATTTGTGTAACGAGTTTTAATGTGATGGAAGCAAGCGTGAACCCTGTTCTCATGATTTTTCATTAGCAGAACACACAAAAAAATACATCTCTTGGTAATTTCAGAGTCCAAGTTTTATCCAGATCAAAAAAGATCTAAGACTAGCATATAGAATGTGCTCCTAAAGGACCTACAGCACATGCTGCCAGGGATATGTCCAGTAAAAAGCTAAAGCAATGACCAGCTGCCTTGCTAGGACATCAGTGGGAGTAGAAGCAAAATAAACAAAGGAAGACTGAAACTGTACAGTAGTTGTATGACCTTTGAGACAGACTAAACTATACTTAAAGTAGCACTCATTAGCAGGAACGGCTTCTTTATGAAGAATAGTGAAGACTGCCCCTGAAACCATCCATCACAGCACTCTGTCAGTTTTAAAAACAGCAACAGCTACTTAATGAAGGTTTTTTTTTAAAAAAAATAGAATACATATATATTAATTTTCTTATTAGTTTGGGGTTTTCCAAATGATCTGATTTAGATGGTCCAGTACAATTTATTTTGGTTTTCGTTGGCATTTTAGTCATTACACTGTTATCTAAACTCTGCAGGGACTCACTCACTTTAGATTTAGGTGTCAACTGTGAATGCATTTGGACAGTTTATATCTGGACTGTTTCTCAAGATTCAATGAAATAATCTCTTATGTGAAAGCATTTGGAAGGTTCTGGGTCTAGATCTCCCCTGGGTGCTAGTATCACAGCAGCAGCCTGCATACAGACATGTCTGATTCTGTGCCTGTTGTCATTGATTCTAATCAGAAAAAAAAACAAATGCCTATAGAAACAGCCTGATGCAATAATTTAGCATTTAACTGAGTGCTGCTTACTGGAAATGATTTCGCTCACTATAAGATTTTTAACAAAATGCACAAGTTACAATGGCTCATTCTTAATTTATATGTATTAATATTTATTTATAGGTATGTGTTTATATAAAATACAGTATGTACATAGAAAATTATTCATCTACTGAATTAGAACAGTCCAGACATGCAGGTCTCTAGCACATCTTATTCTAGACTGAGAGGAATACTAATTCACTCATTTTTATATTGAATTCACTGTGGAAGACAGGGCTTCATACAGCTTGATACAGTGCCTGACCCTGCATGTGCTCCATAATTATTTTTCGGCCTGTGCAGGAATAATTTTTTCCCAAATGAATTGCTTGCTCTGGCAGAGCTTTAGGGCGTTCAAGATCATTTTGCTTTGAAACAGAACTCTAATGGATAATTTTTTTTAAAAAAAGTATAATTCTCATTATTTTATTCAACTCTTGAGGACACTTGCTATTTTTCTCGAAGTTCTCAATAAAGATATTGTACTATAATAAACAGGAAGGTTATTATTTTTTTCTTCAGTTTGTGGCTTTTCAACTTGAAATTACAAGATTAAGCACTTAGCGATTGAGATCTTCTATCTCAATATAATTTCTCATGACAAAACTTAGAACAGCCCCATCTAGTTGGTTTATGACAGATAATAGGTAAGGTGAATACTATAGCATGTGCAAGAGTTGCCCATTTGTTTTCTAAAATATTTATTACTCCTTTTCAAAAATGTGTCCACGGAGAGAATATCGTAATTCATGAACAATTTTTGGTTCCTGGAATAGGCTCTGAGAAACTGTGACCCTGAATTGGTTATTGAAAGCGGTGGTGTTGATGAAAATCCACATATTGTGGGTCAGAAATTACTTAGTGGGGACATTTTCTCGAATTTGGTCTTCAAACCGATCATAATACCAGTAACGCAAATTCACCAAAACATGTTAAGACAGGGGTCTAGTGCTTATTGTTAAATAATTGTAATTTATCCACATTAAGTATGAGTTGTACGTAAAACACAGAAACGTCATAGATGTCTAAAATGGGCTGTAGGGTGGAATACTGGTTGGAGTTTTGGACTTTAGCTAGAAGACGGAAATCCAATGTGACAATTCTATTACCACCGGCCAAGGAAATTCACCTGAATTGCTCCAGTAGAGCACTCATCTATATACAGTAAATGGGTATAATTATACTGCAACTCATTTTGGAAAAAAATGTTAGGCAAAGAGCTTAGTAACTGAATGGTCTATTCAATTGGTTTTGGAAGGAGTCTTGAGAAATTTAAATGACAACACAAACGTCTTGCATCTGCTTTTATTCTTTTTTCTGTGTCCAGCTCAAGATGTCCTATTTTATTTTTCATATTTAAATGTAGCTCCACTGTTTACTCATAAATTTCCATTTTTACTAGGGGATTCTTAATTTAAGATGCAAGTCATTATAAAACAAAAATGCTTTTTAGGCGCAGGGCTCACCATCTGCTCACAGTGTAAAAGGGGATTTTAATATATCTTTAAATGTTCAGCTTTACAACATGTTGACAATTAAACAAACGCATTCTGTAAATTTAGGTACTTAACTTATACACTAGCAAGGTTAAATGGCAGGTGCTGATGGACACTGTACATTGTGTTGTAATGTTAATCCTTCAATTAAGTTACACCCCAGGGCAGATGATGCTTTTCTACTGTATGTACCTCACAGTTCCTAATACTGTTTCTGTGATCACACCGCACTACACAAAATAGTGCAATTTAATTCTAGGTTTCTTCATTTTCATTGCTGTATTGCATGTTTTCTTTTCTTTTATGAACAGACACATTCTCGCAGGCATACAATATACAGCATGTGTTGCTTTATCAGGGGCCTTGTTTTGTTTCTTGTTAAGTACAAATTTGAATTAAAAGATGGATGTTTGTGGTTAAACTTTCTTTAATAAACAGAACAGTTTTTGACTTCATGTCCGGACAGCTTTGTTTATGAACAAATTGATTTATACCCAGACATTCTACATTAGCCCCATCTGATCTCCATTTCAATGTCATACTTAAGGTAGGCAAGTAATTATTGAACAAAAAACACACTCTACACTCACTGTAATCTCCTACATAACTAAAAAGTTAATAAATAATGCAACATTGTCAGTTTTAACCATAAGACATGAAAGAGCATTTGTTTAGGCCACTCAGACTTCATAGTAAAGTATACTGTACTGTAAATGTAAAAACATATTTCAAACGTCTTTCCAATAGGGCTAATGAAATACAGAAATTTCAAAGATTAGTTTGCATTAAGAAACAAGAGAAAACAACCTCTGTTAACTTATTCTAATCTAGGTATGTTTATGTTTAGGTAACAACAAAATCAGAATAAAGTCTCTCCAGCTGCTGTACAAAACATTTTATTGTGAATTTGCTTCTGCCTCTTTAATGGTTAAAGAGAAACTTGAGTACTGCTGTCAATTTGTAATTGTAGAGGAATAATAGTGTTCCATATTGGGTTGTATGGTGACAAGAGAATACTAAAATGACACTGGCATTTGGATAAAAAAAAGCATTAACACAGCACAGAGAGTGCATTATGAGTGAATAATGCACACTAATACAAGTCTGGACATGAGGCAAAGCGAATGTCAAAACGAATTTTAATGCACATTCTTCAGGCAAATTACCCAAGTTATTATGTGCTACAAACACGTAATAAGTGTTACCTTTTTCATTTTTTACTCTTGGCTGAGTACCTAGTATGCATTATACAACTAGAGATGCTAACACACAGACAGACAAACAGCCAATAAGAAGCTTACAAACGCAATCTCTCATATCATTACTGTTATTTTTGACTTGACAAAGCATTTTTGTGAAGTCAGTGTTCTGACATAATGGTCCTACACATAGCTTATTTAAGTTCAAATGACAGGAGTCTGTGTTTCAGGAGCACTATATAAAAAGGCTGAAAACAAAACCACCAAGGCATGTGGGTTTATCTGTTCTGAAAAGTAACAGGAAAAAAAAGAAAAAAAGAACAATTGCCTTTTGTTACTTCTACAGTCCTGCTTTTTGAAAACATCTTAATCTGTGTAAGTCTTTAAAAGCATTAGGAACAACTAAACTAAAACCCTTTAAACATAGTAATATGTTCAAGACTGAAGCTCCTAATATTAATTTCATTGAGGCAGTCATGCACAAAATAAAAGCAAATGCAAATTTGCTATCGTAAACAGCTATGGATGCAGAAGGCTTTTCCATGATTTTTAGAGACATAGCAAGTCATTCTTTGTTTGGACTGCACTCAGTCAACTGTATAAACCTTTAAAAGCGATCTTTCAAAATTAGATTCATGAATGGGGTCCAATTTGCACATCTGATATTGCTTGTGACATGGGCAAAAAAAATAATCAAAACTTACTATATAATCCTGATGCCTGAATATCTAGCACCTATCTCAGCAATCTTACCATGGGCTATCCAGTTTCATCCTCTAAACTAGACATTTAAACAACCCATTTCAGAAAGCCCTTGGATTGTTAGCGGGTATCATGACTAGATCTCCAGGATTATTATTAAGTTGTCCTTGCATACCGGAGAAATACAAAATGCTTCAAAAAAAAACTAATGTAATGCTAATGTAGAAAAAGTGAATAAACGCCAGACTTGAAAAATTACAAACCAATTTCATCCCTGTCATTTTTTTCCCCCTGCTTTTAAAAAGGTTTCTTCTTTTTAGGGTCTATGATTACCTTTTGTGACACAACCTTAGAAATGCAATAACAATCTGACTTCTGACCACTGAGTTTTTCCACCATGACTGCAGTCACTGATGTTATTGTATTTAAGTGAAGAATAGCACTGAAATAAGCTGCACTTCTGCCCCTCATTCTGTGAGCTTCCAAAAAATCTTTGATAAATAGCAAAAGAGTTCAGTGGCTTCGTATTTGAGCTTTAATGACTGCTGGGAGATCTAAATGGCTGATACTATCTCATAGGTGTCAGAAGAAAAAAACTTCCAGAGGCAGTTTTCCTCCATTCAGAGACCTTGTGAGGTCATTATTTTTTCCTCCATTTTCAGATGTGATCTTTAAACAGTGATGAATGATAACACACAAAAGTTACTGAAATGCTACTTAGAGAAACACAGCACAGTTTTTTTTCTTTTTAATGATCCCTCATCACGCCCCAGAAAATAAATCAACACTTTAATAACATCAGCTGCTCTCAGTCTTGAATATTGAGATCATCACCTGGGGTGCGTTCAATAAAAGGTGTGCTGCAGAGCACTAGTAGTTTTCTGCTTAACGTCTTCTTAGCCAAGAGCAGTGCAAAACATTCGCTAACAGTAAGAAGATACCTAGCTCGTTTTCTGAAAGAGAGGGAATGACAAGTCTGCCGAGTTGAATTCTTTGTCAACAATATAGAACACATCCTTCTTATTTCTTAAGATCTTTCACAATCTCATTTTAAACTGAATTATATTCATTTGATAATTTAATTTGTGTATTGCTGCTAATGTTTTCAGAAAGATTATTTCATTTCTGGACAATCTCCCAAATACCATGTGCCATTTTCTTTTTAATTCTGTCTCAAAGTGATCTTTCCCAAATCTGTTCATTAAAAGCCAATTTCAATCTTGCAGTGCCAGGACAGAGTGCTGCATTTACGGGACCTTTCATTCATATCTCCATTAGTGCACTGCAATTCAGATCTTCAAGAACTGCAGTTTGTCTTTGACCTCTATGAGTAATGTGGTCTTAGATTCACATAAGTTGGACTAACTAGCATGGTAACACAACCACCACATCACCAAATTATTGTCATTGTGACATAAGCACACTGAAATCATTTTTAAAAGTCCTTCTCAAGTGTTTTGCATTTAGATTAGCTACTCTTTATCCAAAACACATACTGTACAAACTTGAATGGCCGGCATTGCTCTTTATAAAAGAAATATTGTATATAGAAGTACAGTATTTCCAAATCTCTAAAGAGATCAATTTTATGAACTGCATCAGGAATGTATCAGCAAAATGAGGCTTTACATTTCCCAGTTTTCATACAAAAGTTCACAATGATACAAACATCAAAATATTTATGTTCTAATCAAAATTATAAACAAAAACATTAAATTTTTGTGTCTAATTATCATCTTTGGATATTCCCAGTTTACAAATGTTCTCATTACTGGAACAGTGACGAAGAATAAGAACAACCCTTTATACAGTATGCTAAAATTACTTTATCTTTAAACAGGTATTTTATTTTTAAATAAATGGAACACAAATCTTCTGTTTCAATTCTTAGTTTTAATTGTTTAAAGAAAAAGAAAATACAGAATGATAAATGCATTCAAGATTTAAGCTATTGCTTCTACCAAAACAGAATTACTTTTCTGACACTGAAAAAACGTTTGGGAAAAAAAGGCTATTTGGAGCATAGGCCCTCCAGTCAATCAAGGCTCATTGAGTTTTAATTGCAGAATTTGTTGATGGATGTGCCAGGAACACCACAAGGTGTGGTATTGATTACTTCAATCCAAAACACATAAATCCGGCGCAAAATATTTCACTGAGGCAGCAGGGAAAATGTCATTACCATTGACAGTTAATCCTCCACTTTATATCAGGTTGCTTACAGATTCCAGAAATGTAACAAGTAGAACTGCCAAGCTTCTAAAGAAACCGTTGTCATGCTGTTCTTGAATGATCATTGCAGGAGTTCCCACTTATGTGTTTAAAACATATCAATTATTAATAAACAGTTTTCTAAACAGAGATAATGATGAAACTGTAAGGCTGAATGTGAAGCATTAGGCAGATGCTTCTGCAGAGCTCTAGTGTGTTTTCCTTGAACTGAAAACGGATGCCTCCAGGGCACTTCTTTGCTATTGCACACTCCCAAACGTAAAACTATTCTGCATGAACTCCACTAGTAAACCTCTGCAAAACTTGCTCTTCATTTTCCCTTCACATTCGAGTTTCTGTGACCCAGGAACCAACCTGCTAGGTGACATCTGAGCCAAGGGTGAAATAAAAGCACCTTTCTCTACATTCTACATTGCATCCTGAAGGCATTTCTTTAGAATAAAACATGTTTACAAGTTTTTTTAAGTATTGTAAAGTAGAAAAAATATTCTCTTTAATGCTTATACAATAATCTGAAAAGAGTGAAAAACTGCAGGGGGTAACATTTATTATTATATGTGAAGACAAAATTATTTCATTAAAGCTTCTAAACGTCCTTGAACAATAATTTACAGTATAGTACTAAATGTGATAACTAAATAAATCTCAAGAGGGAAGCCATCTTCTTTATATAATGGTCCTTGGGGAGCCAAGTTGGATACACACAAATATTGTTTCATGCTAATTGTATTGTTTCTAACTTACACTTGTCTCCGTCAGAAATATCATTAGATGATCACCAATCAGCCACTGAAGAGAGAAATTCCAACTCCATTCCTTTTCATCTCTCAGGAGTCAAATAGATTCTCTGTTCTGTAGGGATTCACCAAATCTTTGCAAAGAAAAGATGTTTTTGTCTCTCCTCATCTTTTCTGTTCACCTGTTAGAAGAAGATTTATTGTGTGAATCAGCTAGACCTACTGTATTAAAAGAAATGCCCGCAGGGACAAAATAAACTCTTATGCTGTCATGCAACTGCTATAAGACACGGAATCAAATCAACTGCAATTACTCAGTTTATTAAACTTAAAAGGTCTTAAAATGCTCTAATTTACACAAGGAAAACAAATAAAGAAATTCTCACAATTTGTTTGTATAACACCACCAAATCATCACTCTGAAGTGCAACAAACATTAAAACACAGTACTGTAAAAGCTGGAGCTATTACACAGCATTTAATTCCCAGCAAGATTCAAATCTATCTGATGTGAGTTTAACAAGCAAATAATGTGCCTGAATAGGGTATAAATGGAATGAAGTGTAAAGCAGCCTATACTTAATGGACCCTATTCTTCACTTTACAACCTTTAAAAGGAAGCAGCAGATCACCGATGGTCCCTATTGTTCAAAATTCCCAATCGGCTAAAATAAGCAAGAACTACAGTAACTGACATCTTTCATCAGGCTTTATCAGGAATAAAAACAGACTTTTTAATAAGAGTACCAAGCATGCACTGATTCATCAAGATGGCAAAATGCCATTGTGTCAGAATTCTTCCCTTTCTGAACCTTGTAAACATCATTAAAATGTCAGAGCTAATAAAACATTTTTATTAAGTAATCTGGCAATTTTACAGGCTTCCTATTATTGCTACTAAAAGTATCCCATTCCCCCTTGGTGGATTTTAAAACGAGGACAAATGAAAGAGAACCTAGGTTTCTTTGGCTCTGGGGTTGATAGAAAAGGTCTTCCCGTCTTTCCTTTTCAGATTTTACTGTCTCATGCAATAAGGGTCCCGCTCAGTGTCTTTCCAGGCCTTGCTGTGTAATGAAGGGTTTTGGCTGTCTTGAAAAGCTGTCTCTCTAGTTAGCATTCAACTTGTTGTAGTCCAATGTCAGAGGTTAACACAGACGTTCCCCATGCTACATTTTTTTATTTGATAAACTCTCGAGGAATCTCCCAAGCTATGTAGCATGGATCCGTTTACAATTAATAAAGGCTGCATGTAAAAGACTAAAGAAGGCCAATTTAAATTTCCCTGTAAGTTAATAATTGCTACCATTTTAGATTTTGTGTCTCCAATTGTCTTGACAAATTGAGTGAAAAACAGAATATCTTGTAAGCATCATTTTAAGAAATGCTAGACAAAACACAAAGGTTCCAATTTTTCAGGATTAAAATGCATTATTTCTAATTACTGTGCAGGTACCTTGTTATGGTTTAGGTGAAGCTCTGCTCTTAAAACATCACTTTCATCTCTGTGTGTGAAAACGTAAGATTTTAATCGTTTTAGCTGCTTCTTTTCTTGTGGAGCCGTGTTATGCTGTTGGCATAATGGTGGAGAGTTGCTACATCTGTCTAGCCTTGCTGAGGTTTCGAAACGACCACAATGTTAATGTGAGGCAAATCTCCATACATTTATAAATAAGTGCTCTGTTAGCAACCTGAATGAGCTCCTCTCTGTGATTATGCAACTGGACATACCGTGAATTAAGAGTCGGTTGCAATTTTCCTCATTCCTGTATGCAACATTCAAGCTTTAGCATAATGGATAGGGAAAGCCACTGCTACAACTGTACATTCCATGTAAATCCAAACAACATAGTGGGCTGTTGTAATCATCTAGATAAGCAAAGCATCCTGCCACATTATACAAACCAGGGACTGCAAGCTAGGAGGATGGGATTCTACAGTATGGTTTATTTTTATGTAGTCAGAGTACAAATATATGGCTGGCTCTTTATATTTGGATTCTAATAAAGAATAAATACAATTAAAGCACTATAAAAGTAAAAAAAAAATGTGGCTTATAAATATGTTTATACGCATTTAGTGAAGAATGCAATGTTCAAAGTTTTGGTTTTTTACATGGAAAAAAGATCATACAACAAACCTGGTTACCTCAATGAAATTGTATTTATGAATTCTAAGTTTCAGTGAACAATTAATTTACAGATAGTGTTTCTGTGACTATCAACATTTTAGGTTACTAAATCTGGCAATTCCAGATGGCCAAGGTCTGCTGTGAAATACTGGGAGACACACTAGGGAAAAGGGATGGTTTTCATTTTACTTCCAAAAACAATTTTCTTTTACAATATTGGATATTAGCTAGAACATGACACGGAATGACTGTCAGTGGTAAATTAAGCACAAACACCGACTAAAAATCATAGTGTTGGGCAAAGTTGTCATCCGCTTTGGGCTCCCCGTCTGTGAAAGCAAATGATTTCTCTATACAGAACCATCTTATAGAGAGGGGTTGGGGAGAGTACGGACGCCAAATTCAAGGACATTCTTAATGATATGTTTGCTGTGGAAAACTTTTATTGCAAGCTGTTTCTCCCTGGAGACTTGCATCTTATTCTTCTGTTCATGAAATATTTAGTAGTGCAGCTTGTTTATAATGGCGACATAACTGTGTCTTTGCATTTCACTGTCACTCTAGCAAAAAAGGAGGAATTGGAATCACAGATTAAGAATGGAGCACTGTACCACCAATATTTGTGTAACAAGGAGAAGTACAGGACTGAGAGAACTAAAACTTTTCAAGTACTTTTTATATAAAAGCAATTCTTATAATCTGGTAGAGCATGAAGACTCTCTTTTGAATAACAGATTGAAAGACAGTCCAAACTGACTGTGTGGAATCATTTGGAGACAAAGCCAGACTTTTTTTTTTCTGTTGGTCAAAAGATAATGTAGCGATAAGGAAAAGCAGATTTTCTGCTAAATCAACATTAAGTCATTTAGTGAACACTACTGGCCTGGGACACAACAGGCCCTGGGACACAGAGCTGTATAGAAATCAGTTAAGTAGCTTTGTGTTCATGTTAGAGAAACTTAAATGTAAAACACTAATTATGGCAATTGTGCACTATTGATCTCTTGCGTAAGAGTGTGCTTCTAGAAGACCTAGGATTTATGTAATGAATTATGCAAAACGTACTGATAGATCTAAAGTCATATTGCTTATTCCATGGGGGTGGTTTATGATCTAATCAGAAGTAAAATAAAATCCAGCTTGCTCATGCAGTTCACTTTTGATTTACAACATGTTTTCTCACCACTATTTTCTTACGAGGTAATATGACTTTAATATCTGAAACGATAAATTCGAGGCAAGATGGCAGGAGTGTAATACGTTAAGCTATCCTAACCGTACCAAGATCCTGGGAGCTGTGCCAGGAATTTGCAAATATGTACCGAGAGCGAGGCTCCATATTTTAAACAAACTACTACAAGAAATGATTTAATGGAGAAGTGAATTGTAACAGCATGCAGAAGCCGAACAGTAACAGCATGCTACCACATTGCTAGAAGCACAAGCACCTTCCTTTTGTTTTCACACTAGAAAGAAAGTGTCAGATCATGTTAAAACCTTATATGCTTACCTAAGAGTCCCTGACGCAGCTTTCAAACAGCGTCCACAGAGAGACCCACTAGTCTGAAATCTTCTGCTTATGTTGTGCTTCAACTTGGACAAAAATAAAATGTACCAAATAATTTACTTCACAGTAGGCACTTTATTACTTTTAGTACTCCAATATAAAGAGGAAATAACTATCTATTCACTCTAGATAGTCCATTTAGTCTTCCATAAGCAATTTCTTGCTAACATTAACAAGAAATGTTCAAAAGCAAAATCCTGTGGATCCATATCAGTATGGTTTAGGTGATGGTTAAACAGAAAGATCTTCAAAATCTGTATCTATTGAGGTGCATATTTATAACTTTCAAACACTAATGAGCTTTTGAACTGCATTATCATGTATACAGAAGGATAACACCTACAGTAGTAATCCTGGAGAAGAAATGAAAAATAAGCTGACTAGAGATACAAACTGAACTCTGATTCATATCATAAGTAAGGAAGACTAGGAAATCATCAAGGCTTTATCACAGAAAGAGGTCATAAAGCTGGATTATCTTAATTTCAATATGCATCTTTATTGCATATGCAATATGCGTCTTTATTGGTTTAACTTGTTTCCACAAAACTCACCAACTTCCACAAGTGAAAATGTATTCATCCAGCATCCATGAAATACTATACCTAGTTCCTTACAGAAAAGCAGATGGAAAGGGCTAATGCAAAGGAAGCTCTGAGTTTGACTTTCTCCACCTGAAGACAAGTGTGATTCTGTTTTGCAGTCTGCCTTCAGGTCTCCTACATACGTGTCAAAGTTGGGATTTATTTACAGAATTTCTAAGCAAGGGAGGTCAGCACAGTAGCAGACTGTTCCTTGGTTTGTTGTGTGCTGCCTACCATCTCACAGGCATAGCAGGCATACATACATCTATCATCCCATGCATTGCTGAAACTACTTATGTGACTAAATAGAATCCTAGGAGACTATCACAATGAACTACTGCAGTGCAACTCTTGGCTCTAAAAAGCTTGATAGATTTTCCTAATAAAAGTACAAAGGTGATAGCTCTCGCTTAATATAAAACAAAACAAAACAAACTTCCAGTATCTCATGACTAGTATTTTGTCATATCTGAGATAAAGTTACCCGTTCCAAGAGTTCAGTATCTTCAGTCTATTTCTCAAATGATCTATCCAACAACTGTACTAAGGATTTGTACAAAACACTTTTAAGAAGAATAAAATGCCTTTTTTTCCTCATATTACTGGCCTGAAAAAACAGATATCCTAAACTATTTTACATATAATTCATTCTTTTGGAAAATGGTCATTTATAATTAGACCTCTTTATTGTATATACGAAATATCTGTGCACCTCAGGTACTCAGTTAATGTTATTCAGTCATATAAAGGACTGAATTCCAAGGATTCTTATTATCTTCACATTTTTAAATGGGTAGAAATAATTAAATGTTTCTAAAAGAGTGTCTCTGGGAAAGTTGCAATTAATAAGCTTGCATCTGTGGTCAGACACCTACAAATATTCTTAAATACACACTATGAATACAAGGATTTGGGGTGCTCTGTATAACTACATTTTCAAAATGTTTTCTAATGCCATTAAGATTTTAAGCAGAAAGCCACATACTCAGATGGCCATAAATCCAATCAAAGCAAGGCATGCTATTTTAGATGTACCATTTAAAGGTTAACAGACTGCGTCTCAAGCCCAAAATCATTTCTGAAATGAGAAATAAGGCAGGTGACAGGGTACCTGACCAAATCCCAGGTAAGCTAAAACAGCAAGAGCTGCAAAACTGCCTATGGAGAAGCAAGCAGGTATGGTAAGCACAAAATCCATCCACTACACAAATCTTGATCTCCACCTGTAAAGCACATCAATCGTTTGACAGCTGAAAGTACATATATCCAGATCAAAAGACAATGTTCCACTCAGGTTATCCCCAGGCCTTCTCCTTAACTGGAAAACCCATGCATGAAAACCCGAAGCATAACACTCTGCAGCAGGGGGCCCTGATAACAGTTTCACTACAGATGACACTCTCTAATGAACTCTAATTCTAACTATACAGAGGCTTAGCTACAGTCAGAGGAGGAAATTTTCACAAGACTGCTTGACATTTTTAATAAAAGGGGAAATAATACCAAATCGTACAAAAATGTCTGCCAATAATGTATTACTTACTGTATATGAATAACAACAATGACAATAATAATAATAACAACAACAAGCTTATATGTTTCTATGTTTATAGGGAAAAAATGTTGTGTTCTTATAAATTATAAAGAAGAATTATAAAAGGCAAGAAATACTGAAAGCAAGATATTCCACAATGGCAAACTGAAAATTACATTTGTGAAATCAAAAGAATGTCACCTATTCCCACAAGCTTGCATGAAGTACAAAACAGTTGAAAAGCTTTTTTGTGATAATATAGTAAATTTATACAAGAGCTTTATGAAACAAAAACCTTAATTATGAACAGTCCTGCTTTTCTTTAAACTGTTTGTCCTCACTGGATTATTACAGTGAAGAATTAGTCTATTTTGTTTGTTTTCCCCTTAAATTCTGATATTAACAGACTTAGAACAAAATACATACCCGGGCTAACAAACTACTGTGGACATTTCAAACCCCTTTCTGAAGCACGGTCAAACTCAAATCTCCTGCACATTATGTTTGTTTCTGCCATTAAAAAAGCATTTTTATCTTGTTTCAAAACAAGAAAAGCTGATTTCTTGCTAAGCACTTTCAAAGAGAAGGAGAACGGCTTTACAAACTTGTTAGCTGCACAGCAATGACAGAGAAGGAAGCTGGGTCTAGGTGGGGGGCTTCTGCATCATACAGTGGCAACACTGCACTGCAGGCCTGCAAGGACAGGCATGGCCGCCTACACCATTCATCACCACCACCGGGTGACCTGCGGAGCAGGTAGGAAAGCTCCATTTATTTTCTTTGCTGTATGCCTGAAAAAGCAACACCGCAAAGCCAATAATGTCTAGGCATTATAATGAGGGAGTGAACAAACCAAACGATTCAAAACCCCAGGCCAGCTGGGAAACATTTAGGCGATCCCCATCTTTTAGTATGCACACCGGACAAAAATAACAATGGGAACCAGATGAAAACGCACACTAGGGAAAAAACGTCCCTCAAATTCCTTGTTTCCCACAAAACATCCCTAATTAGGGACATGGCTATTTCCTGGGGAGCTGAAGAGGAATATTCTCTTTTGATTATTTTGGCATGATATGACAACAAATGGGAGGATTATGAAGCACTTCTAAGCCAGGAATGGAGTTCATTATGCAGCCAAGGCAGAGACAGTCTGGAAGGATGCCACACTGAGGTCAATCTTTGAGTGCCCCTTCCACACAAGGCCAAAATATCACAGATCCTACCTGTGAAGAGGAATAACAGGACACATATAGTAGAAGCTTTAAGTGATCATTCAAACACAAACTGTACATTTATTGTTCGGCATTCTTTTAGCTACCCTGGCACGATCAGGAGCACAGATATGCAGAGTGAACAAGGATAAAAAAAAACACTAACACTTGATATGATTTAATATCATTTAAACCATTTTTTAAAATTTTTCCTACAGCTGGTTATCATAAACTGCTGCTAAATCCCCGAGTGTCACACCAGTGCAGTCAAATGAAGTATAAAGCAATCATATTTCGTGATTAAAAATATAATGCATTCCACTCCTTTGGAGTGCTGCCAGGATTATTAATGCATAGATGGTATTATGTTCCCATTATAAAGAAGTGAAGAGGCTGTTCACTCATGCAGACATTATAGCTCCCTCCTCCCAGTTTTTTGGGGAAAAAGTGATGATCTGCAACTGACCATTATAGTGTCTCATTCAGTCAGCATAGTCATGGATGGTTCTACTGCTGACTAAGCTAAATAGGGCTATTAATATATAAATAATTTATTTGGAGGCTACACAATAATTCCACTCTACAACGTACCTCATATCTTTATAATTATATGTTCATTCAATGGTATAGAAAAAAATAAAGAAAATATTTTTAACAAAACTAAATGTGGTTTTTCACCTCAAACTGAATCATGTGTGTCAAGTTTAAAAAAAGCTTGAGGAAAAGTGCTTAAGCATTTAGAATCCTCATTACCATGTACAATGGCTTCTAGGAACAAGACGGTCTTATAGGAGGTTCTCTGATACAAGTGTCAGATTGTTGGCAGCTTTTTTTTATATGTGTAAACATAAAAAATATTTTTTAAGCATTTCAGACGCATTGAAACATTTGCAAATCAAAGCAGGTAAGTTGCAAGGAGCTGGATAAAACCAGCTGTGAGGGACAACAGCTTTTCTAGGATAAACTGTGTAACATATGGAAAACTTCAAAAACAGGATATTTTTCAAGCGATACACTCATATTAAAGTTTAGAGGAGTATTTGATGTGGTTTTTATGTTGTTTTTTATTTTGTAATATGTCTCCTCATCTGTGCTGCCATTTAGAGTTGCCACTTTGCCTAATGGACTCCAAGAAAAGGGTTCAAGAGGGGTCTCAAGATACCTCCAACAGGGGCTAACAGTTCACTTCCAGTATTCCAGATGGGGCTGTTGGATGGGCGAGAGCTGGCTCATTGTGTCCAAGGTCACACAGCAGGTTAGTGGTTGAGCAGGGGTTTGGGAACCCTGGCCAGCTTTGGCTTCCACTTTGGAGCCTCAGCCACACAGTCGCATTGCCAAGCTGTCAATCCCCAAGGACAGGAGCTCGCTCACGCAATATGCAAGAACACAGAAGCCACTAGTTTCTTTGGTCTTCCCATCTTCCCATCTGTTTGTTTGGCTCAGAGTTTGACCCAAAGCAGCTTTCTGGGCACCCATCTTCAAACATGCAGTCTTGCCAATCAACTCCTTCTAATAAGGTATTTTTAAGGTCCTGTCATAGCTGCTTAGACTATGGTGAGTAAGCAGTGGCAAAGGAAATGTACAGTAGGTCAGAAGGTGGAGTCACTGGCGAAAAATAGTGGTTTACATTTCCTAGCATGCTTAACGTGAATATGTTTTTTCTTTTATTTAACTTTATAATACATACTATGCAGTGGTTAGAAGGGAAAACAAACAAGGTAACAGCCAGGCCTGGCCAATAAAACCCTCAGTGGAAGTCAATATGAATCTAGTCTAAAATGGTCTCTTTGCCGCAGCAAAAGTTAAGATCAAAAAGCCTCCACCCCCCATCAGATAATTCTACCATTGTATTTGTTTTATCAATAAAACGTGTGAATAGTGTAATATTAGGTTTCAAATGTTTTCCAATCTACTATAAAACTGATGTTCTTCACATCAACATAAACAAAAATTGGTACCACAGCTAAGAATAAGGGTTTTACCCCAGTTGTTTGCCTAAGATTGCAACAGTAAATAGGTCTGTTTAGATACTTAGATACAGATACTTAGGATGCAAACAGAGTTCATTTCTAGATAGACAGTATGCTTTATTTTTCATACTAGTATCAAAACAAACTACTGCAATCATCTGGGCCAAACCCATGAGTTCACAAAGCCTAAAGCTCAAATGAAATGGTAATGGTCAATAGACCTACAATCAGACAACATAAACCACTATGTTTAGAAGGCTACTTACAGACAGAAATGTCTAAACATATGGAAACAACTGTATTGTGATAAAGATTTTATTTTATTCTGAAACTACCACAAACAGAGAATCAGAACTTAAGAAGCTGAAACAAAAAGTAGCTAAAAGATGAAAAGGTAGAGCATACTCTGTGAAATGACAAGGAACATGTGATGCTCCACTGAATGTTCTGCCAAGTAGAGCTTTATTAAAGCAGTGGAAGGTGGGTATTTTAGTGAGAGGCCTTTACAATGCAACCTACTGGGAAAACATAAAAGTGCAAAGTACTGAAAACCCTTAGCCACAGCTTCAGATCAGAGATTCTTTCTAAAAAGGCCTTAATAATTCCCACTGAACTGACTTCTCATACAAAGAGTCCCATTGCTGGCTTGGTTTTAGACTTTGTCATCTAAGATAAAAGATTGCTACACTTTAATAAATTAAAAGAAAATAGAGCCAATTAGTGATCTGCAGAAGATACTACAAAATAGCAATTTAATCAGAATCCTAGTGTGCAGGCATGTCAAAAGGACCAAATACAGCCCTGAGACCAAACAAAACAAGGTTAAGACATCAGTCAGACAAAATAACCTACGGTGATCCAGCTGCAAGGCTTATCTATTTGCAGACAATACAAGGAAACGTCTGAATAACAGTGATGTATCAATGGACCTGCAGTACCTGAAGGACTCAGCAAAGGCCAGAGGTCTTAAACCTCGGAAGCAGCCATCAGATGACAACACAAAGATAGCTGAAAGTTGTTTTTAAGACTACCTGTGTGCCCCACCAATAAGAGCAAAGACATTCAGCAGGGGAAGAACACTCAAGCTCCCTTTGCCATTCTGGGTACAGCTACACTTTAAAACGGTCTCTTTAGACAGGTGTGCTCCCACCAGCACTATGAAATGGCAAGAATTAATTAATATTCATTCCCATAATGGCTGCATGGACTTACACCATAAACCTGAAAGGTGTTTTGTGTTAGACAGACAGTTTGGCAGTTAAGCAACACTCTAAGTGATCTATCATTTTGACAAAAACCAGATGTTTTGGTCTTAACATTCTTCTCTATGAAAAACACATTTCTCAGGGTGATAAAATATTTTTTTTTAAATCCTGAGACTTTATAGATGTACAGCTTATCTTAACTTACATAAGGTCAAAGTACCACCTGTGAGCCATCACACAGAATATTTATTCTTAATTCCATTAAAATGTTTAAGGTAATGCTTATGAGACCTTCGGATCACCTATTAAAAACTTGCAGGGGTTTGCTGTTTAAAAAGGTAAACATGCATAACACTAAGTTCCAAACAATATGAAACCCATGAGGGCACTGGATGAAGCAGCTCTGCAAAGGTCTCTGTAACATTTTGTGTGTTGTCATAAGAAAACCACCCGCTATGACATTGCACATTGATGCTCATCCAAGACAGGACTTGAATCCAGAACTTGCCACACAGCAGTTCAGTTCTGCAAACAAAAATTAACAACAGATGCCTGGAGTAGAAATAACAAATCCTAAAATTAACCACCATCTGATACAATAAGATGCCTGGCCTCCAAAATCCTCATAAGAAATTGACATTTAGATAAACATTAAGTGTTACACAGATGGAGAGAAAAAATGAGATACCATCCCCAATGTTCTTCGGTTGTGTGTTGTCTGCGATCTGATTCGTACCAATGAGTAGGCTAATACAGTTCTTGGACTCTCCTGGTAACTTTTCACAAGTACAAAGAGTTATACACGTAGGCTGAGGCCATTGTAAACGATCTGTCATTAATGTAATCATAAGATCAGACAACATGGGAATTGAAGAAACAAAGACAAAATTGTATGTAAATTTAAAATAAAATTAATCGGGGGGGGGGGGGTCTGCTGGAAATTCTGTAAGCTAAATTCAAGCTACTGTTCTGGGACTAAGGGGTGACCATAATCAATCAAAACAATGAAACCACCATTCAACAATTCTCCTATGCCTACACAGCAGGTAATTGTACACTTATCTACAATGCTATTGTCATTGCAAGAACAACATAGTGACATTTCACACCTGCGTGGGCTCTGCAGAAGTGAAAGCAGCTCTGTTTATGAAGTGACAAGTAGAGAGGTCAACGGCAACAGAGATTTACAATCTATTAACCCTTTTGCTCAGGTCAATGTTTGCATAGACAGTATACATTATTAGGCTTTTCTCCCCAATAAAGGCAATACAATGTTGTTTGTAGAGATAATTTTGAAATATTAAGTTAAGGGAACTGAATTATAGACCACTCAAAACCCCAAACTTCTCTTAAAATTCAGTTTGTACAATGTTAAGATTTTCAAATACATGGAAGTTTTCAAAATACACCTGCATTTCTGCAATTCTGTGGTGCTTGTAGAGGTTGTAATGTTATAATGTTATGAGATAAAATATATTGGATAAAAAAGCTTGTTTGCATATACTGTAGATGATTTGAGAGAGAGAGAGAGAGAGAGATCTAGATGCTGGAAGAGAATAATTTGCTTGACAGTTCTTTGAAATTATTAATCAATTCTGAAAATTATCCCAATTGAAAGTTATTATTTTCCCAACCATTCATTAAATAATTCAATAACCTGAACACCAGTTTTCACAATGGATTTCAACAGAGTTCACCCACATTAAAGTCCATTATCATCTCACACAAGATGCCACAAAATATTACTTGAGTGACATGTTCTATAAAATAGAGAAAATTAAACAGCAAAAAATTCAATTTAGTCCTAGGCCTCTCTTTGGCTTAGTAGAGAATAAGAAGCTAGACACCAGGTCTTTAGAAACGCACTCACAGATGCGTATAACACAAGCTATTTGTTTGCCCTTGAATGTGAACAGAAGCCATAATTCTCAGGGGATTTGACCAGAAGTAGATAAGCTCAGCTTCCCTTCTGTGAGCCATCCCCACTGGAGGAAAGCACAGGAGGAGCTGAGAATAAGGAGACTTGGGTCTTTTGATGTCTTACATGTAGAAAAAAGCTGTAGGAAATAAGCAGATGTCATAAACACAGTCCCACAAAATGAATAGGCATCAATGCATTGCAACTTAATATACCTTGGTTAATGATAAACACCAGTTTAGTTCAGAAAACTCTTCTAAAATTTATGACTGAAAAATTACTCAGAACCACAACTAAAACTTCAAAACTTTGCCAGTTTCAAAAACTAATACTGGCAATCATTACAAATGATTCGATTCAAGTAAAATGTAAAACAGTAAAACCAAGGTCCATGCATACAGATGCTCATTTACTAAATTATTTACTAAAGTTAATTAAAATCTGGTTTTCTTTAACCATTTCTGTTTCTAATAAAACAGCAGGCAAAAAAAAATTAATGATGGCCTGTCCTAACATTCAGAAAGCCAAGGTTTGTGTTACAAAATGCATTTCAGACATTTACAATATGGACAACAGTAGACTGGGATCCCAATTTCAATGGATTGCAGGTACTGCTGGATAGTCTAATATCAGACTTGTGAACCTAACAGAATGAGGCTACCTTTTATTTCTTACTACAATCTTTTTGTGTACACAAACAAATAACTTTGAGATAAATAATAAACTATGCTCTTACAGCATCTCATATTCATTTCTGGTTCTGTTTTTAAGTCCCAAATATTTCCAGTTAAATAAAAAAATCTTATTAATTCATATGATTAACCCCCCAGCGAATGAATAAAGTGTTTATAACCTATTTACTTCTATCTTTTAACACAATGGTTCAAGGGCACTTCAATGGTACAAATAGCATTTCAACATCTCTCTCCAAAATGTTGAAACCTCAAAGTCAAGTGTGTTTTTTATTTCAGAATGACTGAAAATCTCAAGCAAGGGAACAGAAGCATGACCCTATTTTATAATCATTCTTTTTAAAATATTGAACATATAAATGAACATGAGCTTTTCTGCACAGAAACTCTCCCACCCCCACAAGCATACACGTTACTGAAAAAGAATGTTTCCAGACATTAACTAATAAAAGCAATACAGAAAGAAAACAATGAGCAGGCAGGCAATGATTTTTCCATATAATACTGATACAAGCTGACAGCAGATACTCCAATACATGAAGCATTAACTACTGCCCAGGCAGTGAAATCCACACTGGAGCTCTTGGCAAACGAGCCCTCTCTGGTGTGCTGTGGCACATTCATTTCCAGGTACCCATCTTGGAGATTGGGAGGCACGAAATAAAAAGAAAACCATTCCCTTTGTTTTCATGCCAAAGCGGGGCTGCAATGAGCTTTAAAAAAGCCATTTTTCCCCAAGCCACACACTCTTTATTGTTAAATCAGTTGTGCTGATCCCAAGTGTATGAGAGAGGAGAAATAAATGGGAAGTCATGCTGCCAGGGCTCCTTTATTGTTTCACAGATCATGCCTTGCTCTGGGAGACTGGCTCACACAAATTCCAGTCGCTGCTTCTTCTAATCGGCTCTTTTAGCGACTAAGGGTACTTTAGGTAGATTTCCTTTCCGCAGTTACGTGGAAACTCCAGTATTTTAGGGATGGAACCCTACAGGTTCTATATCTACTTTGCAATTAGAAAATATTTAAGACCCGGGGGGAAAAATGCTGCATTGTTAAAATGGAGTCAGTACCTTAAATGACTAGTAAAAGCACTCCCATGGAACCACATAACAGAGGTACCAGAGATCAACGAGTTCAGGAGGTGCCCAAAACAGTCATAAGCTTATTTTTTTTTAACAGCACACATAAAAGCAATGCTACAAACTGGCCATCTTTATCACAAAAGAGCTGTGAATACCTATACATTGTTTCTATTTTTTTAGGGACCTCGCAAAAGGGAATCCCATAAATAACAAATCAAATCATACCCTGCAACACATTGTTTTTAAAGATATTCTATATCTCTGTCAGTTTCTGTGATGAAGGAATTTCCATACAGGGAGAATGGTTCTGCTGCACTATCTACTTCACACAGAAAGGATGGATGGGAGATAAACATATGGAAAATGAGGAGAGTTTAATCACAATCCCATAAATAGTTAAACATCCTGATCTCTCACAGCTTCCAAAGTAAAATCTATTCCTTTAGAATTATTATGGGTAAAGTCTGTCAGTTTAGCTTTTAAGACTTGAGCTTTAACAAAAACGAAGTGAATGCCTATGAAAACTACCATAGTAATTAACTGTTCCATATGAGAAATCTTTGTCACGGTGCATAAGTGACATTGATTTTACAC
The DNA here is from genome assembly GCF_059453375.1 of Lepisosteus platostomus. NCBI lineage: Eukaryota > Metazoa > Chordata > Actinopteri > Semionotiformes > Lepisosteidae > Lepisosteus > Lepisosteus platostomus. The sequence goes on along the minus strand of NC_142627.1, from coordinate 12,058,938 downwards.
ATTTTGAAAAGAAAATAAAAAGATGAAGTTAATTGTTGGCTGCCTTCAAGATTTTTCTGTCTAGCATGGCAACTGCTCTTGTTTAGGAGCTATAGTTCTAAAAAGCATCTTTAGAGATCTAATTCAGAGGGGGCTGAAGAAAATGTACAACCTAAAATTATCTTATTTTGATTGTCATTCTGTTGAACTTGTGGTCCCTTAGGTAAAAAATAAAACTTTAATTTTGATGATGGCTCTCAGGGTTTAGGTGAAAGTGCAAATATTGTAGCAGTGAAAGGTGGGCTTCTAAGTGAATGCCTATGAAAACTACCATAGTGATTAACTATTCCATATGAGAAAGCTTTGTCACAGTGCATAAGTGACATTGATTTTACACATTTTAAATTCCCCAGCTCTTTAAAAGAAAATTAAAAGATGAAGTTAATTGTTGGCTGGCTTGTAACACTTGAGAAGTGTTCAAATCATTGAAGCTCCTATTAGGATTAAGTTTTCTGAAAAAATATATTACCACTTTTGTTGCATCTAGACTCTAACCAGTATTTCCTGACCGTGGTGCCTATAGCAGTATACGGACTGACACGTCACACATTCTAGATATATCTGTAGGTAAAATGCAGAAATACTGTACTGTTCAAATTGTTTAAACTACCCTTAACATACTGCTTGGCTGTACCAACTGTATTAAGTAGCTCTATATTCCTAAAGCTTCATAATTTATTTCAAATAAATCCATATTTCTGAAATGTCATTTTGCATAGAGACTGCCCCATTAATCTCTATGCCACAACTAATGCCTTTCTCCAGTTATTCTTGTTGTAAATTTAACAGTCTAGCTCAGTTTTCTCCATGCTTGCCCAAAATAGTTTTTTTTTAATAATTCCTAATAATTTATTTTCACATTCTTTCTAAACCCAGGTAACAACCTTCTGCATCTTTGTTTTTGACAATCTGTTTTAAAAATAATTTATTTTAAGCAGCAATGCATACTCAAAAAAAATGTAATATAGAAAAACAAAAGGGACTACAATCACATTACTGATTTTCTAGTAAGATTCATGTGTGTTTTCCTGCATTTTAAGCACCTGTAACATACCCAACAATTGTATTTTCTATCACACTAAATCACTCTATTTTTGAAGCAGTGAGTTATTTACATGACAGTGTTCCATGCAGTACTTTATCAATGTGTTTTTAATGAGACTTCATGATTATGCCTGCATCTTGAGCTGGACACCTAATTTGACAATTCATTTTTATTATAGGGTATCAGGAACTTCTGGGCAAACCTGGCACTTTAAGACAGATATTTAAAAAAAACAGCTGGGTTAATTAACATTTTATAAACTACTAAACAGCCTCCTCTTGCTTGTAACCTTAATTATGTTCTTGTGTTCAGGATGTTTTCATGGCCCATACAGAGTTATTTTATCTACAGTATGTGCAAATAATACAGGTACTGCACCTCTTAAATTAAATCTGTATATATAGAAACCTATTCAATGAAAGAAATCAATACCAATGCATTTTACCAATGCAACACCAATCTTTTTTGTATTGGGGAGTGTGTATCAATACCAATTCCCAAAGAGTTAAGAGCTGCTTAAGGAATATCTGCTCTGTTGTCTCTCCACTGGCAGTGGCAGCATGATAGCTTTGATCAGACCTACACCTTAATGCTCTCATTCTGTCAGTCAATGCCAGTCTAGGCAATGGGTTCTAACATGAGACAAGGCACGGTGACCCCAAAGGAAATCAAGAAAAGCAAAAACATCAGTTTTGTTTATTGAACATGGATATGCAGCACTGAATTCTTTGGATTCAAAATACTACATATGGTTAGCAGTAATTTGAAAGTACATGGTGCACAACATTAGGTCATTCATTTCATAACATATTTAGTTTTTTTTTCCAAACTAAATTTGCGGTCATAGGCCATGGAGTTGTTAAAAGCTGCCAATGAAAAGACAGAACTGTTTATGTCTCAAAATATTCATCATGAACAAACTAGTAGTAGACTTAGAAAAAAATACAAGAAACTTAAAGAGTTTGTCAGGATGATTATTTCAATTAATTCTAATAATTATAATTATTTATGGAGAAATTCTTTTTTTCTTTTTGAACAACTGGGTGGAAAAAGATCAATGTCTACTTTCATTCCAATCAGGGCTTCAATATCACTTGCCTATCAGTGTGGAGGGGAAGGAATAAAGTTACTACTCAGCATTTAATGCCTCAAATATTATCAGAAAACTTCAGGTGCTTTTTATCCCCCAGAGACAGAACAATCTCCAAGCACTCTCAGGACACAGCCGTGTGAGATATGACAGGGCACATACTTTGGCATTGGATTTCTAAGACAAGCAAAAATACATCATTCAGAACCTTATCACGATAATATTTTCTTCTTCAGCAGAAACAAAAACAGATTCTGTTTGTAATTGTTAAACTTCTAAGGTACTAAACTCATGTATCCACTGCACGTCTACAGCTCCTGTTGTCTATTGTACATGGTGTTTTAATCCGCACACTTTCCTGTATTACAATACATACCTGTGAGAACAAAAAAACGCTTTGTCCTTAACTTATTGTTAAAGGGAACCTGATTAACTAGGGTTAAAGCTAATTTACTTATGTTTAATTAAGTTCCTCTAAGAAGTGTAATTCTGCCAACTGGCTCACAAAACACAGCATAAGCACTAAAATTCAGGAGTATAAAAATAGCCTAATAATGCTTCACACAGCAAGAAAAGAGAGCCTAATTCATGATTCAGTCATGTCAGTCGGAAACGCATGAAAGTCTCCATGAACTAATGGATGTCTCGTGCAAGGGCACACGTCGTCAGTCCTGCCAGACAAAGAAAAGACCTCCACTTTGTTTTATTACAGTAGGAAATAATTGGATTGGAAGAAAGATTTTTTTCTTTCTTTCTTGATAACCTCGCCATTCACTTGCATACACAAAATTCTACGTTTCACGTCTTCCTAAAAGAACACGCAGCTTTGTTTGGGGTTTTTTCATAATATTTCTTTTTCTGTCCTTAACTACATTGTTATACCGTGGACACCACACCTATAGCTTAACTAATACCAATAAGAAACAGATGGCCTTCACTATAATATCCTTCCTAACTAAGAATAAATCATATTTTTTTTTATCTGATATCATACAGTGCCTGTATTTGAACAATCTTTCCTGTCCTTATTATAATACCACAGATCAGTAAAAGTATTAAACTATATTCATCGGACCTCGGTTTTACATCTCATCTGAAGTATGGCACCTTTTAAGTATAATGCCCACATATAGTGACGGGACCCACACAGAACGCAGTTTGAGTACTCCCAACTGGCCCCACTAACATCCCTTCTGGCAGCAACCTCGGTTTTTCCCAGGAGGTCTCCCATCCAGGTACTGGCCAGGCTCACCCCTACTGAGCTTCAGTGGGCTGTCAACTATGAGTTACAGGGTGACATGGCTGCTGACACGTTCATATTATATCACCATACAGTATTCTCACAGTACACTGCTCTCAGTTAATGTTTTTATATACTTCAAGAAAACTTTTACAGGCTCAAAGACATTTTATCTTTAAAACAAATAAATCTAGCAAAGGCTAGTAAAATATGCCCAAATAATTTAAGAGAAATTAAGAAAACATCCTAAAGTCTAAGTTTCAAAGACAGAAAAAGAGTATATCCTGAGCTGCAGACGCAGCTGAAAAAAGATAGTAGAATCACCATGAGAGAGTCAGAAATAATACTGCTGTGGAGGCAAAAAACAATGCAATGCATTTTTGCATTACTGTAACAGTAAAACAAACTGTAAAAGTTGGAGTAAACATTTTAGATTCATAATAACATATGAAAATGAAACTGCAGACAAGCTAAATTAAATATTTTTAACAGGTTTTAAACAGTATAGTGTCTCAGAAACATGGCTTGTATTATAGATGGAACCCATCATGTTTGAGTAACTTTAGCATCACTAAAACTGAGACCCTCTTTCACACTTATTACGCCTGCCCTTGGCTGCCTCAAATTTAGGTTGTTATTTTTTATCACCAATTCACTCTCAGAATTTAAGGTGTCCTAATGCATTCATACTCTTAGCTAAAAAGCTGGCCCAGTTTTTGTCTAAGTGCTTTTTTTGTAACGTCAACAAAATATATATGGATATATGGAAGAATAACATATGGAAGTTATTCATTTGATTTAAGTTTGGGTGGGATCTCACAAGTGAGTCTCACACAGCTGATCCTAAACACATTCATAAGAGAACTTGCTCAGAACACAAATTTCTCCCTTCACGTTCGCCTAAGTCTAAGCCTCAGTTTAACATGTCACCAAATAACTCACACACCTGTCTGTGTGTCTGTGTCTCATGGAGAGCAAGCTGGGGTATGAGAAAAGACGAATTCCTAATGCAAGAAATTGTATAGGGCTAATAAAGTGATGTTATGTTATATTCCAAACATAGCACTAAATTCTCGAATGTAGCTGTCCCAAGTGATGTTTAATTTACACGCTTTAAGAGAACTTGAAGTTAACTGTGGATTATTCAATACGTACTCTTTAAAAGAATCTGATGGCATGATTTCAGAATTTTACCATTAAAAAAAGTCAGTGCACAAGTATTAATTAAAACAGACACAAACTATTAAAATGTTAAGTGCCAGATGAGATCAGTTCCCCTTTCTGATCTAGATTTGTGTTTTCAATTTTGAGTTTAAAACTGCCATCAACAGAAATACATTTTATGATAATCTGAATTAAATCACTCCAGAGCTCATTTTACAGATTTGCTCTGACATATGACACACACGTTTTGCTACATATTTTGAATTGCTTTATTACATACAGCAGATCTAACTAATATTTATGAATGTTTAAAGATTTTTTTTTTTACTTATAAATGTTAGTGTATTGCACTAATGTATTGGTATTGTTAGTGCAGGGACAATACATATTAATGCAGCTGCAACTGTGTATACAGTATTAGTAATACTGTTATTTATTATTTATCTGATACTTAGATTGTGAATTAAATTTGTAACCATTAATACAGCAGGGCATTTTACTGATACTATTTTATTTATAGTCCAAAGCTCTAAACAACTACTCCACACTGCTGTTCATAATTATAAATAATTCAAAATTATGAAATATGTATGCAAAATCAGTGATCACGTTTACTATAAATTGTGGCAGCAAATAGCCATTCATGCATAGCACAATTCTCAACTTCTCAACTTGAAGCAACGTTCCAAAAACCTCCAATGTCAGCACTGATCCTCACAATTGCCAAGCCTATGCTTGCCTATCATTGACAAGCCTATCCTATCTTTCATGTTACAAAGGTGGTCTAAATTTAGGGTCAGCACAAAACCCACCTTTTGAATCTGGAGTCTGCACGGGCCTTAGAAAAAAAACAGCCCAAAATTTAGAACATCTTCTGAATGGTCTTTCCAAGTAGGAAATACACTTAGATACCGTACCCACAGACTGAAAAATGGCAAATTCAACACAAATTATTAAAAAGATTTTAAAAATCCAAACCAGGAAACTCCTGTATATAACTGTTGACCAGATATAACTACTTATACACAGTAACTATATAACTATTGATAAAACTATACTGTAACTATTATAACTATTTATTGGTAACAGTATTTCTGTTACTGGTAAAATAATGGAAATGACAGCTTGAACTAAAATACAATAATACAGTATGTACAAAACAAGGGCATTCCAAGAGACAGTCAACTTGGTTAATAACTCACAAGAGGTCTTGAACCAGCAAAAAGACAGTCAATACCACAAAAGCATAACTTCATATACTTATATAGAAAGCTTTTGATACAGTTTTTCATAAAATACAGAAATCAAAATTCATTTGAATTTGAGGTATGTGGATGGAGAAATAAATGGAACCAGTAGGTCATCTTAACAGGCATGACCTCCGAGCAGGCCAATATAAGTTGTGGTAGACTGAAGAAATCAATCAGTTCCAAACTTGTTGCTGTATATATCAATTAGTTACTTCTCTTTAACCATTTATCCAGTGGTTCCCAACTTGGTCCTGGAGGAACACTGTCTGCTAGATTTTATGCCTGCTTAGCCCAAAATCTCCAGTGCTAATTGATTACTTAATTGATCTGCTTGCTTGTCATCTCGACATCTATTTAACTGAGTGTCAAAAATACTATACTTCAAGAGCACTCCTTTAAAAAAAAAACAGCAGAGAGAACTTTTTGCTGCCTTTTCACAATGTGGTTGCTATAATTTCTGTCTTTACATCCCTTACTGGTAGATCAATTTATGATAAACAGACATGTTGGAATGAAACGCCCATAGTACAGTGGTGAGGCCTCTGGCCTCATAACACATGGGTTATGGGATCATATCGCCACTGCAGACACCGCTGTTGTACCCTTGAGTGAGGTACATTACCCCATTTGCTCCACTTTACCCAGCTGTATAGATCGGGATGATCCTTGTAATGGACCCAGTGATTCATTCCACAGGAGGAAGAGTCCTGGCCACTCTGTTTCAACGAGCCACTGCATTGCTCTTTTTCTTTATAATATTAAAGGGCACAGTCAGGGACAGCCCAGGAGACTACATCACACTCAACTGTAAAATGAACACGCAAAGGTTCGCAAAGGGAAACTACCAGGGAATTTGTGTGTTTCTGGAATAGGCTGGCTAGCCGAATACATTAACTGAGGCCCAAAACCAGGGCACCTTTAAAAAGCTGTTGGATAACATTTTTGATTGGATTAGCTTAGCTACTAAAGTACCAAAAAAAGCAAAGGATATCTTCTTCTCATTATCAGTGTTCCTTATGCTCTACTGTAAATACCCTACATAACAATTCATATACAATAATCAAATACTAGGTGGTGGCAAGACGCTACACATACTTGTCCTATTTTTCTTACGTATTGAAAACTTAAAAAAGAAGCATGCTAGTATTTGATTTCATGGTGAAGTCACATGCAGGACTGAAACATTCTCATGCTGCAAGATTGAGTTTCCTCATTTAAATGGCAATTTATACTGTTTTCCATATTATTTTTCACATTTCTGTGAAACGTGGCAAAAGTATATGTAAAACAAGAAACTTTAACTCTCAACAGGAAATGCTATCTGCCCCTGGGGGAAGAAATTTGCTTTGGTAAGGCTTTTGTATGTCAAACTTCAGGATAATAATAAAAGAACACAAGCTGTAGGAAGAAGTGTTGGTGTCCTAGTAGGGGGCACTCTTACCCTAGGGCTTCATCTCATCTAAAACTCAAACAAGTAGCTATGGAAGGATGTGCTGTTCATAGTGTTACACAAGAGATCCCTACTGTTGTCTGCACTGTGGGTGGACATATAAGATCAAATTAAACCACTGGTGTCATCTCCCGTGTTTTAGCTGACTTGGAGTTCAGAGCCAGCAATTAAGCCACACTAAAGGATCAGAGAAACATTGGGGCATTGTAGAGGTCTGTACATTTTAAAAAGGTGATGTAAGAACGAAACTGAAATAAATAAATACATCTGAAATTGATTTTTTAAAATAAATTATGACCTGGCCACCCAAAACCCAGTCTTTGAAAAAACCTTCTAAGATTAAATCTTTGATTCTGGTGAAATTTGCTCTGGGAAAAAGTTTGACTTTTTTTTAAACGGGTATATATCTCACACAGAAATAATGAACACAAAAACCTCTGCTGTGGCTCTTGTGAAGCTCCTTTCTGGAATCTCAACAAGATTAATAACTTAATATGGATAAATGACCTTCAAAAGCCAGCACAGTTAGATCAGGTCACATATGCTGTGCACAATTTTGTTGAGCTGAAAACCATTTTTCATAGTATATTTTAAATACGCATTCGATTCCAACAAAACTGTCAGCACTTCAGACAGAATGTACAGTAGTTAAACATGGCTCATGAATTCAAACAACCCACCACAGGATGCTCCATCTGCATGTAAGTCCACTCAATTCTCCAAATCTGATGCTTCATTTCATTTTTATTCTAGTAAACAACAATTGACCAGCGCTTCCTTAACTTTGATAGTTTGTCTTTTAGTGCCAATTTCATTCCTAAAGACAAAATATATGTTTCAAGATCACTGTTTAAAATCAGTCCTACACTAGGGAGCTAAAAGTCATTAAATCCACACACACTTCTGGTGCTTCACAGCAGGCATTTGTCAGGACTCATGAAATATATATTACTTAAGATAATTTCCCCATTTAAGTATTAAAATAGCACTTTATAACGCTGATACACTCAATCAACCACCATTGGTTTAACATTTTCTTCACATTTAAAAAGATAATACAAACCTTTACATCGTCTCTGGTAAATTGTCATGACTTCTACATTCCACTTTTTTTTTTATTTCACGGCTTCAGGAACACACATTAAAAAATTTGTATTAAAGAGAAAAATACAAGCTGTGTCATTCAAAGTCCTTCAAACAGTGATGAAGTTTCTCTCTTAAAAGTGGAGGTGCCCCACATTGTACTGTATAGCAAAATGTTTTGGTAGCATACAGGCTCCTTAGGATTACGAAACAAAAAGTGTATATTGTAAATTAGTATTCGCATGTATTCAGAAAGCAATAATTCTTTCATTAATAAAAAAAAAGCAGAACAGACATAGGTGTACTTATATTGAAGGAAAAACTGTCAGTATTGTACTTCTTTTTTTAAGGTGAGGCAAAAATCACAGATGTCTAGCTATTGCAGACTGTATTAATGTGGCCCTTATAGGTCTTCACAGACCTAAAAGTACACAATGATCAGTCTTATATCCTTAAATATAAGGTTTCATTTTTTTTTAATCTCCTTCTCTTTGGGATAAACATAAGGTTAGAATTTTAAAATTGGTTGTTTCCCTGCAACAGCCACAAGGCAAGCAGTAAGTATGACTAATGAGATATTTATCTAGTGATTGAATCAGATAGGGTTTTATTAGGATGTTGTACTTTGGTTTAGGTGCATTCTGGTAGGAACTAAGGAAGTATTAAGAATTTCAAATTCTAAACGCAGGCAAGAAAAACCTGTAACCTCAAAGCAGTAACTCAAAATGGCTCTTGCATCACATGCATTCTCATGTAAAAAATGACTAAAAAAAGAGAGTAATAAATGTCTATAATCCAGGTTAATTAACTTCTACACCCCATTCACTTGTCTCTTATTTATTTTCTAAAGTACATGGTTAATCACAGATCATAAATAATTTTGCAACCACATGCTGTCTATTACAAAACACTCTAAAATAATACAGTATATTGTCCTGCAGTTCATCTTGTTGAAATAAAAGGGTATTTTTCATATAACTTAGGCAAAGGAGTGTAAATGCCATGCCACATACAGCAAAATGTAAAACGGTATTCTGTTTGATATTGAGATATCAGATATTGAACCAAAATATGAAGCTAATATTTGTTCTTCGATACCCTGTTTTATGAGGTTTGCTATTTTATAATGTGCAGAATAATACTATCCACATAGCAGGAGGAAATGTGGAGGAAAATATTACATAGAGTCCTCAGCGTGAAGTAAGCCAAAAGTTCCACAGTCCCAGTTTATGAATGGAAAAGGAAATGTATTACTAATATAAATTCAATGTATGAATCGCAATGAACAACAGGAACTCTGTATCAGACAATGATCTCAGGTGGGATTTCATAGCAACAAAATAAATTCTCATTTAAGGAATCTTACATAACAAAAGCCAAAGAGTATTGTATTACCTACTTTTGATTTAAGCTCTAAAGAATTTGTATCTGCCAAATGATCAACACTGTTCTCTGACAAAGAATAATCACCTAATAACATTCACTTTCTAATATGTAATACATTGCACATATTCTCTGCAGAGTGATATAAAACAAATCACTGATTCATTTGAATTCTTCATTTCAACTGTTAAAAGTTGACCATTCCAAGATCCCAAGACGGCTGTGTTTCTCTAGGCAAAATCTAACATGTCTGTCCTCAGCAAAATATCTAAGGCTACAGAACTGAATCTCCAGGCTTAATATTATGTTTCTCAGTGGAAATGACAACTGTCACCAATATTTAATCCAGATCTGAGACCTTCTTAGCCATTTTTTTTTTCAAATTTCTTTTATACTGTTATTCTGAACTTATTGCACCTTCATGTGGGTCAGAAAACTGGTATTAGGGTCCTATATGAATATGTCCCATTTCTATATACATTTACATAAAGATCAAATGTATATAATTTACATAAATTGTAATTTATACATAGCTAAAAATGAGCTCCTACTAACACAAATGACACCACACTCATCGCATGAAACATTATATCACTTAAAAATACTTTCCTCTTAGACAATGAGACACTTTAAGAACAACGTGACAAAACAATATTTTAATTCATATGAACTTTAATTGTCCAATTCCCATAATTATGTGTCAACTGTAAAACTGCTGATCATGAAAATATTAAATGAACTCATTAATGGTAATTAACAGCATGGGCTACTATTACCCTCACTTATTTATAAATTGCTTAAAAGAATGTTTCCATATTGTGTTTTCTAAGTCAACAGAGCTGTTGAAAGTAAAGAGTCACAGAATTACCACCATCCATGGAAATGTTACCATTGCTCGCTTTTACAGGTACTTTGGTTGCAGGCAATAGTGAGGGAATGAATTTCAAGTATTTCTTTCCCACTACTGTAATGACCTGTGCTGTGAGGCAAATTGTTAAATTTCCTTTGAATTTATTTCTGTGGTTTTACAGACTATTTTAGTGAATAGTTGGGGCGGAGCAGTGGCTCTGTGGCTAAGGATCTGCGCCTGTGGCTGGAAGGTTGCCAGTTCAAATCCCACAGCCGGCAGAGGAATCCTACTCCGTTGGGCTCCTGAGCAAGGCCCTTAACCCCAGCTGCTGCAGGGGTGCTGTACAATGGCAGACCCTGCGCTCTGACCCCAGGCTCTCTCCCTGTCTGTGTGTCTGTGTGTCTCGTGGAGAGCAAGCTGGGGTATGCGAAAAGACTATTCCTAATGCAAGAAATTGTAAAGGGTTAATAAAGTGATGTTGTTGTTGTTATTATTATTATTATTATTATTATTATTATCATTATTATTATTATTATTAATAATAATAATAATAATAATAATATTTCTAGGGGAAAATGCATTCCAAACAACTGACTTACAAAAGAACATGGGACACAGCAATTTGTAAGATGATGACTTCCTGTAAACTAAACCGCTACTAATGTACTGTAGATGTTCACATAGCATTTCTTATCAACACTCAGTTACTCATCAATACAAATCCAAGGTCTCTGAAACAGGAAACAATATTTATCTACCCAAGTAAAACATCCTGATGGTATCCCCACAGAAGATTAGTTTTTTGAGAAGGTCCTGATTGTATTTTAAAAGATAAGGTTCTCCATTGACTTAGAAAAGGCCAAATATAATTTACCAATAGTCATGGCCAGATGGCTAATAAATAAGAGGCAGACTATGTACACAGTCCCCAAGGCTATCTGAGAACAACAGTCTAAAGGTATTTCATTAACTGGCACACAATTCAAGAATGTCTGACCCATCTCATTGTTTTGTATATTTCAGGAAGTTAGGCCTTTCACTACAGTAGCGTTACAGAGGCAGAAACCGATGCTTACTAGTCACAATTAAAAATTAGAATATGCACATTGGTGGCAGTTTACTTTAAAACCTTAAAGTTACTACTGATAAGCCAGACTAACCTGTTATTTCAGAAAAGCAATTGTTTTTTTCTTCAAATGAACCACAACCTTCTTTCCATATTTGAAATAGAACACAGTATAGAATATCCAGTTAAAAAAATACTTATTTTTTCTCATTTTCCCAAGAAGAAAAATTTCATTGTTAATTATTTGTAATATCTCAGGGTGACAAACTATGCGTTAAGTTAATCTTATTGCAGCAAGAAAAATACTGTATTTCTGACTATTCACCAATTTCCAGTTGCTTCACATTCCTGGGGTGACTGTACTTTGCTTTCTGAGGGAAAGTGATGAACAATCACCACACAACACTGATGTAAACAAGGAACACACAAGTGCAAACACTTTGCACCCTCTATTCTGATAAAGAGAACCCTGCCATCACTGGAGACAAATACCGTATGTGGAGTATGAATGACTACCAAGTGTTGACCAAGCAAAATAAACAAAAGGTACAGTAGTTAACAGGTCATAACCAGCTGGTTGGTCAAACAAACTCAAATCTATTAGCCCAGAAAGCTGGGTTATAATTTCTTAAGGCAGTTTTGGCTGACTAACTCAGATTGTATTTTCAAGTATCACAAAGAAACGTGGAGAAGGTTCCTGCACTGTCCCAGGTAGGTGGGTTGCAGTTTAATCAGGAGGATGCAGTGTGCTTCAGAGATAAGTAGGATTAATTTAAGCAACTCTCCTATTTTTAATCATAGTAAAAGGGAGGAAAAGTAACTGGCAGAATGCACGGTATAGAATAATGAAAGCTTTCCTGATAGGAAGTCCTCAGAAACCTTGCTCCCTTTTCATCAAAAGGAAACATGCAGCCTATTGTAAATGCTGTAATGTTATCAGCCAACACAGTGCAGGCAGACAGCTAAGTACCATTCAGAAGTTTTGAAATGCCTGGATTCAACATACCCCAGTGTAAAAGCACTAGCAACTTCAGTGGAAACCACGCATTCAGGGGAAAAAAAAGAACATTTCTAATATCACATCTCTGTTCCAAGTTCTTTCAAAATTACTCATTTATTGTTCCTTATATTCTTAACATGTAACTCTTTGTGAGTACCTTTCAGACTTTAATAAAGACCACATAATAAGCGTTCATCCTTTTGGTGAATGAGTGTCATGTTTATCTGCTGACACATTTCTATTCTCACTGCTTAAAGTGAGTGAATATAATCAATTTTCTTTAGGATTTGTATATGTACGGACATCCTTGTACAAAAAAAGAGGAAGAAAAAATTCCTACTGTCATAGACTGACAAGGACAATGAATTTAATCCTTCAAGATAAGTTAAAAAATGGCAACACCTGTCAGTTCAGATGGCTAGGAGCCAACGTTTGACTAAATCCTTACACTAAGATGCTGTTGAGTTGCCCGAAGAATACTGAGTGAGTCTTCGTTCAATATTTAGTCTGAAGTACAATTCTACGCGTGCTTCCTGACCCTCAATAGTCAATGACTATTTCTGTGATTATAGACTCCAGAGGCTTTCACGATAGAAATTTAAACATTTATTTGGCGTTAAGCAAACAATGGAAGCTCTAGTAATAGCTTTTATGCACCAGGGAGGGGGGATAAATAATTAATTAATGTTGATACCTAGAGTTGCACTTTTCCAGTCTGAAACTTAATCAATGCTCTATTTAAAAAGTGTTTCGATTTCCTGTACTTGCATATACTTAGCAAGACATTTTAAACACACATGTCTTTTTTCCTAATATGAACACCCACAATACTCTTAAGACTTGCTTGAACAATTGTTCAATTTTTGACATTCAACTGTCAGTGAGTGACATAATTGAACAAAAACATCTTTTAAAAACTCCATGCTTAATTTTAATGTACATGCAAAGGAAGTTCCTAAACAGGTGAACAATCAACACTTCATATCGTAAAAGGAAAGAGCAGGATTATTTAATTGTATGCTGAAAAGAAAAGGTAAGAGTGAAAAGTTTATACTGTAGACTAGAGCCATCTTCAAATTTAAGTAATGTAATTAATCAAGGTATGTTCTCAGAAAGTACAGTTACATTTTCTCGTAGGATTTTTTTTCTATTTTTTGTTCAAAATAATGATGTATGTCCTTTTTTATAATAAATATTATTAGAGAGTACAAATCCATACTGTACCAAATTGCTAAAAATAAATTAGAATCATTAAAATGGCTTCTGTAACTTATTACACTTATTACCTGATTCAGAGCTTTGTGCTAAATACACATTATTTTTACTCCCAAGATTTTTACTGTATTATCTTCTTAATTTTTTTTTGCGACTAGCAGGATAAAATACTGGAAAATAAGAAGAAGAATTCAATTTTCTCACAGCCTATAAACACATGCCAGGAATGTCAAGGAAGGAATCAGGAACTGAGGGTGTGACAACAGAAAAACTTAACGTAACTTTTAGTCAAACTTAACCATCACTTCAATGATTTACAAGTCAATGCCTTCTTATAAAAAATATCAACTCATGGATTGGGCCAAAACATCCAAATCGGTAAGAACGTGAAACATGAATCTTACATGGAATCTTTGTTTTACATTCTTCTCCCCAATTCCCTTTGCAACCAAACTCACAGCCAAAAGAAAAAAAAATCTAATAAATCTAATATTTTTTTAAACAATTTAGATAAAGTTGCCCTTTCTTTAGTATAAATTGTTCAACTTGGTAAAACCTCAAAAAAATAAAAACTTAAAACAAAGTTTTTGCAGCTGGAAACCAGGATGAGCTGCTTGCATTGCTTCCATTGCTCTTCGTGGTGAGCTTTTCAGTTTTGTACAGGCTCAGCTGCAGCCTCAGCTCACGGGTAAGGAATTTTGTCAGCAGAAGCCAAAACCTGTCATTGAAGTCAGGGAAGAAAAAAAAAAGACTATTTTGTTTATTCTTCTCTAGCTGATACCTTGTCTAAAAAAAAAGGTTGAACAGTGCAGAGCCAATAATTACTGGTGCTGCTGCTTGTATTTGGAAAGCCTGGCTTTCTGATTGGCTACATAAAGCACAAAACATCTTGTAGGCAAATTTAAAACAGGTGACTCCTAAATGCCAACAGACGCCCCTGCCCCAGTGGAAACCAATGGCAAGACAGATTAGGAAATAGTTGCATCTGTTTACCATTTCTAGTAATTTATACATAGAATAGTTTATCAAATACAGTTCAAACTTGAGACTGCATCAAACAGCATTCTCTCCAACAGATATATAGCATTTCATCTTAATCATCTGCTTCTGTTAACATTTCTCTAGCCAAGGGCTAGAGTCCCTTTGAAGTTTCCTGGCTTTTTCATCCAAGGACAGTGCTACAACAGCACTTCAAAAAGTTGCCTTAAGATAAAGTCTATTAAATGAACAATTTGAGACACACAAATTAGATGTTTAGTCTTTATGTTTGTTTACAATTCTTTACTTATTTAACCTTAAGTATCCTCTTTGGTTTCATTGTTTCACCTGTAACTGTCTTTGGTTAGCAAAGAGGTATTTAACAGTTTTTGAACCCTGTTCAGCTAAGCTTTATTCTGCACCCTGTGTCAAGACATGTTCATATTTAAAGGCCCTCCAGCAACTAATCCAGACATCATTAGGAAATTTCATCAGGGAACTTTTTATTAAATGATATCAGAATAAAAATCAACTGTCTTAAAGTATTACATTTGTTAGCTTTGCCATCCCCCTATGTATTACATCTCGGGAACAATTCTGTTGCTGTTACAGTTCTCCAACATTTAAAGCTCTTGTTAATGATGAGTCTCAAGCCATGTTAACCTGCATAAATTAATGGATTGGACAGTTAAAGTTCAGTTGCAAGGCTTGCCTTTTTTTTTCTCTTCTAACAAGCAGAAATCACATTCACAAACTGAAGCAAATGAGCTGCTTTTAGATCATCCTCAGTGATCATTAGTCCCCGTCACAAACATGCCATATGGGCTAGTAAGATTCTGTACAATATTCGGAGTCCCAGGACTGAATACTGACGGTGTCTAATAATGTTCTTGAGCACTAAATAAATTCAAAAATATCACAGAAGATTAAAAAGCCACAAACTGATTAATATGAAAAGCATGATCCCACGTTTTGTTGCTTTTTCCATGTGATGTATTTGCTTTAAATAACTTGAGAAAGTCACAATATAATGGAACTGCAAATTTACAGACAACCATTGTAAGGATAGACATGGAAATAGCAATGTACTGTGTTCAGATTTACAAAAAAATATTCATAGTAATCAATATATGAACTGATGCCAGCTGTAACATAAAAATATGTTTTCAAAAAACAGAAAAAATCAGAAATTATTTGAAAATGAAAACAACACATTTGTCAAACCAATAAGAAAATTTACATTTACAGGTCATCTTGTGAATTCCTGTTAATATATTGTAACTTTGAAGAAACAAAATAATTCTACTGGGACTAAGGTACTCAGAAAACAACAGTTCTTTATTTGTACTGAAAATTGCTACAATTGAGATCTTGTTTTCTGCTATCAGAACATTTACAACACTTTTAATCATGGTTGTACTGCAAATCTATTTTCTTGATTACAAGTATGTCGAAAACATACTGTATGATCTCATAATCCAAGGGGCATAAAAGGTTGCTCTTATGTTAATGGGCACCCTGAGGACAGATGAAGAGGATGAAACAAAGGGCTCTGAAACATTTACTCTTCATCATAACACATGAGGAAGCAAGTGGATGATTCAGCTACTGGCAATGCCACTCCTCTATATACTGTAATGCACATGAAGAATGATCTCAGATCTCAGATAAAGAGAGATCTTCAGATCTCTCCTGCAACGTGAATTGCTATAAATTGATTCAATTTCAGGAGAAACTGAAAGAAAACAGTTAAACACTAAGTAGATACAGGAAAGAGAGAATGGTGAAGCACATTTTCAATATTTCATGACAATAGCTGTTCAGTTAAGTCTAGCAAACTGGAATAGTGTGCACATAGTAATGCAATTTTATCAAATAGTTTTGTCATAAGATTCTTCTTCATATGCACAACTGAAAAAATGTAATTTGGAGAAGCTAAATTTTATATCAACAAGTATTCAAGTATTACAGCATTTAGTAATCCAGTAATGCACAATTTAATAGTGTACATACTATATACAATAGAAATGCTTTTGAGGTGGAACCTGAAATGTCTTTAGTGTAGCACTCTTACGCACAATTTCCCCAGTTTTGGTAGTTTAGAGTTACAAGATATTAACTTGGCATAATAAATTAAAATAAATTCATCAAGTGTTTATTATTTTAAGATAATTTGGTTTCTCACTCCAAAGCCTTGGAAATGTATATTTGAAATTGAATTTCTCTGACTGATCTGATTAGGGTGGACTTCATGTATTCATATGTGGTTTCAGAGGTACTGTACTGTTTTCCCTGCCTATTATAGCCTAACATTTATTTTCCTTTCTGCAGCCTCTCAGTTTAGATGATTGGGTTGTTTGAAGGCTGCTTCATGATATTGCAAGTGCCTGAGTGGAACAAAATAAATATATTCTATAATTCAAAATGTTCTGCTCAAATATATTTAATAATTGGACCTCACTCGGCTGGAAAGCAAGCTTTGCAGTAATGATTTGGGATTGGGCCACAGTTTATGGTAGCAGCATTATTCCACACACTACTGCTCTAGACATGGAGCTCCCAACTTTTATTACTAAAGTCAACATAACAGATTAACAACTAGAGGCTGCTCTAAGTCCACTGGTGCTGGAGAATTGAATTTACCATTTTAAATGTACTTAGTAAACACATTTAATGATTATTGATCTAATAAATAAAAAGGTTAATGCTGATAATGGGCCTTGTGTTATTCCACAGACAAAAACTAAACAAAGAAACTGACTTGCAACAAAATTCTGCTTTATTCCTTTTTTTGTACTTAAAACTAAAAATGGCTTAAATGTATAGAAGAAAATTGTTACATTTAGAGTTGTTTTTCCCCACAATAAGTAACTAGTGCTTTTTGTCACTTAAGACAATTACGGTACTCTTTCTCAGATTATGGATAGTTATTTTAAATTATGGTAGTGCTTTCAAGATATGGATTTAGGAGTGCACTTCAAATTAGGGTATTTTTTACTTCCTACATATTCACCTGAAAATGCAAAATAACAAAAACTGAGGTGACCATGTAATGTTCAAAATACAGATGGCTAAAACATTCCAAGTGCATGCCTCTGTTAAGACTCAAAGCACAAAAGTTTGAAAATAATATTCAATAACTTATTTAACAGTACTTAAAACCACACCACAAGGTTTTCCAAATTAATAATTATATGAGGCTCTTCTCAATTAGGACAACAGTATAAATGCAAGTTTCATACAGTATATCCATTCTTCTGATGTTCAGTTCAGTTTGTCATATACACAAGTGCAATGAAGCATTTGCATTTATGCTCCAACACAAAGACATAATAGAAAGGCCAACAATATAAACACATAACAGCAGCACCAACAACAACGTTAAATAACACAATTTGCAAGTCAGCACAAGCAGTGATAAAAAAATCATCTGTGAGTAAGTGGTAGATGTAGAATTCAACTGATCTGACATCTTACAAGAAGAAACGTCTCTGAATCTAGAGGTACTACCTTTATCAATATTGATTAGTTTCAGTTTAAGATAAGATTTTTTTATTGTCCCCTGAGGGCAATTTATTATGGACACCCAGTTTTAGTTTAGTTTAAGATCCTTTTATTATTATCCTTATTAAGAATCTGTTTTGAGCTGGTATATGGTAGATTTAAGGCAGTGGGAGGGATATTTAGGAAAAAAAGGTAACAAGAAGCTGCCATTCTTTGTTTCAGACAGGCGGCTGATACGGAGCCAAATTACTTCGAATGAAGCCATCTGTCTTGTCAAAAGTTACTTTGGAAGTGATGTCAACAGACTATTCGTCATGATGTGTCGTGTCACATGGGGCACAGAGAAAAAAACAGAAGACTTTCTGTTCTTATCTGAACCAAACACTACTAAATCAAGCTTCTACCAACCCCACAACCCCTAAAAAGTTGGTGGAGCCACAAGAACTATGCATGTATAAAACAACACTCATTCTATAATACCCAATATAACAATATTCTTAAATTTGTCAAATTCTGTCTGAGCCATTCTTTCAGAAAACAATAAATTACCACATGGCCAAGTCAACAACCCCTTCATTGGGCACTCCATGGAAAAGCACTAGAACTTTTGATAAATAACCTTATCCATGAGTGTATATTTCTAAATGTCATCAGTTAAAGACCCTAAGCGTTGTTACAATAAAGTACATTTAAGTTAAACAGTCTAAATAGTCTAACTGATAATACTTAACAATGTTAAGACATGTACTACAGTATGTCTTAAAGTTGCTCAATTTCAAATAAAAATTAAATACACAATTTGAATTAATTGAAAACAGATAGCACTTATGTTATAATAAAGTAACAAGAACATTTAATGAAAATCAATTACAAATTATATTTTACTACATTTATGTGGCAGCCTAATGCTTGCTTTAAAAATCTAAGCAAACCAAAAAAGGGATACAAAAGGCTAATGATAAAAAGACTACAAAAATTGTGGCAGTATAACGAACGATACCCACAGGCAAAGACCAGAAATTTACTTTAATAAGTTACTTATTTTGCCATGGGCTCACAGTTTTGCCAACTCACATCCTGCTGCCATGACTGATCACTTGAGCTCTTTGTGAAAGTTAGGACTGTCTAAAAAACATCAGTGCCACTAGATTAGAATCTATTTAACATACATTCGAAAGAAAAGATGCCGTACAACCATACTGACAAAATGATTATGAAAAACTTGGTCTTCTGTTCCACCACTTAAACAGGAGGTACAAATTTGTCACGAAAGTTAGGCAAAGATGAGGATTCATGAGAATTAATGATAATCACTTTAACGAGAAAGGTAGGTTCAAGTTAAACATGATACATAAACAGCTCCAGAGTCTTATTCTATCAATGGCATGAACAAGTTGCTTTACTGAAAATAACTAAATTTGGCTACACTTTGTCATCATATACAGCATGAGTAAAACGTCTTGCACCAAATGATTGCTGCCATGTATCATATTGGTCCAGAACATTTTAAAATCAGAAAAAAAAAATCAATGCAAAACACAATACATCTCCAATGATAAAGAAGAAAGCCTGTGATTTTCAGTGCTATAATTAAGCAAGATTATATGCACTGCAAAGAAAGAGGGCTGACTGCTGCTGATTTTTAAACGGAACAAAAACTTTCTTTTCACAAAGCAGGGGGGTATTAAAACGGGAGCAAGCTGTGCTTTTCCCCAGTCGTGTCACATCTCATTAGTTTCAGCACTCTCTACTCCCATTAGTAATCACAGTTAAAACAATTAAAATCTCACAAGGAGGCATGCTAATGGGACATTACCCAATGACTTAAATTTAACATGACGAATTGCACCCCCCCCCAACTCCATATACATGCACCCTTAATTTTCCAAAAAAATAAAGCAGGTAAGAAGAGCATATTGTCGAGAAAAAAAGTTTTGCACATTGCATTTAAGCTTAAAAAACAGCCAAGGCTTTGGACAAGTCTGCCGCCTGCTTCTTTGGACGGGAGGCCTGATTTTATTTTTTGCTCTGTCTATGGGTGGTTTGATTACATTTATGGAGATGTCACATCCAGACCTGTCACCATCTGCTGCTCCTGCTGGGTCTCGGAGGTGGTCATGTGATTACAGTATGTTCAGGGGCAAGTAAGCTAAGCTTTCATTAACCACCTACAGCTACCTTTGGAAGGAAAAAAAAAACTAAAAAAAGAACAAAAAGGATATTCTCAACATGTGACTAAAAATGTCCCCATTAAAGAAGTTTCATGTGTAATCCTTTCACTACTACTAAACTGAAATTTCTCTTCTATGGTCTGACTCTCCAATATTCAGATATCATCGTTTTCCTTTTTCCTTTTACAAATCTCTGAATTTACAGCAAAGTGTGTTCACAAGATAAACATTACATTGGCATATGCCTTCAATTCAGTTTGTTGCAGTTATAGATTTTTGCTGCAGAATCTGATAGGAGCAGTCACAGCTGATGTCATTCTCCTTACGTTTTTTTTCTTCTTCTGCAGAATCCTGTTGGGCTCAAACTTGGTGAACTGCACTTCATAGTCTTTCTAGATGACAGACCAGTAGGATTTTCCATAAGTGCGATTCACAACATCAGAGAGGAGCAGCTCACGAACTATTGATTGATTTTCTTGGCATCCACTCAACAAGTCCTTTAAAAAAGTTTAACTATTTTATCTGAACTCCATAGAAATCTGACATTTGAAGCATAGAAGAAACAAGCCCTTAACTCCACTTAGTGAAACACTCAATGCAGAAAGTATGGCAAGAAACAATTTCTATCGGAATAAAAAACTTTCACAATAATTGCAGGTATTCATAAACTATGCATAAAAGCAGATAGGAATGTGCTTAGAGGCAATTTCTTATTATGAAAGATAATGAATATCTTTGCTTTGTTTTTGTCAAAACAACTCCAGTGTGGATCTGCTTGCTACAGTTAACCTGCAAACAATTTAAGAGATGCAAACAAATTTGGCACTAAAACAAAAAGTATTGAAAACTTACTCAAATGCATTCAATTAGATCCATGAAATCTTCTCTAATGCAATGAAAAAAACACTAAAATGAATGTAAATGTTCTACAATAAACAACATATGCACTTGTTAGGAATTAATGCATAAACAAAAGTTAAAGCTGCTATTTAAATTTTAAATATACCCATTACACCTTCAGCAACAACTCTGTGCTGTTAATAAGTTGCAGAGAAACAGAACCACCTAAACTTAAGCACCACTGAAAGAATATACAGAAAAGTTCTTGTACTGTATATTTTTTTCAAACGTGCAGCAGATATGCGATACCCAAGACTTACAATTTAGTAAAATGCAACAGACAGTTAATCCAGTTTATCCTGAAGTCTGACATCCCAGTAAAATTGATTTATTGATTATTTCTCTATAGGTGGTGCCAAAGAGTAAGTTTAATGACTGTCCTGGGATTACTAAAGCCCCTTAAGTTTTAAGAGATGTGTGCTCAGGAACAGGAAAAGTTGTCAAAGTCATATCAAGAATACCCTTTTATTAAAAGACCTTTAACTGCAAGGAACATTACAGTGAATATTATCTCAAACTCTCAAGTAAAACATTACACAGTATTGTTTGTTTTTTCATTTGACTATTGTTACACATTAAAGGCAAAATTACATAACCATACTTTTCATATCTTTTATTTAGCCATGAAAACATTTTACACCACCTTTTCTTAAACATTCTTAGTCTTTTCAGCAGAACGCAGCATACTGTGGTTTTAAATTATTTAACCACAACTGAACAATTAATTATCTGCTGTCATTTTATGTGTGTCAAGGCAGTGAGGGGCGACAGAAAATAGTAGAAAATATTAAGTGAACTGTTGCATCCAAAAAATAATATCAATTTCCTGTTGATTAAAGCACAATTAATTTGCACCCAGAGATTTCTCCAGCATGCCCTAAAGAAGATCCCTGAGGCTGTTATTTTTTTGATGGGTTACCCACCCATGATTCATTCCCTTTTTCCCCATGTTTCCAAGATTTCTTTCCTCCCTCTTCCAATGTGAACTACCTACTGTACAACTGCTCCTCTTTCGCCTTTATTTCAGCACAGTAGATGGATGGACAACTCAGAAAATGTCTCTCAACAGCAGAGGCCATACAGAAGTAAACTGTACTGCTGACTTTATTTCCTGTTCCTTAGATCAGAAGCATCTGTGTCTTTAGCTTCTGCTTTTACATGTAATAGCCAGACACAATGCCAAGAAAATAGATAGGGATAAACAGTCCTAGCATTAAACCAGCATCAAGGTGTTCTGGTAGTAAAATAATTTGACCTCCCTAATGCATTATTTGGTAACTACAAAAATGTATAAAACTAACCGGGAATATTGGAGGGGAAAGTGTTGTGTTATATTTATTTCCCTTTGCCTGAGAACAAAATCTCAACCACTGACTTTAATTCTCACCTCTGAACTACTGAAATAATTAAATAATATACTGTATATACATTCATTAGAAAGTCAGAAATATTGCACGTTAAGCAGTTTAAAAAATTTAACAAAAGCATTCATCAGGCATAGATTAAAATATGACTGCAATAAGCTCGTAGCGGGAGCTCAGAAATTGCATCTGCTTGGAAGAAAATGATACTTTTAGGCTTCGTCACCATAACAACCTAATACATCAAGCCTTAAAAAAACAACAAAAAACTTCTTAAACCATCAAATAATTTTAAATCTTATAAGGATGTTATAAATCTTAAAAAAAACTCATTATTGTTCAATACACTGATATATATATAGTGTATATGTATATTATACTTCTGTTTATTTTGCTTTCTCCTATCCTGGTGTCAATTGGTCCTTCACCTCCACAGGTCTCTTGTGCTAGGGGATAAACTAGTCACGCTCAGAGAATCTAGGAATGAATCACACGTTAATGTATAAAGTTATATAGGAAATATCAAAGTAAATATTCCTTAGATTGTAAAGTGAGGACTTGCATATCTTCCACTCATTTTGCCCAGCACAGATTATAACTGGGAGCTGTCAATAGTAGTTGAAAGGTACAGAAGCCACCAGCCTCTAAATAGAACACATTTTCCAGCTTAACACATAGACTGTAGCTAAACTACGTACAGCACAATGACATCTGGACATATGCAGTTTGCCTACTGTTTGAATAGATAGACACCCGGTTCAATTAAGAAGTAACTTTTCCCTACACTACATATTAAAGCTCAGAACAAAATCTCTATCCACAAAAGGGCGTGGCTGCAAAGCTGGTTTCAACATCAAACGTTGATTTATGTCAAATATCATTGCAGAGCAGTACAAACTACTATCTGTGGAACTAAGCTCAAACTGCTTTTCTGAGAAAAGACAAAAAGCAAGGTCAGTAATCAAGTCAGCTAGGACGTCCATGTGAAAAAAGTCCTTGCTTTTCATGCATCCTTCTCCAACAGAGGGATACTTGGAAGAACAGTCCATGACCATTTACTGTACTTCTAAATCCAAACAATGACAAAAATAAGTCTGCAGATCACTTAGTCTTCAAAATGTGCTTAAATGGCTGATGAAGCTGAAGGCTAAAATCAAACTAGTTCAGCATTTGAATTAGTTGTTGTTGTTCAATATTTTGCATTATCATTTCTATTTTCAACATTGGAAGCCCTCTTCTGATTATTGCAAGAATTTGCTAGCACTTAATACAAATTACGAATAATTCAAGAGTCCTTAAGTCTTTTTCTGTACTGTAATTCAGATCAGATTAATTCTTAGCTTCTCATAAAAATGACTAAACTTCCCGGAAATGATTGAACTTTAAAGCGCTTTGTATTGAGTTCTTAATCAATAGCTTGCTAGATACATATGCATTGATCTGTGAAACTCGATTACCTGATTGTACCTTCTACTGTAATTTTACTAGGTCCTACTATAACAAATCAATTGTGCAGTGCATTGGGATGATGCAATACAATGAAGAGGCTCTATATGAAAAACTCACTGAAGATGTTTCAGGCTCTGAAATAATACTGTACCTCAAGGTGGCACTTTGTAAAACTCAACAATAGGCATTAATGGAGTGCCTGAGCACGGAATACAAAAATACCACAAAAACATTAGAAGGTCATACTAGGAATGTTTTGCAGTTTATTTTTTATATAACACCCATCACAGTTAGCATTTTGTTTTTTTTCCCCCCATTTTAAATAAAAAAATAGTATTTTAAATTACTGTCAACAGTTGAAGTGTCAAGAGGCAAAATCATACATCTGTATCTTCACAGAGGATTTCTGCTGTAGATATAAACAAAATCCTGTATTGTACTCATTTTCTTGAACCAGAGCAGCTACATTAAGCTAAAACACGGGGAAAGAGAAATAAATGCATCTTAAATAAGCTTTTGTGCATTACTCTGTTTCCCAAATTGCTTTAACAAGTCCAACACTTCAGCTGGGACTATTAAAACAATATAACTTTTGGCAATTTTTCAACTTTTGGCAAGTCAGCTGTGCAAACCATCAGGTCTTGATTTTGGGGTATGGGGGTGGACACTGTAGAAATCTTTAATTAAAATAATTCTCATGAGTTTTTTTTTTTAATTACTGAGAAAATAAGCAACCATTCACTGTACAATGTAACAATTAATTACTACTCCACGCTTCAGCTATTGTTTACAAATTTTTAATTTGTAACCTTGTGAATAATATTTTGCACAGGCTCATCAAGGTTGTTCCACAGTAAACAATTATATTACTGGAAAATATATCTACCATCAAAAAAGGGAAAAAAAACAACTAAAACAAGCGAATGTTTAAAATTCCAAATTAACCCTTTAGTGAACTTTAGTGAAAACAAATTAGAAACTGCAATACTGTTGAGCATAATGACTGAAAGCTTTAATAACTCAAGTTATTTTATTTTTTTTTTAAAGCAAATTGGCAGGGCAAAGACAAAAGAAATGGCTGCTGGGTCCTTTCTGAATTAAGTCTCTGCATTTCAACATTCTGTGTGTTTGGTCAGTTATAGTGCAGTAATACAAAACCAGGCGCAAATACAAAAGCATCACATCAGACGATAGTCTCAGTAGTGTAAACATAGTCAACTTGCAACTTGCACTATCTCAACTTACGTGGTCGACTCTGCAAAAAAAATATTCCTTTATGCTCTGAAGAATTTGTCAACCTCACCTACGAGAGCTACTGTAGTTAGTGGAGCCTATACAGTCGTTTTATCCATTTTTATTTACTGTTTTTGTACTTATATTTAATATCTTGAATTACTTTAAAAGCTCAGTAGGGTATTTTATAAGGGTTATAGAGTAAGATTTGACTAGACGTGAATTAGGCTTTACGTGCTACTCAAAATCCCTAACCGCCGTGTAAGTTACAAATCATACACAAAGGACAAAGTAACATGCAATCGGAGATGGCAGGGAGTATTTTGTTCTAAAATACAAGGAAGACTATTTGTTTTTAGTTTAAGACCAAGTTTGGATTGCTTGTGATTATCCAAGCTCCACAGCACTTTTGGGTACTGTGTGCCTCAACTGGTTTGCAGCGGCAAGATGGATGCCTTCAGACATGAATGGGTGTGCCGTGGAAAAGCCAAAAATGAGAAAAATAAAAAGTGAAAACAATTTTCTTATATATATTTGTTCTGCGGAGTAAACAAAAAGGGTCAGGGTACAACTTTGGTGTATGCGCCTGAGACTGAGACCACTCTCAAGCAAAAGATTAAACATTAAAATAAGTTTTGCCTATAATATCCTAAAAACGTGCTATGGTTGGTGACATGTTCAGGGTAGGGGGAGTTTGGTATGCAGCAAACTTTTTGCATTTATGCGAGTGTGCTGTGGAACAGAAAAGGCTGAGTAACAGTTTTCTCCAATGTTGTCGATGCAGGAGCAGTGCAATTTAGCAACATAAATCCAGAGGAAGACCAGTGATTTACATTAGTTTTTAATTAGACGTAAATTTATGATTGAACTGAAATGTGTAAAAATAGTTTAAAAAAAGGAGAATGCACAAATATAGAATTTACTTTAATGAAGGGATGTACTGTAAAGCACAACTAAGATGAGTTCAGAGAATACAAAACACATTAAAAGCTCCCTAAAGCAGGTCAACATAACCATTAACTGCTGCATTCTGACGATTAAGAAAGTAGGTGGAAACAGATGTCATTCAGTTGATTAATGCAAACTGCCAACTTTGTAACAGCAGGTATAGACTTGTATCTCAGAATTAATTAGCATTTAGAAAGCCGTCACATTAGATGATAACATTTCAAGACAATCCTTGTCCTTTGCTTGTGCATTATCATATCCTGAAAAATACGCAAGGGCAGCCTGCATTTTCTAATTATTTTGAAAGAAAAACTGTTTGGAAAGTCAACAGTTTTATTAGTTCAGGATTAACTTTTCAAGTGCAAGAAACACCAATGCGAAAGAAAGGCTTGACTTTCGGTTAGTATGAAATATACCATACTAGCCAAAAAGGTTTGATTTGTATTTTTGTTCACTTGTCTGTAATATATTGAGTAAAACTACTTAAAAGTTTAACTGTAAGTGCTTTTGGAATTGTTTAGGTTTTAAGCATTTTGACAAGTAAACAAGTGGAAAAAAAAATGTTATTACTGGAATCGCGAGGAGCTTCAATGGTCATTTTTCCCTAGACTCCAGACAAACGTCTGATGGGGGCCATGTTGCACTGTATACACAAACTACAATAAGACATGTCTAAAAGTGAAAGAGACAGCCGAATACATTTCCTAAAGCCAAGGTGATGGGTTTGTTAGTGCACGCTGAATATGCAAAATACATGGTAATGTATGCAAATGATATGGAAAGAGAACAGCAACGAGGACAATGATATGTGCATAGTAGGCACAGAAGCTTCTTAATGTGAAGTAACGTTAAACAGATTGTGGTAGTAGTACCGATGTAAGTCAGGCATTATGAACTGAACTTCAACTCATAAAAAACCGCCAATAAGCACAAGCTTTTTGCAGTAAACCGTACTTGTTCCTTAGCCTTGAATAACCAACTAAAAGCTGATTTAACAGAGAAAATGCAGGTTTAGATAGAATTTACACTGAAATTTACACTGAAAAGTGTAAATTCTCAGCAAGAATTTTCAGCGTTTAAGAATAAAAATGTTTTTGAGACAACTTGATTTCAAAATGTCTTTCAAAATATATTTACGTACCACCAATCAGAAAGACATTTGTGCCTTTAAGCTTTTAGCACTTTTTATGAATAATATATTTTGCAGAAGAATATTTTTTGCAGATTTTGCAGTATTTTTTCTAAAGTTAAAAAAAATGTCAAGAAAAATCAGTGCAGACACTGATAATTATTTATTATATATACATACAATTTATATATTTTTACCATATAAAATATCCGTGGTAAAAACAAGTTTCAAACACTACCGGACTTTAATTAATAAAGTATTGCAACGAAGGTGGGGGAAAAATATATATATTCGGACACATTGTATTGTAATACTTTTTCACAATATTATATTGTTTATATTAGAATTATAGTTATTATATCAAAAAAGGTACTGGGTTTCCCAATCCAAGAACAGAACAGCTAGTACTGTTTTGGGGTGGGGAATGAAAATGTGTGTTTAGAAAAGTGGGAGGTATAGAAAGAATATGAGCACAGCTGGCCTACACTTCCTCATTCCAAGCAGTTTCCTCTATAATCAGTGGTCCCTATGTATGACATTATTTTCCTAACACATGCCTTATCTTCAGGCACATCTCATGGCTAATCTTTAGGGAAGAACAGGACCTCACGACCAATTTTACTATGCTACAAATAGGTAATAATTTCCATTGTATGCATCTTCATAAGAAGCATTTATCCCTATAAATATAATCTTATGATTGGATGACAAATCCTATATTATGTTGTGTGCACACTTCTTAAGTAAACTTTTCAGAAGCATTTTTCAATTAGACCCTTAAATGTGCAAACTGTATATAACTAACTCTGGATGACCCATTTTAGTTATTAACATAGTATTTTTTTTTCTTTCGTTTTTCTTTAATCAATTCCTCATCCATAAACACTCAAGTACAAAATGTGCAGAAAGAATAAATTATGGTAAGCACTGAAAAAACAGATGTTTATTCAACACATTATTAAAGCTTAATGAATCTTTTCTCACTACTTGGCAATGTGTTCAATTTTTGCTATGAATTGATTTGTGTGATTTTTAAGTATGATGTGAATGAAACCAAAGTATCATGTAAAAGTAAGAAGCAAGAATCAAGGAAATCACAATCAAGACAAAAAAGCTGTAGCACACCTTTCTAAATGAAAGCAGCTCTGTGCCTCTGAATTTCCTAGAACATTAATCGAAGTAATCCTTCTCAATAGATTACAATTTCTTGCAAAAGCAGAGATAAAATAGCTTAAAAATACCCTATACATCCCCCTTAAAGAAACAAGTGTGCACATTAAAACTTTTTGCACAAATTTTCTCTCTCGGTTATTGACAAGAGTACCAGTATCGGAAGGAATTTGTCTGAGATACTATAATTTGTCTTTGCTATTGTAAGATGCTTCATTGATGGTCCTTCAGATAGATTAGTAAATATGGGGATTGGCATGCCTGCCTGATTGTGTAGCTGTAGACGAAAACAGGAGGTAATTTCAGTAAGATAGGATCAATAAAGAAATGTATAAGAGTGAATCCCATTTTCAGTTTGAATGTGCCTGATTACAGAAAACAACATACGTAGATCATGAAGCACAAGGGAGTTGCTTGAATGACCACTATTTGTATTAGAATTAAGATGCCAAAATTCTGCACTTTCTTTCCTTTTACTGGATTGTTTCTTGTTCTCTTCTTTAAGCACACACTTGAGAAAAAAAATATTTTAATGGTAGAAATTAACAGTGTCGGAATCCAATGGCATTTTCCACTGTGCTTGAATCTCTCCCTTCCTCACTTGTGCGTCTGCTAAGAGACTTTAGTGAATGACCTCACTAAGAATCGAATAAACACCCCCAGGCCCTTCTAATCTCTAATGACGATGTAACATCATATTAACTATAATCTTTCTCACAATACATAATAGCTGTGTGCTCAGCAGTTATTACAGAAAGAAAATATCCATAGGCTACCTAAGTCAGCCAGTTGACTTAGTTTAATTCTCATTAGGTCTTACAGTTCCTCCTGAAAAAAATGATTGTCCTGGCAGAAGAGAAGATGCTGTTATTGACAGGTATGCTTTTCTGAGCTCACTGTTTTGTTTTGTTTTTAATTTTGAGATAAGGACAACATATCAAATGCTTCAGTAAACAGTATAGGAAAACCAATTTTGAATTTGGTTTTGTCAACTACTGCACTGACTGAATTAAATAAGAAATAAATGCCAAACATGACAGTGAAAAATCATATGTATTTGTAAGTGCTTCTATATCTAACTGTTGAAAAATGTAGGTAATAATATGATGCAGAATGCATTAATATTTTATTTTTGCACCTTGTTCCAAACCCGGTCTTTAAGGTGTGCCCTATAGTTCTACCACAAAACCTGATCATCCTCATTATAAACTCCTGTTCAGGTTTGCCACCATATACAGTATATCTATCCATAGCTTGAATTATTAACACATTTTTAATGAAATAAAATTCCAAACTATGATCAATGATGGAATCTTAATTACTGGTAATAAGTGACCATCTGTTGAGTAGCCAAGGGGTAAGAAAAAGACACATAATTTGTCCCCAAAAGAGCAGGGATTTAAATTTTAAATAGCACATAAAATGCTGCTGCTAATTAAAAGGCACATTCAAATTGTCTAGCGGCTAACTGTCACTGTGCACTGCCAAAATATAATCATGAGAGGGGTCCAGCAAATGGCTGACCTGTACACAAGACAGTACCCCAGATGTGTCGTTTGGGTCCACTTCTGCAGCTCTGCCCAAAGTCACGTGTGCACAGGACAATGGAGACTGCTCATTACCTGGAAAGTCTCTGAGAGCCCCTTCGATCAGGCTGATAATGGCTCAGTGGCTTCAGCCTGGTGCAGTGCATTCATTGTGGAGACAATGTCTTCAGAAAATGTCTTCAGGTTGCCTATTAGCCTGGAGCACCACTTAAGAAGGAACACCTTTGTACCACAAATAAAAAGTACTGCTAAAAAAACAAAAGACAAAACAAGTCACATCGTGATTCATTTTTTTCATTTTTTATTTTTGGGTGAGTGAATGGGTTAATCATTCGTACTAAGATGTAAGATGTAAGATGAAATACGTTGTTCAGACAAAATACTCATATATATGCAAATGACTATATATACAAATATATATAAAAAGAATATACTGTAACAGTGGGAAAGCTAAAGACTCGCATGACTGTAGGTAGGGCTATGGCACTCCCATGGCTATTGAGTTTATATTCTGCAGGCAGTGAGGGGGTCAGAATCCCTATATTCAGAAAAACTTTGTCTATGACAAAAAAATAATTTTGATCCTAGACCTCCACTGCTTCCAGATTACTATGAATAATTGTTTGAAATTATGGAGTAAAAATTAAAAATGGTTCCATGATCCTAAATTTCCAAAATATAATCAGCAAGACACTGTCAAGGTTTCAGTAAAGTAATGAAAGGATAAGTCTAGGTCATACTTTTTTCTCTCTGTCAGAAGTGATATAACAAACGTTAGATTTCTGCTACACCATGTCATCAAAATCATTGAAGTATTTATAAACAGCATGTATTTCTTACAGTAAACACTGACTCATCTCTTCATCCTTCTGTGGAATACACTTGGTTGTGGACCCGTTTGAACTGTACAGTATTGTATATGCTTTCTTCTGACTGTATACTGTACTTTATATAGTGTATATACTGTATTTTTTCTTATATACTGTATGAATTTAGGCATGAAAGAATGCTGGGTAGGCCTTCAGACATAAGTGGATTAATTAAGGGTAAAGATGTCAATGATCACAATTATATACTGAGCCACTACATATGGGCGCAGCTGCATTGTTAACAGATTGCTTATGGTGACTATCTGAGTTAATTTGCAAACCGAATGCGTATTCTCATTGGCTGATCTATTTTTTTAATTATGTTCTCATATTGCTTTTGGAGAATCCCTGGGCTTGCTTTATTTTAATGTGTTCGCGTTTTTTTTTCTAAAATAAAACTAATCTCGTCATGTAATTTCACATACAGTAGTATTCATTCTTAGTCCTGGAGGGCTGCTGTCCACCATTTTCATAGGCCATTTATAATTCTTAAACAGTAAAGATCTTGGACCAGTGGTAACACAGATCAATTAAATGAGTAATTGATTCAAAGAAGATGGTTAAAATTTCAGGAAGCAAAAACAAAAGATGCAGCAAACCTCCAGGACCAGAAATACGGGAACTATATTGTCACTGTTTTCCTTTATACTACAATTCATTATAGTATTAAATTGTAAAAATATAGTATATGTCAATACTGCAAGCCAATCTGATATTGTTCCTCAGACTACAGATTACAGCTATTTTCAATGAGGTACTTTTAATACTTCACCAAACAGATAACATATAGAGGAACCATAAAGCTTCCTTTCATTTGTAACTTTTCTTGTATTAAAAATCAACAAGCTGAATGAATCTACTTTGCTTAGTACATATAAAATGAAAAAGAAATGCTAGCAACATTCATCCGTAAACTGCAAGCCAATATCTGATAGGAAGGTACTGTATTTCTGTTGATTTACCTAAACTACAGATTACAGCTAGTGTCACTGATGTACTCTGCAGTATGTAACACACAACACTTCTCTGAGAGATCAAGAGAGCAAGATGAAGGTAAATAACATGATAAAAACCTCTGAAAACGCTTACATTCAGCTGTTTTGACACCAGAGAAAATGAGCTTCGATTCCCTAATAAAAATTATTCCAATTTCTATATAATTACACATTATTACATTCAAAATGCTTAGTATGTGTTATTTTTAATTGAACTGAGTTATAATCATATAGATGTAAGAAAGAGAATTTATTACCTACAGATGTGTACCATGTTTACCACGCTATGATTTTTTTAGAAATTATACTTATTTCTAATAATTAAACTTTATCATCTCGGAGCTACACAGTAAATACATTGACAAAAAATAAAGGCTATCTGTACAGCTGGTGGTCTTGTTTCATGATGTACTTCATCTGGAATGTAGCAAAGTGAGTTTAAGGAAGGTTTTCACTTTAAGGTCTGAATGACGTAAGAGAAAAATGGAGCAGGATATCAGGATATGGGATGTGTGCAACTTCCAATACTAAAGGCAATTTAAACCCACCTAAAGTTGTCTGAGGAAACCTCTTAATACTGTCTTAAAATCTGCCACCTAAATAATGCAGAAAATCTTTCATCGGGCACTCAGCCTCCTTCAACACTAAAGGATAAGGAATGAACAAGAACAGTGCAATACAGCAGAACCCTTTTAATGTTTATTTGATGAGACTACATTTATATGGTTCAGTCAGAGGTGTTGACACGACCAAGAATTCTTTAAAAAAGGTTTCTAATAAGATAAAAGATTTCCTGTGATCCTCTCAGGTATACTTATATGATGAAATTCAAGCCTGAAGTCTCTTAGCCGCAGTTTTATTTTCTTCATGTCTGTTTAAACTCAAACATATCTAGATAAGCATATTTTTAAAGTGTCCTATACATTTAACATCAGTTTCACTAATTCAGCAATTATTTCACGAACAAAAAAAGCACCTTCATAAACAGAACCAGAGGTCTCTTGACAGCTGTCAAAGTGACTGAGGTAAATGCCATTCGAAGTAATACAACAGGAGAGACCTTTAATCCTCCTACGACACTCCAAACCTGGGATTTAGACAAGAGAATCATGAAGAATTAACCCAACATTTGGCTTTAAATCCTGCAGATGGGAAGAACTATGGTTAAGATTAAGGTGAAGACAAACAGACATCCCTCGTGTTCCTTTATTTGCTCAAGCCCATCCACAGGTTAGAGAGTACAGTGAAATGGAAATATACTAAATTGGCTGCTCAGACCAGGTGCACACTGTAGAAAGCAGAGAGAATCTGTGACACAAATCTCTGTTTCTTTCCTTCCTACGATGAACTAAAAAAAAAGTCCACAGTGGAGAACTAGCAAATGATGTATTAAATACAGAATTCCTGGAGCCTAGAAGTGCTATAGATACTGTATTTCGGTTTCCTAGCACTGCATCTAACTCACCCTCAGATTTAAATTGATTTCAACTCAGTTTACTGAAGTGTAGGATTACACCTGGATTTTCCACACTGCTTACCAATGTTAAAGCTATGGGACTTAGTTACCTGCTGTATTTCCCCAACAATTTATTTATAAAAATAAATAAAAACAAGTGTGTGTCAAAATCTTTAACCAGGTAAGACTGTTTAAGAGGCTCGCTGACTAGACCCATATAGTGTCCTTCCTGCAGGTTTAGTGTGACCTTAAGTAAAGAAATCAAAAGACACAGGTGTATAGTGAAGTGGTGACTACAAATAGGATTTCTTATGTGCTTCTTAATTGGCACTCCAATGATTAATAGGTGCCGTCGTTTAAACCCTGGGAACTCTCATTAACAAGCAGCATGTAGTCAAGACAGACTGTGTGGGTGACCATTACCTGTTCACAGCAACAGGATCACATGATGTGCTAAAGATAAATTTGGAGCAAGGGTAGACCCTACAAAAATCAAACATCACTGCATCAGAAAGCTGATTTTGTCTGTGTCCAGCAGTTGATTGTATGTAACAAGCCTTGATATGAAAAAGAAAGACGTAGGAGATCACGTACCAGCACATTCTGATTGGGCAAAAGCAAAACCAGATTCTGTCGCTGACATCAAAGCATATTTTTTTTTGCTTTGCACAGAATTCCCAGACAAAATAAAAATTTCAGACAGAGCGCCACCATATAATTTTCGTTTGTTCGATGGAGCATCCTAATCATTTCAAGGGTGCATTACCAAGCTGTGACGGTTCTTTGCTTCTACTTCAGAAAATGAGATAGCTGGACAGTCTCTTGGGTTCTGCACACCCTGGCTTTTTTCTCTTGCTGTCACAAATGTAAAATTGTACTTGCATCAAATGTGGCAAGTCTG
The DNA here is from genome assembly GCF_059453375.1 of Lepisosteus platostomus. Classification (NCBI taxonomy): domain Eukaryota; kingdom Metazoa; phylum Chordata; class Actinopteri; order Semionotiformes; family Lepisosteidae; genus Lepisosteus; species Lepisosteus platostomus. Next base: position 12,024,452 of record NC_142627.1, on the reverse strand, counting down.
TGCAAATTTTTTTTCTATGCAGAAGTAAAGGCCCTTCTTGCGTACTGATACAGAGACACCGCCACCTCCATTATGACCTCCTCCACTATCTTTTATTTTACTTCACTGCCTACAAATGTACTCCTACTAGAAATAATCTTCAATGAAAAACAATAAGTCAACAAAAGGCTGCTTTTAAATTCCATCTTCAGGAAATAATTCATTGGTATTGACTGAAAAGATAGCAACAAAGACCAAAAAAGGAATATAAACGGCACAAACGTTAAAATATAATTTTAAAACTAAAAAACAATTCTCAGATATGTGCTTCACTTTTTATGTATTTTGTTTTATATGCCAACACTCAGCAGAACCCAGGCACTTAAAAACACATCCATAATAAATTGCATTAAGTCAGTCACACCAAAATGGAAAAATGTTTCTCAGTTTTAAATTTAAATTCTATTCATTATCAATAATTAACACAAAGGCACTTTATGAACACTTCAGATTTATAACCGTAAAATCCAGCATAGCAATCTCAAAATACTAAACAGCTTACTAGGAAGAAGAATACAATACTAAGAACATTTGCATAAACCTTCGTGTTCGAAAGCTGAAGAATCTTTATTGCCACATGACCGAGGCCAGTGGATATTGTTGTTGATACAGCTTTACTACAGACATCTGAGATGTGACAATTACATTCAGAATATGAATACAGGACCACAATATACAATACAGATTATTAAATTACAGGACAACGAGACCCAGCACACAAAAAAATCACTCCAATCGAATATGCAAAAAATGCAGAGTTGATGCCCTGCAATGTAAACATAGACAAATCAGTGCAATTTAAATGTGATGCACGTCATATAGCACAATACTAAGTTTTTTATAGCTGGGGGCACCTTACTTGTTGAGCAGCCTAACAGCAGTCGGGGAGAAGCTGCTCTTGAAACGTGAAGTTTTGGATGTCAATGATCTGAAACGTCTACCTGAGGGGAGCAGTTGTGCGCGGGGAGAGATGGATCTGCAATAAGCTTGTTAGCGCGTATGGTGGTACGTTTGGTGTACAAGGATTCAACCGAGAAGAGAGCAGTGCTGGTGATCTCAGAGGCCTTCGTAACAATGCGTTGAAGTCTTCTCCTTGTTAGGATGTCCGTGCTTCCATACCACATAGAGATAAAAGACGTCTGAATGCTCTCTATAATGGCTGTGTAGAATCGGCCAAGGAGGTGTTGACTGAATGTGCCATTTTAGAGAGGTGCCCAGTACTTTAAATGAGTCAGTTATGGTTATTATGTTGACCATTGATAGAGATGAGGGATTTGAGATCCTGTAAGTGCCTGAAGTCCACAATGACATCAAAAGTTTTGGATGTGTTAAGTTGTAGGTCATTGTTAGCACACTGAGTGGCTGCTCTATCTACTTATAGCCGATAATGTGCATCACTGTTTCCAGTAATGAGCCCCATGATGGTGGTTTCATCTGCGTATTTGAGGATTTTGATCAGTGCTGTGGTGTGAAGCTGTTTGTGAACAAGGGGAAAGAAGTGGGGAGAGTACACAGCGGTGTGCCTGTGTTGATGGGCAGAGGATGGCATATTTTAAAACTTTCAACAAACAAAGAACATATTGGGGTCACTGTCACTGTCTAACCAAAAAAAGACAATCAACACGAATGAGGACACAGCACTGCTGATCTGCAGAAAAATCTCACTTTTGAGATTAAAATTTGGGGATGCAGAAGAGGTCAACTTACTTGCTTTCTGCCTCAGGCCAAGCACAGACCAATGTGAACCTAAAAGTCTTGTAAATTGACTTATTCTTAATACTAATCTGGGAACGGTATTGGTGTTGTATTAAGTCATCTTTCCCAAGACACAGGAAGCAATGGGTTATTAGGAGTAAACTTATTGTTATGTCCCCGTGTGTGTCCATATGTTTTGTTTTTATCCCCACTTCCTGTATTCAGATACCCCCCCCCATTGGTCCATCATTACACCATTGTTGACGTATTGCGTCATTCGTAATCAGCTTCTCGACCAATCAGACCTCAACTTCGTTTGGTATTTAACTTGGAGGTTTTCAGAATGAATGGGCCTTTCGCTCAACTTCGGTTCTGCTCAGCTCAGCTTCGACTTTGTTTCGCTTTCATTTTGTTTCGGCTTTGCCTCTCTTCGTTTTCATTCATTTCGCCTCGTGTGTGTTTCTGTATAGCTTCGGCTTTGTTGGTTTGTGTTTGTCTCCTTCTTGTACTTTCGTTTGTTTGTATTATCCTTTCTTATGCCATTACCTTGGCCAAACTGGTTATATCAATCTCTGGGCTCTTTTGTACCCTATTTCTTGTGTCTTCTCTCATTTTTCCCTTATTTGTATTCGTAGCTCACTTGTGCATTTGTGTGAACGTTTGTGTAAAGTGTTAGTTAGGGTTGTCGGGTACATTGTGCACACGTAGTTGGTCTTTGTATTAGAAACACTAGTTTAGGACGGGTGAGTGCCTTTTGCTTTTCGGTAGTCAGTGAAGGTTAACTAGGGCGTTAGACGACGCCAAAGACTGTGTGTTTCGGATTTTTGTTTTGTAGTTAGGTCAGCTTCCCCTCACTTTATTAGCCAGCTCCATTTTGTTTCTTATTTTCCTTCCTTTGGCACCACTCATATTTCCTCTTCTCCCATACCAGTCACCTATTAAAACTGTACATATTTCGCTTCTGTTTACCTATTATTCGTTACAACTATCTTTCCCCCACACCAAAGATTTCTTCCTGTGTGCCTGAAATTCCCTTAACATTGCACTCCATATACCCCTAGACTATCGGGTTCGCACAACACATATAGAGGATAATTTTAAAATGCATACATTTCATTAAAAAAAGAAAAAAACAAATCAATGACAACTATCTGAGAAAGGTCAGTATAGGGACAGCAGGTAATTAAATACGCACTGGGAGTAATCATCCCTCAGCAAATAGTAAGCCACATTTAATGAGCTCCTTAGTGTAAAAAACAAGGCAAGGTTGCAGGGATGTTTCGTGTTTTCTGCATGTACTAGGTCAAGAATATTCATCTAGATGAGATCTTAATCATTAATTTCAATTTAGGATATTTCATAAATATCCTAAAATTAAACATTGAAGACAGCTTGATCTATTGTGCTGTTCGATTAATCCAAAAGGCACACAGCAAATTATACTGTACCTAGAATTCAAAAGCTCTGATATTATTTTCAAAGAATCAGCATGGGAGATTGTTCTGATATGCTTCTGTCTTGATGGAGCCATTCTGGCAAAGGCAAGAGCGAATATTTCATTACAAAACCTAAAACTGACAATAACTGGCAATATTTGTTTCCAAGTACAGTAGAAGTCGGCAAGAAAAACAGAACTGTAGAGAGTTCCTATCAAAGGATTTCCTCTCAAATATTAATGACTACAAATGTTAATTTATAGGTCAAAACCTCTGGATAAAGCACTTCTATATACCAGAAATCAGCTGGGAATGTAAGACAAGCTACAGTGCTCTCATTAAAAGAGCCAGACTAATTCTATACTCCCTGAACAACTATCAGCTAAAACAAAGAAAAAAATACACAGTATTCTGGAGTGTGGGCTTTGAATGGGCTGCAGAAGACCCCCGATTGAAATCTGCCGGCAGTCAATCCACAGAACTGCCCAATGCTTCACACACCCTGCTCAGCTTGTCAAGAAAAGAAAAATCTCATAATCAGTTTTAGCACCCCTGAGCTTCTCCAATTCTCAAAGTAATATTGTGAACAGCTGAAGTACAGCACCGTTATACGTAATGCTGCAGCCAGGGTGCTGTAACACTATCAAAGTGCTGAGCTTCCATAGATGGGCACTGTAAATTTACACAATCCTGTTAGACTGTCCTGCCGTGATCTGAAGTCCAAATGAGTGTTTTTCTCTCAATTCACTAGTCCCCATTGGCATGCTGAGTTCAGATAAAAATGTTCTTTTTTAGCAAACCATTGTAAATCAGTGTGATATAATGAAGGCTTGCATTTCATGAATGCATATATGCAGCGAAAGAAAGAGCATTCTGATAAATGGCAGATTTGCCGTCATTTCACTCGTTGTTCATAGCAGCAAAGTTAAAATAGTGATGCACTGCTATTTAAATGTGATGCGTTACAACAGGGAAAAAATCATGTTTATTGAGCTAAGCAAGTCTCAGATGAAGCCAGCTGGGTCCAAGTGAACATACATCGAACCATTTTCAGTTTGCTTCTCCTGGTAAGAGCAGTGGCTGGGCCTTATCACTCAGTGCACTTGCATGTAATACAAACAATTACATGTTGTATGTACAAAATACAATAGTTCTGGGAGCTGCAGTACTGTCAGAAGAGGCCTTTCTGAACCAAGGAAGTACAGTATACCCATCTTAAACAACTCAATGAAATTGATTATGACAATTTTCAGACTCCAGTAACAAAGAGTTCCAGTTACACTGTGCATCATCTGTTCAATTATTCTAGAAGAAGAAATGTGTTCCTTCATGCACTTTATTCCTTTTGTTTAACATAGATTTTTCCCTTTGCTTTAATTATAATTTTATTGATAAGAAAACTGCCTAACTGAGCCATCATACTTTTTGAACATATTTTTTCCTCAATTTCAACATAATTGACATGTACAGAGAAAATCCCTAGATATCAGGTTTTATAAAAAAATTCAAATAGAAAATTAGACGAAACTCTAATGTAAGACTGAAGGGGAGAAAGGTGGTAGCCAAAATATTCATAATCACACATTCATATATCCATACCGACATATTCAATAAAAATACAGAAAAGAAAAAACTTTACTTTTTATCCACCTTGAGCTTCTCACAGAAGCTAATGGCCTAATTTCTATTTATCAATACTGCCTCTGAAGCTTTTCCTGTCCCTGTGGTGATCTTTTCTAATGCCATAAGTTAAACATGCAGATTAAAATAAAAGATTGACATTTTCCGTCAATAAAAACCCAATGAAATGCATTACATAATATGCTGTGACATCCTTTTTTTGTGTGACACACAAAGCCATATTGAACATGCCTGGGACCTCTGGTAGCAATAAAAATGGAATGTCATTATAAATTTGAATCACTCCCCAATCCCCTGATGTTAAAATGTAACTGTCAAGTATATGCTGTTCAGCTGACAAGTAATAACAGGCAAGAATGCCAACAATCCTTAAATAATTCCCTCTCTGTTCCATTGATTTGGCCTAGTAATAAATTACCATAAGCTGCATTAGACATGACCGTAGTTAATGATCTTTTTAGTGTTCCTCATCTTAGCAAAGACGTCTGACTTGCTGCACATTACTGATGCAACAAAACACTGGAGTATACATATAATCAAAGATTATTAAATTTAACGATTTCTTGCATAGAAACAATTTCTGTATCTCTGGTAGCCCCCAGTTCTAAGCATGAATGTATATTTAACACTAACTTGATATCAATCTGTGGGGTTTAACGTATTGCTTTTTTTATGCAGTGTATTTTTATCCCTCCCTGTGCAACAAAGTATCAATAAACAGTGTACTGTAAAAATTTGGCAGAATGGATTTGTTGTAGTACAGAATTGTATGACACCACAAAATCCGGAGCATTTTGAAGGTATACTAAGTGACTTTTTATTTACATGTACTGTATTTATTTTAGGGCTGCACAGTGGTGTAGTTTTTAGCATTGCTACCTCGCAGTACTGAAGCCCTGGATTCAATTCCTAGGCTGATATCTGTGTGGAATTTGCATGTTCTCCCTGTGCTCATAAGAGTTTCCTCCAGGTGCAACAGTTTCCCACAGAGAAATTAGAAAATAAATTGATGTATTTATTTCAACAGGAGGCACATGGCACATTTTTGATTGTTAAATGTCTTTCCAGGAGTGTAGGTGATAACATTAAAAAGTTAAAAATACTGTATTTTGAAATGCTTCACCATGTCACATCTGGTAAGGTGGCACATACTGTATAGGCAGATGTCTTACTGATCAATCCCTGCTGCAGCTGTTTGCAATTTAATACACTATGTCCACTGAGTACATGCTCTGCATCACATGTATGATGGAGCATTTCTGCAGAACATGCTACTTAAAAGTTTAATATAGACAAATGATATTAAGAACAACAGCGATGCAACTAAAATCAATACATTACAGAGAGTTTATACGTACCCAATTAAACATGCAAAACATGAAAATCCAAAGTTAATATTTTGATTTCATTGAAGGACAAAAAAATCCTTACGGTGCAGTATTCAAGAAGAACAGGCCATCAGTGCATCAGTGTGGTTTGACAGTAGTATTGTAGGTGAATAAACAATGCATCATTTCCAATATATCTGAAACAATTCCCATTACATTCATTACTAATGATTAAAAAACAAAGACAAAGCCTCAGAGACGGCATAATCTAAAAACGGAGGAAAAAGCTGCTGAACAGAGGGACACGAGATAATTTCCGTAATGAATTAAACTCTGTGTGAAGTTTGCTGTCAAATGGTTTTGATGGAAAATGTAGTGTAAAGCCCATGTAATTTTAATCTTTAATACCATCAGTATGACACACTGCATCCATAGTAAAACCCATGACCTTGGAAACAGCTATACAGGACTGGCCTTTTACAGATGTGACTACCTTCTGGGCTCTCGTCATGCAGATCTAAAGATGTAATTATCTATGGCTGTGTGGCACTTTGTCACTTTTAATCAATTACTGAAAGATACATAATGTTTTCATAGGCTTCTGGAACAATATTAGTGGCATGAATAATGTATCATAATATAATCATCTTATTTAAATGCAGTGCACTCCTTGCAATTTGTTGCATTTTTTAAAGTACAAAATCTCCAGACTCCAACTTTCAAATTATCATTTTTTAGAAGCTATTGTTCAAACATGTTTCAAGAGGTCAGTAAAAAAACATATTTTACATTCTCTCTTATCTTTATTAGTGTAACAAAGTGTTTTTTTCTGAACAAAAAAAGAACTCTTAAATCATATTTCGGAAATGTATTTATAGCCATTATATTCACTGGTGTACACTTACAGTACATGTGCTGTTATTTCAGAGAACGTTGCTTTTATGTGTGCTTGTATCCTGCAAATGCAATTTAAGCATCAAGGATTAAATGCAAGTTATAATCAACTGTTTTTAACGTTCAGAAAACCATCTGCTTTTATTTTTATAAGTGGTCTTTCCATTTAGAAAAAATAGCAAATTGACCTGATTACTGAAAGGAAAGGCTCTAACCCACTTGCCCTCATTTACCACAATGATATCAAACAACACTTGCTGTAATTTCTGTTTCTTTTGAATCTGGAATAAGCAAAAAAGGAAAATAAAATATGCTTAAACTATATTGATTCTTCACAACAAAAAAACATTTGGATGAGCTGAAACTATGGTACAACTTAACAGGACATGCTACGACAACCGTAATCTAAAATTGATAATGCTAATCCTGTAAACCTTTGGGTTTTAATTTAAAAAATGTATATTTTTAATTGCTCCTAGAATTTTTTTTTGTTTTAATTAGGAGAACTGTATTGGTGACATTTAAGGGAGGCTGGTAAAAAAAATCTGTTTCTTAACACATCAAAGTATTATTGGAACTTATAAAATATGTTAATTTTAAGTCTATTTTCCTCAACTTTACAGTGTAAAGCAGAGACAAATAGAGATCAACTGGACAGTTTATGTAATACAAATGAAAAAGACATAATGGGACATAATAACCTGAAAACCAAACAATCTAGTTGAATCTTTTTTTCAGCTATAACACTTGCGGAAAGTTAATATTAATGTATAGGGTGTTCTCAAATTGCAAACCAAAAAACATGGATTTTAATATGACTATGTAATGGAGCTTCAGACAAATAGGGTCAATATAAATGTGATGTTTGATGAAAAGAAAATGATTATCAAGCCTGGTGATTCAGTTAGATCTTATGTTTATTCCACAAACTCCCCTTTACTTCAGACTGAAGAGAAATCATCATCTGAGTATGACTGAGTAAAATGAGAAATTCAACAGATTAATGAATAATGAAGAATTCAGTGACATAATGATTAACAATAAAATGTATAATCCATTAAGAAGCAGTGGAATGTATCTAAATATTCTTATTTGAGAGATGACACTGGTTAATGCCTATTATTTCCAGGCTGGCAGTTGTAATATATGACCTCAGTTTCTAATTAAACATATTGTAGTGATGGTTCCTAACTGTTTTTAAAGATGATATTCCCCTGTCACTCTTATTTGAAAATACAATCTGAACCATTATGTCCTAGTTTTTGTCCAACATGCACCATTTTTCTGTGGAAAAGAGAGAAAACATACAGAACACAACAGCCAAGGATTCCTTATTAAATATTTTAGATTACCAAAACATTACATTTGTATTCTTGAATGTATTAATGAAAAAATATTGTAGTGTCTAACTTTTTAATGCTTCCCAGCATTGTTAGTAATCATATCATCATTGCAAAAGCTTTAATATCGAGTAACAGAATTTATCCTGGTGATAAGCTGGGAAAAGACTGAAATAATTAAAGGAAAATCACCAATCATCCACCAAGTTGCTATAGGTCTGTACAACCTCCCCCCAATACTCTTTAATTTATAATGTGTAACATTTTGTAGTTATACTCAGAATATGTTTTTAAAAAGTATTTGCACATCAGTACAAAATATATAACAATTTCAGCATGATCACACACACTAACATGAGAAAAATCACTTTTTTCTCTGTACCAACGGTTTGCTCCTCTCTCTGAAACATTAACCAAGGAAAACTACTGAGGGTTAAGCAGTTTTGTCTTTTTAAACCATTCTTTTATCCAATGCAATTCACATCAATACAAATGTATTATCATATTGCAGACTTCATACTAAAGGTACCTCAGAAAACTGCATAAAATTACCAATGTTATTGCATCTCATTAGCATGATATCCACCAAAGCTGCACTCAGTATAGCTCAAATCAGAAATATCACCTGTAAAAGATTTGTCTGAAATTTCCCTACATTATCAGGGCGTGATTCTTCACCATTGCTTCCACAGCACATTACAACAATAATCTTTATTACAATACTGATCTCATCCTCTCATCCTTTCTCAGATGTTTAGAAACCAGATATGTTGTAGCTACTGTATTAAGTAATAGGTGAATAACACTCTAAGCAGTAAAAACAATGGAGAATCACATTAAAAGTATAATAGGATATTCAACAAATACAGTATAACACAATGCAGGCAACAAGAATAAGTGAAAATAATCATCAGATGTAAAGTAGCAGCCCTCAGTGTTATGAACAATAATATTGAGTGCTGTTACTGTACCTCAATATTATGAACAAAACCATTCTTTAAAAAAATAATATGTGAAAGATTATCTATAATGAGGCTGAATTATCAATAAAGCAGAAAGTCTTATAATGCAACGATTTGAAAATTCACTTAGATGACAAACTCAAATTTCAGAGCTTCTCTCGTTAAAGCATATTAATTAAACATCCTGGCACCAGGAGTCTTGTCATGCAGGGAACCAGTGAAGCTACAACTGGCACCTGCGTCTGTAGTCATTAACATGATTTCAGTTTGGAGACATCAAGATATCCCAGGGAACAGGTATTTTATTAAACCAGTCTGCTTTACAGAGGCCTGCAAGCTAAATACTCTGAAGTAAAGACATTTAAACAATCATCCCTTATATTGTGAATCCAAGGTGTGGGTAATGGCTCACTTCTAATTTTAAACCTCACAAAAGCTCAGATTTAAACACACGCATATACCTGGCTGAAAAGGCAAACAAGCTGAATCTGATGGATGAAATGGACATCATGGCCAGTCTTTGACAAAATAATGTCAAGCTAGACTCCTAACGTGACATCAGATGAGACTGTGCTAGTGAGCTGGCTGCTGAATATTAAAAAATATATATGTCTGGGTCAAAGGCTGTCAGTTGCAGAGATTCATCAATAAAACAGCTACTCTAGTTCTGTAAAAAAAAAGCACAAGATTTGCAAAAGCTCTAGGAGCAGTAGAAGATCGTGATTTAAATACATATTTCAGCATCACATATCACTTTTTCTCTTTTAACCTGCCCTGTAGTCTGTGATAATAAATATCAGTCTATGAGCCAAGCTTGTGTTGATGTTCATATGACCCCTCATAACTATTTGATTTTATATTGTGCATTTCATTATTCCATTGTTTCACTGTAAAATGTGAAAATAAAAGCCTTTTGCTAAAACATATATATATATAAAGTGCAACTGTAAAATAAACCATAGTAATAACATCACAAACCTTTTCTCATGTTTTGGTGACATAGCTTTTGCTCCAACACCATTCATGGATGAAAGAAACACTGGTGTTAAAGCACCACTTTTCACAATAAGTGGAAGGTTTTATGAAGTACTGTATATGCTAGTAAATGCTTTAAGATGCATAACTGAGAACTCACAGCATATATAGCACCATTTTAGAAATACTGCCAGGTTGCATCCCATGCCATCTGTGTATGTAGCGGAAAACTGGCTTGTGCATTGGTTTTTCAAGATTATTATTATTTCTTTCTTGCAAGACTTTCAAAAACTACAGTTAAATTACAGTAAGTTCAAAAATCTCACAAGCTCACACAGAAGTGATCACACAACTCCTATCTTACACTGGCTTCCAGACAGCTTTTGAGTTGAATTTAAAATCCTCCTGCTTGCATTCAGCAAATGGGCTCATTGATGGATTCTCAGTATCAAACTGATATTATCTGTTTACTGCCCTTCACCCTCTGTTCCCACTGTTTGACTGCACTCTATGGGTGACAGGTCCTTTTGTTGCTAAGCCCGATATAGAACAGCACCCTGAAAGAAATCAAGATCTCGGGCACATTGGACGCTTTTAATTCAAGTCTGAGAACATCTTTTTTGGAAAGGCTTTTTTTGGTCTAATTTTATCTTTTAGTATCAAAGTCATTTTATTTTACTGTAAAATGTGTCTGAATGAAATGCTTGTTTTCTTTTGTGTTTCAAGTTAAAGTCTGCCAACGTTCACCGTCATTATCGTTAGAATCATTTATGCAAGATTGTGTTGGGATCCGTCAACGTGTAACTACAGAGCAAAGCCTTCATGGCTGATGTAGCACGCAGTTAACTGGAAAAAGAAATTGCAAAAAAAACAAGGAAAAAAAAACAGAAACTGATTTACATCAACATCTGGAGTGCTGACAAAGTACAGCAAAATAATAACCAGCGAGATGCAGGAATCAGGAGTGGGGAAGTGAGTGGGGCTGAACAGCCAAAAGGAATGAGAGTGGCGATCTGCTTCATTCCACAGAGCAGCGGTGCGCGTCCACCTGCTGCAGGCGAAGGCAGCCGACAGATAAAAGGCTGAGGAAAGCATGGCTTGGATGCCATCAATTAAAGAAAGGTTGCTTCATTAATCTTCTCTGTCAATGCTCCCGTTCTGCTGCATTGGCCGCGTTGCACACTGTTTGTTGCATATGTTTTTGACAAAGAGCGCTCAGTTCACCTTGCTACATTTAAAACTTGAAAACTTTCCCTATTAAAGGGAGGGAATAATTTACTTTAATTTCATTTAATGTAGGCTTTAGAATGATTTACTTTTTTATTTATTGTTGGTAGAGGTGGTTTGGGAGACGCGTGTATTTATTAGGTCGGCCAACATTGATATTTTTTCAGACAATAGTTAAGTGCTGCTATTGTCTGAGCAGCTTAAGAAATCCACAATAGAGCTATATGCAGTGTAATTACATGCTGCAAAATGCAAATATCACAAGGAAAATTGCCAGAGCAGATTACATGAAAGACTTAGCAAAATGTGTGCTGGCAACACTTGACAACCTTTGTGAAGGGCTTTGTATTTTGGTCCAGAGAAGGGACAGGCAGAGCACTGCTTTCATATCACTTTAATGTTCACCATTGAGATAATGTAATTCATCCTGCTTTGCATTTTTCATTGTTTTCATTCTGGGCCAAAATGTCTCAATATGATCTTTTTTACTGAGCTGGTCTGGATTTGGTGATAAAAAGTGAGAAATTCATTAGCCAGGGCAACGCATGAAAACAGCTTTGCAATAATAAAACTGAATTCCATCTGCAGGTACAGTACATCTTGACTCATAAAATGTATATTTGTTTCATCACTTAGAAACAGTATACATTCAACCTTACCATTTACAAGCAAAGAATCTCAATGCATATAAAGAATAATCAATAAAACATACTGATCAACAAATCTAGCAGCAGTCCACTTCAAGGAGCTGTTAGAGTATAAATATTTCAGAATACTAGATCTCAGCAGTCCACCCCACTGTTTATTTACCTGTTTAGTTCCTTCAGACAGCACTAATACTGGTGTTGTACTTTACAGACAGATGGCCCACAAGATGAATAGGTTAATCTGCTGTAGCCTGACACTGTGGGACTACGGATACTCGCAGATTGTCTCCTCAGAGCCATACCTGTTTTTCTTGGTAGGAATGAAAGTAAACAGTGACACTGCAGTGCAAGAAAAAAGAAACTAGAAAAGGAAGAAATAAAAAAAACAATCTAAGTTTAAATGACTGTCTGTAGATTAATTAATGCAGTTATACAATTAACTGTAATTGTATTTTGTTAATTACAAAGACACAAGAGTTCACTGATGTTTACAGATCCCTGTGTTGGTGCCTTGCCTCTATCCTACACTGAGAAGAGTAAATACAAGACATGTTTGAGTGAAAAACTGATATAGTAATTTTGTATTCACATTAAATACCAGAGGTGCTAATCCCAATAATTCACAAACAGCCAGGTTAAGTCACTGAACCCAACCTGGCCCTACTGCTAGCGTATTGGCAATAAACGTTTCCAGAATCAACTATTACAAAAGTTCATAGCTTTGACATTTAAGGGAAGAGCCCAACAGAAAATCTGTGAAAAGCTGGGTTGCAAAATAAAACGGGGGGGGAAGCTTTTAAAAAGACTTTTCAGAAGGCAGGCTCTCCAAGGTGAAGGACTCAGCAGTTTCCGTCACGGAAAAAGCAGATGACAACAGCCTTATTTCTCAGAATGGATACCTCTAGTGAAGCTGTACTGACTCAATGACTGTTGACAGCGCAGCTGAATGGAACACAAATCAATTAGAAATCCTTGGTATTGATCCCATCAAGCTTCAGAGTAGAACCTGACGAGTGATGATCACGTAAGAAGTACCCAGGATGTGGAAATATTCTGCCGGCATCGGAACCTCCGCCCTCCCTTTTTTTTGTTCTTAGACTTTGAACATTACCTATTTACGTTAGTATTTAGATGCATCAGAATTCCATACTTGATCGAAAGGTGCAATGTTTTAAGCAAATCACTGTTCCATACGAGTTTTTCATTGTCAACTTGGCACAAACCAAAGAGATACTGTCATCATGGCTGACATTCCAATCTATATGCAGCACTTAACAAAAAGTAAAGCACTCACCTACAATCAGGATACTATAGACATAAAGCTACAGTAGCTTTCTTGTCACAATTATCTGTTCTGACTGGAGTGATACAGGTACCTGTAAGGACACTGTATAAAAGGAACATGCCTAATCTGCGTACCTAAACAGCAATGAAACTTTTTAATAATCTGAATACTTCCTGGCAAATTTCATTTTTCTTGTTGAGAGAAATTAAGAAATTCACACCAATGTAAAACCATGGCTTCTTACTTCTTCTGTATCAATCAAAAGGAGTAATCAAAAATTACATTAACAACGTAATTAGGATTACACTTGAATGCTTCACAATCCTATTGTAGAAATATGAAACAATATATACAGACAAAAATTCAGTTAGTGGTATGATGGAATGCAAGAGAGAACAGCTTTTTTTATTTCCACAGAACATGTTTTAAAAAATATATACGCATCCATTATAACATAAAAACATCATGTGCCACTTGCATCTATATTTCCCAATTATCATACATTATAGATCTTTGTTCCGTTTCCAATCCCAGATGACAGTTTAAACTGGCAGAAGTGTTTTTCCTCCCTGAATTACTGTAAATGGAAGAATTTACATAGCTAAGTAGAGCACAGACACCTGTCTCTTCACTTAGGATCGTCATTCTTGGCACTGTACCTTCAAGATGCTTTTTAAAAAGGAAAAAAAAGAAGAAGAACATTTGGGAATGTAATTGCATTGCCATTTGTGATTCACATCAATTTGCCTCATATATACCAGCTGCTCTAAAAATACGGTTTTAAAAAGAAAAGTAATAATTTCAAAGACAGACAGAACTTAGCTGTCATATCTTATTTACAAAATTGAAAAACGGGGTAGGAAAAATAAAAATAAATTCTTGTTCAGATAAAAAGACTGGTGTCAGCCTGCAGTATCTGGATAACAGCATAACTAAAATCTGCAAACGGATGACAGCACACAAGTGAAGATGGAGGCAGAAAATGATGATTATTGAAAATGGGAAATATTCCTCATTAAACAACATTATTAATGAACATTGTGGTAATCCTACCTACTGTCTGCTGCTGTTTATACTGTACCTGCAGCAAAACTAAGGGTAAATGTTTACTAAGGTTTGACGTTGCAGTCTTGAACACGCTGGATTCTAACAAATCCCAAACCTTAATTAAAGCAGCTTCTCAGCAATCAAGCATATCTTCCTATATGGAAATGGCTGATTTACTATAATGAACTAAAAGCAACTTGTCTGCATTAAAGTTCTGACAGTGCTAAAACAATAAGCTATTTGCATTCTGTTAATTGAGCTTAAAAGAACTGCTGACATTTTTCCTAGGCTTAATAGTATCTTGTGTACCCTGGAAGAAAAACTGGCATGGAGAGTAATTGCCTGGTAATTTATTGAAGACACCTGTTCAAAGAAATACTAAAAATCTGAAATATATCCAACAGAGACTAAAACCTTCATCTATTTCAGCTCCGCCCTCCTATAGAAGATGGAAGACTTTTTACCATAATTTCTTAATGGACACCCAAATTAGATTGGTATGTTTTAAAAATAGTTCACATAAATTCTAAAAGGCATTAATTGGTACCCTTAATGTATGTCTTCCATTTTGCTGAAATATTGAAATCTTGTCTATCAACTGCACCTTCTGGACTCCAAAGCAATAAGAACCTACTGTACTTTCGGGGCATCGTCTAGCATATAGCCAGACAATAATGACAGAAGCTCAATTAATATTATACTAGCCGTGATCTACCAGGCTACCGGGGATCATCAGCATCTGTTCACACTGTGTGGAAGAAGAAAATGAGGCTATTGTCAGTACACCATTCCATGCTGGTTATTGGAGTAACACAGGGGGGATTTGGAGAAATCTGATATGATGATGTGGAAAAGTTTTCTTTTATTCCCTGTACTGTAGATTGTGAAGGATAATAGCTGTTTTGCATGGGAAGATGGTGATGCATTTTATAGCTTTGTTGGTGGCAGTGTGGAATCTGTCAGCAGGGAACAGACCCCAGGAGTGTCTGCTTTCCATCAGGTCTTTTCTTTTCCCTCCTCAACGCAGTGTTTAATTTTGATAGGAAGGAAGTCAGACTTCTGAGCCTTCAAACAATTGGCCCAAAGGCCTGTGAATTCTAGATCTACCACTTGTCTGCCAGTTGCAAATATATTCTTGCTGAGTGGAAATAGTCTAAGTGATCTACACAGCAAGAAAAGCTATGCACAGGCGTAAAATAATAATGCAGATAATAACAGCATCGCTCCCCAAAGTGCTGCACAGCTAGCAACGTACTGCCAGGAAATCACTCCAGAAGGGACAACAGTGGATTCTAAAAATTGTATATCATATGTACAGATTTCCTAATCTTTCAAAAATATAAATCCCTTATTATCCCCTCGTCAAACTCTCACAACAAAACATCATAAAGCTGATAAGCCGGAGGAGGAGATCAATTTAAACAATTATTCATAGACAAATTTTTGTCCGCCATACAAAGGAAGAAGTCCATGTTCTACTTCTGAACATGTAACATGCCGAGCTACAAGAAAGCAATTAAATGAAGAATAGTCTCAATGACAGTGTACTTCTCCCATTGAAAATGTTAATTAACCTGTCTTTGAAGTACCCTTATTTGCATTACAAACACGATTTTATTAAAAAAAAAATCAACCTTCTGTTGTGGTGTGCTGTATTATGCACACTCAGGAAAACATCAAAAACATTCATTCTCTACAGCCACAAAAAGATCCAAATCTGAAACCTCGATCAAAACTAACTTCAATTACTTGCTAATTTCACCTTAACTCTGCACAAGGGATAATAGCAAACCTTCCTTGTCAGATTCTTTTCAAAGATACATTTCCTGGTACCTGTTCTCAAGGGGTGAATATATTCCCAACAGAACCAAACATTAATATTCAATGCTTACATTTAAATAGCCTTTGTAACATGCTTGATTATTCAATAGGCCATTTTTTTTCTGTCCGAGGCTTTTGAGTGAGCAATTATTTTGTGATTTGAAAAGGTCAATCAAATCATGTTTCCAAAGTTTAAAAACTACAATATATAAATTTCCTTGGGCAATTCCTCACCTGCCTGAATAGTTCATCTAGTAGACAAATTGTTTTACATACAGTACCAGTTCATTCACAAGGAATCACTACAGAGAGGTTTCAAGCAGCTTTATTTAACTCAATGTTTATAAATAAAATACAGAATATTTAATATGATTTTTGTTTTCCAGATTCAATAAGTGAACAAAACTGAGTACTTTGTTGGACTTTCCTGCAATATTCAGTACTGTTGATTAACTAAAGCATGTATTTAATTTATTTTTGAAACTATGTTATTTGATATTTTTTACATAAAGATGTAAACCATTAGTCATGTCAACACTTGTAACAAGGTTAAATTTTAATGACAACAGACAAGCCTCATTTCTACGATATTTCTACCAAAATTGAAACATTCATCTGATTACAGAAATACAAGTGCCTAAATGTTCTGTTGTCTAAGACAAGCAAGTGCAACATAAAATGACTGCCCAAATTATTTATTTTTAGACTGCCTGAGATGTAATTTAATTTTTGGAACAAAATAATTTATGCATGAACACTAAATGATCTGCTACAATTTTAAACAAACAATTATAAGCTAGTGTTTAGAACTAAAAGTATAATATACTTTATAAAGAAATATGCAATAACAGTAAACACCAAATTTGCATTACAATTACAATGTATTAGGTGCTTTTTAATGTTGAAATAGTTTATACATGCAGCTAGAATGAAGAACTGAACAAAAAAACATAACAAAAATGGATATCATAAAACAATTTGATTTTACTGTAACATCAAGAAGGAATTATTGGAAAATGAACAACATTCTTCAGCCTAATATTCTGAAAACTCTACTGTGTAGACTGTATATACGTGATCTGCATTAAAACAGATTAGATTTAAGGATCTACAGTATATGAACAGGCATAATACTTTAGATCACTTCTTAAAAAACATTTCAATAACATAATAATAATAGTAGCTGTACATTTCAGGCAATCTTATAAATTAATGAGTATTTTTGAATACTTGAGAGTTCAGGTCTGCTTCAATGATTCAACCTGCAGTACCAGATCAGAACTCTGAAATGCTTTATCTTGTATATTAAAATATTCAAGGCACAGCAGGTTTGAACAGAAGGGAAAAATCCTTAACCTCTTGAATTAGTATTCCAACCCTTTCTGTATAACTCCATCTAAAAATATGAGAAATTAGTGAGCATAATATGCATAGCTTTTTCACCTGTGTGAGGCCTGTGTGGTGAATTGGGTACCCATGGTTGACTGTGACCCTGAGTTCATGGTGATGTGCTCAGGGAATATTACAAAGCAAAAAATAAATAAAATCTACATGACACCTTTAATGTGTTTCAGTAAACCAAAGCATTCTGGGTGTCATACTGTCTTCAATTCAGTTATCACTGCTTTACAAACTCCCACTTGTTTGTTGGAAAACACTGCTATCTATTCAGAGAATCCAAGTAAGACTAGTTTTCAACAGTATATCCTTTCAAACCAGCAGAGACAGTAGAGGCTTGTTTGTGTGTGTGCTGGACACATGCATTATTTCCATTTGATCTGCCTTTCCCCAGGTGTGAGGCAATGGCCAAAGAAAGGTCTGCACCCTGGACAGTTTTTGTGGCTAAACTATGGCTTGCTTGTGATTCACGTTTCCTACATTTATCAATACCAGAGAGATAATCAATACTATTAAAGCAAACCCTGTGCCAGATGGCTTTTAGTGGTTAATAACTAATGGGCTAGCAAATGATTGGCATACCAACAAAGGTTCAATGAAGAGACAGCAGGAAACAGGCACAACAGGAAAGCATTTTGCAAGCTCCTACAATTCTCTTCGTTACGGAAACATCTTAATGAAACAAAAATGCACGCTCTTCCATGTTTATAGGTTACTCCCAAGGGAAATTGAGTTTTAGCATCTTTTTCTTGCAGTCTGGCTTATTATCTCTTCATACATTAATTCTTCAGGAACAGTGAAAACAAATTTGTGTTCAGAGCGTATAATTAGCTAAATAAATCTTAAAACAGACAAAGAAAAAGTTTTGAAATATTCTAATGCCAGTGCTCTAATGCATTCTTAATTTGTTAAGTTGTTGTTTTCTTTTCCTTTGATAAAAGAGAAAACAACCCTGCTACCTCTTTAACAAATTACATTGGTGAAGGAAAATAAGAGTTATTTCTTCCATGGTGACACCAAAAGGATAAAATGCTAGTTTTCTAGACATTTTTAGAAATGAGCAAGTGTATACAATTCAAGGCAAAGTTGGTTATTTATAAATTGTTTGACAGTTGGAAAGTGTCTTAAATTTTTGATGCTAAGGAATTTTTGGAATTAAAGACTGAGTCTCCTTCACCGTTTTCAAATGAGCACTGAAGAAGAGTATTAATCAAAATGCTTGTTTACCAGACTCAGGCTCTTTTGCTTTCATTTGTTACAAACCTATGGCTCCACAGGGGCTGTGGCAGGGAAACGAAAAGGCATCTATCTGCATGAGTCCAATGACAACACAAGATTTACGACAGCCGATGTGCCGTATGCTACATTTTCCATCCCCAGAAGACAATAACTGCTTCATTATCATTTTAAATGGATTTTTTTTTCAAACAACAAAAAAAAGCAGCATAATTGAAAAGTGAAGTGCCATAAGATCCTTTCGAAAATACAGAATCCCTCCCCCTCCTTGAAGAATCTAACTAATGCAGGATCTATGCATTTGTAATTGTCTGCTGTTCGGACACCCTACTTCTGATAGATACCAGCATATATAAATTATTTTATTTACCCAAACTGATGAAAAGCACTGTTGGCACTGACCATTGAAACTGTCTTATTATCCAGAGATGCTTCACTTTTACTTTAGTCCTTTGCCTGAACTGCAGTGCAATGCTTTTTGAAATGCAGGTCCCATTAAAGAAAAAAGGTAAGCTTAAGAACTTCAAAAGCAGTTGTGGTGTTGAATACATATGGTAACAAAATTGCAATGAATGTTTTGTGAACTCCTTAGAGATGGGAAATATCTACCTTGGAATGTTTCAACTTATTTTGGATAATAGTAATGTATCAAAAAACATTAATGGTTCAATTGTAAATAGTTAATCATGTTTTTTTTTTACCTGAAAGCATTTTGTTGGATCAAGTCAAATTCAAATGAAAGTTTTTATTGCCATGACCATTAAAAGTGCTGCCGGCAAAACCGGGCAAATTGTGAAATTAGCAAAATGTCCCTAGTGTTAGAAACCGCCACAGAATCTGTAAGATATGGGAGGTTACTATAAGCAAATGAAACCAATCTTTCTTTCACTGCCCCTGCTAGTTCAAGTACTGCTGTTCCAAAATGCCTTATTAGCCATGCAATTCCACTTACTGAACACCTGTGGCTAGTTAGTTTTTCAAACAGATTCACTTGAACTGTCCATTTTAATTATGTTGTGCCCCTTTAATGCAAACATACAAGTCTATCATTTGTTTCTTTGTTCATTCTGCATACATTACTTTGTAATTAGCATATCATTCATATGAATAACACAAATGCTTGTTTTTGACAGAGACTTTAACATACATTGTTTGCTGTATAGTTACAAACTGTCCATTAAGAAAGGAACATGTTGGCTTGTAGTATTTGCCATCTATTCTGATCTATTTTAGTCCTGATGTAGAAGAGACTTCAAAAACATCTGTTCCAGGCTGATACCCACTTGAACACAGCGCACAGAATTCCAGCAGGAGTAAATAATGTCCATATCATACAAGGTTTAATCTTAATTGGATAAATGATTCCTTAGATGTGCAAAATGATGAATATTCCTGGAATGTAATGCTTTCAACACCATTTAATGAAAAATGCCAATAAGGCATGTCTAACTATAAAGAGGCCATCCAGATACTACAAAAATGTGACAGCTTAAGTTCAAGTACGGGATTTTCAAAAGAGTCACCATGACTCCGGATATCTATCACATTCAAGACACAATGCACTGCATTTCTGGGTTAGCACTATATGTGCTCATTTAATTCCAAAGAACATTCTGCATAGATTAACTATGAATTAGCATTCAGCTTGTGAACATACCTTTCACACTCATTTTCATCATAACTAACCAAAGCATATTTCTTAGTTGCTTGCCGATTCCTCAAACCTTAGATAATAGGTACAAAACATATTAACATTTTTTATACAATTTTACTTTCAAACTGAATTTCAAACTCTGCTAATGGCTGATAACGTGTGCAGGTAAGTGGCCAAAGGCAGCGAGATTCAAATGATGCTTAGTTTCAGGGAATATCGTGAGGGTGGCCATATTAATTATCAGTTTACACAGCTCATTTCACAGCTCTTCTGTCTTTATAAGTCACTTAGTCACACTGCCGAGGACAAAGGGACAGCATAAGCTGTCTATTATTTCAAGGGTAGGGGGGCATCAGGGCAGGTCGACAGATACTTGAATTTCACAAGTGTTTCTTGTGACCCAGAGCATCTGTCTTCTGTTACCCAAAGACAGTGTCAACTCAAGAGCTGCAATTAAAAAATGAATCCAAAAACAGTTGGATTCTCTAATTCTCAGCTCCTCCAGCAGCAGCATATGGGAGTCACACAGAGGCCTCCCAAGCAGAGGGAATTTGATCTGCGAAGCTCAGATGATGTGATGTGACTAGGTTTGCAATGGTTACCTATCCACTGCTCCCGTATCGCTTTTATCTTATAAACCTTAAAGTCAAAAAGGGGACACACGAACGGTCTTGAGAGTATCGTGTTCAAGCTCACCACAAACTTCTCTTGCACTTAAAGCTGTGATGTGCATTCAACCCCTGCCCCCAGTCTTTCCTCTGTCTTGTCTTTTAAAGTGGAAACCAAATATAAGACTAGGAAACCAAGAAAACAATTTCTTAAAAGTGTCCCTCAATCAAGCAATAAAAGTTAATGTGCTGAAACATACTGTAAACTGGGGATGGAATCATTTTGTCTGACACGCGTCCTGTAAAATGAAAATAATTTTACAAATTAGTTTTGTACCATGCAAAAGTCATAGTTGTTTTTTCTAGTTCTCTGTGAAGCAGTAACCCATCTAATACGTTTTCAGCTATAAAAAGGACACTCATCATTTCCTGTTCTCTTCCATTTCACTAACATTTTCTAATCCAAGATAAAAAAAAAATACAAAGCTATAAATACTAAGGTCCGTTTTTTGTTTAGATGAACACTATTTCACAATGAAATATGAAAGTGAAAAGAAGTCATTGTTATGCTAACTGATTCCAAAGTCTTACTTCTCCAGCAATAAACAGGATATTAGTGCAGTCAAACATATGCCATATCAGCCTCTGCTTTAGAACTGCTTCGACAAGTGTCATTTGTAGTAGTAGTACGAGTAACTACAAAATGTGGACATTCCCAAAATATTTTAGGTAAAGAATTATAAACACCAAGATTAGTACAGCAACTAAAGAGGCATGCAGGAATCATCCCGATTTGTTTATTCTTCATCTCCAACAGTATAAAGACCTACAGTATGGCGTATCACAAATAGGTTTCTTGTAAAAGCATTAAAATACTGGTCATGCAGCATAGAATTGTGTATTTTAAAATGGGGATGTCTACAACACCAGCTATCCCATGGAAATGCATTAGCTTTACATTAAATAAACTGTTAATTCTGTGTACCTACCCCTTCATTTCTAATTGTAGTTGTAGCACTGTCTCTCAGTCAGAAACCCTTCATTAGGACAGCATGGTTCATTAGAGTGGAATAAACCACAATAGCTGGAGGCTAGCTCTAATTAATTGTCTGAGTATTTTGGCAAACTTGATTCAAAATATACAACAGCTTCTGAGCTAAACAAGAATTTGTAATTTGGTATCACTTCATGAACAATCCAAGCGTTCTCATCAAACACGGGTATATTTATTTTAACTGTAACTTTTCCACACTGTATACAGTACATAGCAAAGACCATCTATACAAACATGCATATACTGTACAGTATATTAACATTTGTATACATAGTCATATTTGAAAATAAAAAGGTAATTCTACAAAACTGCAATTCTCTTTAGCGTAATAAGAGTCTTATGCTGGTCACACAAATGCCTTGCAGTGCACTGCAATTAACAGTAGACTCAGACGCTAATTTAATGTTCTCTTTTAAGATAAAATTTTATGTAGTGGCTGCTACATTTCAGATGTGATTAGAGCACTTTTACGGTAATTAGTACAGTTATTAATTGTGTTAAGGACACTGTTAATTTTGATGGTCCTCTGTACTATTTTATTGAGTATTGGCATCCAGTATCCATTTTTTCCGTCAGTTTACATGTTTTTTCTAAGCATCTTATGCTCACCTATTTATAAACTAAGAGATAAACAATTTGGCATTTTATCAGAATGACGTGGCTTGAAAACTTGCTTGGCTTGAGCTGAATTGTATAGAATTACTAATGATAATAAATTATATATCAATATTAATACCAATGGCAGATGTTGGCATGGGGTTAAAGTAAGCAACACAAAAGGGCATTTTCCTTGCTCAAAAAAGCATAATTTATCATTTTCCAGTTTATAATTTAGCCGTGACATACTTAGTGTTGGGATAATCTTTCATTCCAACTCTGTTTACAAAGTCAGAAACAAACACATAATGGGAGAGGTTATTTCATTATATCTAAGATCATTTTACATTACTTTCAATAACTAATCCAGGGTCATGGTGGCCCAGAGCCTACCCCAGATGCAAGGTGAGATACAACCTGCACTGCACGGAGGGGAGACCATTCCATTGCGGGGCACACACAAACACACCAGGGCCAACTTTACTCTAAAAATCCTACCTGCACCTCTTTGGACTGTGGGTGCAAAGTGGAGCACCCAAAGAGGACACACTGAACCACCACAGGAATTGAACCCAGGACCCCAGTGCTGCAAGGCAGCAATGCTTACCACTATCCCACCCTATATCTAAGATTTTAACCCACAGAATTTCTTTGGCAATGTATAATATTGCAGTAAGGAACAAGCTGAAAGCCAGACAAGTTTCAAGTTTCTCATGCCAGCTCTCTATCACATTTCTTGTAAGAAAGCACATAGGCATATTCAATCTGGAATGATGCGATCTAACGCCAGTGAAAATAAAAATCACATTTTGTAGAAGCACTCTGTATTTAAACCATTTTTGAGTGGCATAGACGTATAAAAAGAATCCGATTTACACTTTGAGCCATCTCACTGGTCACCTTCCACAAAATGCTATTAAATACTTTATCACATACATTAAAAGATATTTCATGTTCTGTACAATACAGTGGAAGTTTAGTTCCACTTCAGTACATCTTATCTCCGTTCTGCATTAACTTTATGGATAAGAACAGCAGGATTAGCACAAATTTCTATTTCAGGTTCCATCAAACATTTCTCCTCAAATCTCTGTTAAATCTGAGGAAGGATTATTTATGCTGCTTCAAACGTGACATTGCAAATGCAAGCCGTCCTCTCTAATGGATGTTATAAACTGGCAATCAAGATGAGCACCAAATAAAACAAAGATTAATTCTTGCTATGGAAGAAAGGATCTTTTGTGAAAGTTTTTTCTAATATACCAGGGAATGGTACAAAAAAGGGCATAGTAATTCCTTTACAGTTCAACTGAGGGAGCAGAATGACAACAGAAGCATTTAAAGTATCCTGCATTCTTCAATAAAACTTATATTCTTATTCTTTACCCACAAAGGACTGTAAACAGTGTTCAAATACTAACCAGTATTACCACTTTCACAAGGCTGGTTACAATGAAACAGTAATATTTCAGAATCAACTTTTAGATCTCAACAGAAAGTCTGGAGTTTATATAACACAGAGATTATTAGGAGTTATGCATTTCCATTACCTTATGTGCGGAAAGCAATAATTCTTAGCCAAAAATCATAAGCCAAACCAAATGTTAAACCTATTCTTTAAGTTCAATATCTTTTAATTAGTGTACTCTTTTGTGTATTTCTAAAAAAATATGAAGTTTTTCCTTTTTCCTGTTGAATTATGGCCTAATTATATATTGCAAGTGTTGAAAAAGGGATTATGTTCTTGCAATTATAAAATAGGTGTATATTTGCAGAACAGAGAGTCCTCTTTATAATTCTACCTGGTTGGAAATGGAGACAAAAATACTCTCCTCTCATATGAAGTACAAGCTCCCTATTAAAAATCTAATCTAATCACACATGTCACTTGTTTATAAAACCACAGGGACAATCCTTTCATTTTTAAAAGGGAAGCATAATACATTTTATGGAAAACTGAATCAAATTACCGAGATGTCTGTTTTTTTTTCAAAAATCAAAGGGAGATCACAAGTTTCATATTGAATTTCCTGGACAAGCACTGAAAACACAATCCCTGCAGAGTTGAAAGCAGGAGAGGAAATGGGAAAACATTCACATGTAAGATCTCCTTATGCCACGATAAAAAGATAACCTTACATTTTACTGTGGTTTTTTTCCTCACACTGTACATTATTGACTTTCATTGAGTCCGCATGTAGATGATAACACAAGTTCTTTTCCCCGTTAGATATATTCAAGGACTGTAGACAACCGGGAATTTGCTAGTAAACTGTGAATGACCTCAGCCGAGGTGCCACCGGGGAACCTGAAAGGAATCTGGCGGCAGATTTTTTTGCCATGTCATCGAGGCCCAGTATGACACGGTTGACTGCCAAGCTCAGCAGGAAGACAACAGGAGGACATCCCTATCCATCAGACTGCTGCCAGAGCCGGAGGTGGCCAGCGAGCGGGGGGTAATAGGCGGTGAAGAGTCAGCTCTGCTGGCCGCTTCGGATCCATCATCCTGACAACAGTTGCATGTGAGAGCATAAGAAACGTGATGGGAGTTAACCATATTAAGAAAAGGACTGCACCCCCCCCCCCCTGAAGTCCATTGTGTAACAAAAACAGAGGAAATCTACAGCAGCATGTCAATGACAAAAAAAAGAAAGGACGATTAAAAACGGGTTTTCTCTGCTGGTTCTAGGAAGACCAAATATAATAAAAATATAAAAATATAATAAAAAATACAAATAACAATGCTAGCGCATCAGGGGAAGACAAAGAAAGAGGTGTCCACTGAGCACACTACAAATCTATTACTTTCAAATGGAAACGTTTCATTTTTTGTCTTGCGAAAGGGTAAAATCTAACAAAGCTACGGCAACAAAAGTGTTGTATTATCGAATATTGAGATCCAGAACAAGAAAACACAAAAATAATTTTATACTTTTTGAGTAGCTCAAGAGGCATGTTTTTCGCTTGAGAGCCAACTCCTTAGTTGGGGGGAAAAAGGCTCCTTGCCAGCTTTCTTAACATTAATGCTAACTTTGAGCGATTGCTTAGCAGAATAAAAGTAGGATAGCCTTTTTTAGCCAACTAAAAATTCAAGTTATTCTTATATTTCAGCACATTTATCATATTGTTTTCCTTTTCACACAGGTAACTGCATCATCAATCAGAATTATATTCATTAATGCTAGATAAAATATAAAATGCTATTCTGGCATGGATTTAGAGACCTACATACAGTACACCATGATCTAGATTATTACAGTATATTACTCATATATTACATGTTCTTGGCAAAATGCATCTTTTAAGTATAGTTCAGGTGGGCACTCACTGTTTTGAAATTTGTAGCAGTAATTTGTAGGATCACAGCCCCTTCCTAACCTTGTTTTCGATACGGACTTCAAAATCAAGATTGACCCAGCATTGACCTACTGTAATAAATAGTAAAAACCATAGTCATCATGTTTTGTAGATGCCAACTCCTTAGCTTTTATGATACTTTCAGTAAAACAAACAATCTGAAGGTCCATATCATACTGCAGCAGTTGCACTGTTAAACACTGAGAAATTCCCCATGCTTTCTAGTATGGTGTCATCAAACCTTTAGGAATATAGTGTTTAGAGTTAATCGAGACAGACATCCTTTTGGAAAGCACAACTCAGAGGCAACAAAGCTGTACACCTACAATAGCAGTAATTTCTCATTGGAAAGTTGAAAAGCTGCCAGCTGTGGCACTAATGAAGCATGAGGAGCAACTGAAAGATTTCAGTGTTTCCTGAGCAAACAGGCACAATACTTTGAAAGGTGGAGGAAGGGGGGTTGAGGGGGGAGGACAAGGAATGGAACAAAGGGAAGGAAAGGGATCATTGTGAAGCGGGTTAAGCATCAAACAACATGTGCAGACTAAAGAAAATACGATAGTTCATGACAGCTCGTTCCCCCCATCAACAACTTCTTTAAATCCAATGGCAATAATTTGTACATTAACGAGAGCAATAAAGATAAAGCAAGTTTTCAATACCAAATGCCTTGGTCTTGTTTGAATAAACAGTCTCAAACCACCAAAGGAATGTTTGTTACACTTTCTCCATGGCAAATTAGTGTGAAGGACTGAAATGGTAGAGCACATGCATGATTGCATAGATGCATGCAACAACCTAATGTGACCTTAATAAATAAAAAGGTAGTGACTGTGAATACTTAAGAATGCACTCCTCAAGATAAGGAGAAACCAGAAACAAATCTCTGTGGAGTAAGTTAGTTCTGTGGCAGAACAGTACAGAGTGAGCACCTATTTTCTCTTGCATACATCTTTGTCTAATCCACAGAGCAGCTACATTTGGTACTAGCATAAATTAGAACTACAGCTCCACAGCTAGGATGCTAATCAGGAAAAATGATACTTGAGATATTGTTCCTACTTTAGTGTGCGCGCTATGGTATCACATTACGCAATATAGACACTCCGCTGCATGTTAATTTTTTATTCATAACAGATGTCTCAAATGTACATTTATACTATCAAAGGTCTCTCCTGTAGACTATTTTTAAGTTGCAGTCATCCTCATGGCTTATTATACCTCTGTGTCAAGACTCAACTGACCTGCTTCTAGACACAATAACCTATAATCTGCCATATCCTGAAGCTGGGGGCATTACATTCCTTGAAATACCATTTGGAATACAGTGCAAACAAAGAGAATTCAATATAATTTTTCAACAATAAAAGTCTGATCAGCTATAGTAAGGAAGTAGTGCTAAGCAAGTTATTTATAGGGTCTAGCATAATCCTATTTCTAAACAAAATACAATTTAAGAAGAAAACAGATATGTTTTGAATGGCTCCAAGGAGACAAAACATACTTGAACATTTATTAAATTAAAAACCTGCTTATCTAGTTAGAATGGTTATAACCCACTGAATGGTGCATGTCCTATAATGTTATATGGAGACACTGCTGTTGTTGTCATGGCATGTTTTTCAGATATAAAACAGTGCTCACTTTGCAAAACATTAGATAGATTGGATTTTGGATGAAAATCTCTCAGAGCCTCCTGGCCTGAAAGACAGAGATATCTAAAGCATGCGCACCCTGATTTGGGAAAAGTACCATATATTGCATTCAAATAGTCCTGCCACAAAAAATGGAAAGTAAAAAAAAAACACTGTCATCCAACAGAGAAAGTGAGAAAAAATCCCTATCGGGACGCAGTAAGTGTGGCAGTTAGCGCAGCATGTGCTGGTTATCTGTTTCTGAAGTGTCTCAAACAGCATTTGAAAATGCCTGATGATGTGGGTACAATAATATAGTCACTTACAAATCCTGTTTATTCAGCAGAGACGTTTTCAGTTGTGCATCAACTGACTGTCAGATTCCAAATGATTTCTATAGTGCTTTGTATTTTTATTCAAGCATGCACCATGTTGGCTGAGCCAGAAGGCCCTGTGTGTCAGCAGAGTACAAACACCAATTAAAAAATGCAATAATTACAATACCTACTGTGGCAGGCGCAAACAATGAAAAAAATAATGAAAGAATTTCAAAAGAACAAACCAAAGTCAGTTTGTTCAAATTTGTAGAACATGCAGGTCACCCTCTCCCTCAGCATCCTGGTGATCTCTAAGTTGGTAAAGCCTGCCTGTTCCACACTCTTCCTGCAGCTCATTTAGTCAGCCTCTCCAGTTTTAACCTTTATGTACATGAGATTCAAATTCTGGTTGCTTTAGTGCTTCCTGGATAAATGTGCAACATTAAGGGCTCATTTTACCCCTAGTGACAGAATTTGAATCAGCTACATTAGACTTCCATAAACCTCAGGGCACAATAAATTAATTAGGCTACATTTACTGTGTAATAAGTGCAGTATCATGTCTCGGTATGCCTAGAAGGCTCCATGGAACTATTTTGCTGCTTCTTTTATCACAAAAGTAAGCGGGGCCATTTCCTTCCAGCTTATGCCAAGGTAAGTCAACAAAACACAAAACAATTTGACAAGAAATACAGAACCTGCCACAGGCAAAATAGCCTATCAAGCTCTGGAATAGGTGGGAAATGAACAGTGAATTTTGAGAGAAAAGGTATCGCTGCAAGCAGAGCAGACAGTGCTGTAGTGTGAATACGAAATATGCTTCAAATCAGTGAAACCAATATAAGGTATAAAACGTCCCTTCGCACTAGGAAAGAAAACCAGCAGCTATGAATTTTACTACTGCTGAAGCTTTCACAAGCTACAGCGTGAAAAAAGGCACTCTACAAAAGTAAGAAGGAAATCAAAATCACCGTATGTGTAACCCAAGAAAAAGAACAGGAAAAGAGGACAAAGTGTTTCTCTGTCAAAACCTAACACATGTGAAAGCACTCCTTTAGGTTTATGAGCAGCATGAGCTGCAAGCCTAAAATTTATACTGTGGGTAGGACTCTACATATTTCCAAAAGCTATAGGCTATAATTATATACTTTTTAAACAGAGGTTCAAAATCTATTGGAAATCCATACTGTACATACTGATACTAACAAAACTATTATCCTCATAAAAATATAGCAACTTATACTGACTTAAGATAATTTACACATGATAAAAGGCAACATATAAATGATAAAGAGTAAAGGTCCCAGCACACAACACTGTGGAACACCCTGAGTAAATTAGACATCACCAGATTTAAAATAGCTAAAATTTATGAACTGGCTTTAACCAAATATAGGAACATTTCACAATTTCACCCCAGTGTGTTTTGAAGAAACCTGTCTGTAAAGCTTATTCAAAACACTCATACATTTTTGTATAAAAAGGAGTTTCTGATTCTCTGCCTTAAATGGATTCACTATTAGTTTCCAGTTTTGGCCCTGTGTCAATGTTTCACTACTGTGTGTGAAATAGTCCTCTGAGTGGATCCTATCTGTACCTCGTAGGATTTGGTCAAAAATCCCCACTAACTGTACCTCACATTCTGCACAAAAATGACTACAAGTCTGGGAGACGTCCTAGATTATATTTCTAGTTAACATAAAAAGAACCTCTTAAAGAAAATTGACTTCTCAATCTAATTTTAAAACATGTTTGAGAGGGGTGGCAGTTACCTCCACCCATCTTGACTATTCTATTATACAAATACAAACTACTATTCTAACTCCTGCAAACCAAACCAATCCCAACTTTCCTCAGTCCCCCTGACTATTCCTCCAACTACTACCCCAACCCAGACTATCTACAGGAGACACTCTATTACATACAGCAAAAGCAAACCTAATAAGTAAACCCTTAAATTCTAAAACTAGTATTTAATTATGCAAACACTAACTACAGGTGAGACTAATTATACAGGTTAAGCTATTTTACAAATGTCATGGAGGTCTCAATTCCTGGTGGCCTCTAGAGGTATTTATACTACCAAAGAGTTATTATAGTCCTCCATGAGACAACCTGTTTCAATACTTGTACAGTATCAAATTTCCTGTCTCCTACAGTATAAATCACTCCTTCATTAATTCAAAGACATTTAGCTACATTTACCTATCCATATATGGCAGTCACTGGAGATCGGGAATCATTCCAGTTGCTCTTCTATCAATTCTTTCAAAAGCCATAATATCTGTTTCTTGTGCTATAGTGACCAAAATGGAAAACAATATTCTAAACATGGTCTTCTAATTCATGGCACTGCCTGAGCATAAATTTCCCAAAGTTAAATTCTTAAGTTTTATATATATACATCCTTTTTTTTCCATTTTGATTGTCTTTCTATGCTGTCTGCTTGATTTTTGACAAATCCTTTTCACACATAGCTTCCTACACCTTAGAATGACCCCTGCAATAGGTGCTTATATTTCCTGTGTGGATCACTTTGCACTTCTCAATATAACATTTAATTAGCCAAGTGTTTTTTGTAATTTCATTGCAATTTCATTCCACTATCTTTTTTCAGCTGTGCCCATAACTCACTACGATCTTTTTCTATGAAACGTGGGCCTCTTTATGCTGACTGTAAAGTGCTTTCTTCATTCTGATTTTTCTTTATTTCTCCATTAAACAGTTTAACCCACATTTTCGTAGACCTGGGCATATTTGTTGTAGGATTTAATTTGTTTTGAGCCGTCAACATTAAAGATTTGAAGATAACCATTCTTATAGTGATTCTGGATCTGGATACAAAACATGCTATGCTTTGTGCTAACGCTGCATCATGATTCCTACAATTTTTGCAAAATCTGCTTCCCAGTCAAAGATCATTCTCTATCTGTAGAATGAAAAATATTGGTGGAACAGAGTAAACTTTACGCATATTGTCATTCTATTTCCTATCTATCAGATACAATTTAACGTTTTTGTGTTCAAATATTTCATAATAACAGTTTTTAATGTGTAAAGCAGAAAATGTACAAGGCATGACAGGTTACAGAAATGGCAAAAATACACATTTATGTACAAAAGGTCAAATAAGTATGTAATTCTCTAGTAATAATAAAGAATAATATTGGCTAGTGTTTTTTTCAATTATTAGTTTTTGTTTCATAATTAAAGAATGAAGAAAGTATTCTTTCTATTTTACATAAGAGGATTTTAAGGGTGACAACTCAAACCTGCATCTTTAACCAATCATACAATATTGTTTTGGTGCATTCTTTTACATAGTGTATCAGTCAACAGAAAGATACCAACAAACAATATTTAAAAAAAATGTGTGTTTGGAAGGTTTGTGGATGTTTACCAAGTCACTGTATCTTTGGGTTTAATTAGAACAGAACCTCTCAGGACAGCTTTAGAAGTCTTCTTCAATTAGGAAAAGTGTTAAACCATCAAAGGACAAAAAAGGTACACTTAAGTTGCTAATATGTATTAACATTGGAAACATACATGTAACAAATTATACAGTAATTAATTCGTTTTATTTTCATACCCAATGTTATTGCCTGTTTTCACAGATGGATAACAGTCATTGGTGCTATTTACGCAGTTGCAATCTTTTATGAAAACATCTAACACCTACATTGATTAATCAAAATTAAAATAATGGTTGTTCCCCTGTAAATAATTCCCATTTTTGATATTGCTCAACAATCACAGAATCTCATAAGAAAAGTAAAGCATGTTTTTAATGCAAGTATGGTAGCTAAATGCCATATTTAGGCTTCTAACTTTTGAGTACTGTACCTGCAGCTTTAAGGATTCTGGTCTTAGGGCAATGCTTAACAAAAGCCATCATTAATTCCTTTTCAAACACTGACATTCTCAGTAGTTCACATGAAGCAGTCCAACCAGATCATACTCTTATGAGGATACATTTTGGCAGGCTGTAATGAAAACTGCTCGTTCACAATTCAATCAAATTCTTATGATTCACTCATCCCTTAAAAAAGGGTAGTGATTTAGATAAGCAGGTAACATGAAGTTTCATCTCCTGTATTTCAGGTTCATTACCTGCAGAATACCAGCTTGGTATTTGATAAAGCTATACAGAAAATGCACTTTACATAGATATAAAGAAAAAATACAAGTATATGTGCTGTATACACACACGGATCTATCCATATTTAAAGATGAAAAAGAAAACTGTTGAGATTTTTTAAAATAAAATGTCTAATATGAACTCTCAAATCTTAGCATTATTCAATGTGAATAACCATGGATATACAGCAAAATTAATTAATTTAAAATCTGATTCCAACATAAGGAGAGTAAAAGTATGCAATGATTTTAAAATTTTACAGTTATATCTTTAAAGTCCTTTCCCTGTAAGAGGGAAAGTATAAAATAATATGTTTTTGATACAAAAGCAAGGTGGAGAAAAGACAAAAGGGCTTTACTGAGTTGAAAAATAATGTTTGGACAGCTTTGTAGGTTCTTGGCTTTCGGATCTCATTGATCTGTCTTTGCTGGTATAGGCCTAGTAAGCTAAATAATAAACTGTCTTACTCCACCTTCGACAAAATAGGGACATAATAAAACGGCCTTTAATGACCTTATTTTTTATCATCAGGATTTTAATAACATATAGAGCTTGTTATTCAAGCAGTTGAAATGACACGCATGTCTAAATGGATCTTACCCTTCCTCGGGGAGACAGAGCTTCCTCAGATGTCTCCAAAAGAATATGTTTTCATATTCAATCCATCACTGCTATGGTGATTGAAAGCTAGCCTCATTGTAACTGACTGTCGCCAAGTGCTAATCTAGACAACTAGAGTGCAACTGTCACCACGTGCAGTACAGTAACAGGTACATTGATATCAACATGCCATTTGAGTAGCCATTGATTTTATAGATCGTCCACTAAAGTAACAATGCTTTCCATTACAGGCACCTTCAGACAGCTTATTGAATCTGGGGACACTTAAATGTCTCCAAATGAAGCAGAAGGGCATTTAGATGAGGGACAAGGTCAGAATCTTCAACGAAAACTATGGAAGAAACATCAAAGAAGAGACTTCTATACTATTTTTAAGTGTAAACTGTTACTATTTTTTCCATCAATAACATATAAGGATAGCCAAGATGGTGTATACTATGTACTGTGTTTTTGAAGTTTTAGGCCACTTACCAGGTGCAACAAAAGCATTTATTGAATAAATAAAAAAATGAATAACTTTAAAATCTCTACAGATAGTTATAAGAAGGAGTTATATCGATAATTACTTATGCATATACATAGAAAGTTAACAAATACCACCAAATATGTACAGTATGGACTCAGCATCTGTGTTACATAACCATACAATATATATATATAACACCTCACAGCATTTATACAGTAA
Source organism: Lepisosteus platostomus (assembly GCF_059453375.1). NCBI lineage: Eukaryota > Metazoa > Chordata > Actinopteri > Semionotiformes > Lepisosteidae > Lepisosteus > Lepisosteus platostomus. The sequence continues at coordinate 11,990,816 of NC_142627.1, read as the reverse complement.
AAATCACCATGACTAAAATATAATTTAAAGAGTTTTCTATGTGGCTTCTAATTTTACTCGAGACACTTTCCTTGAGCCTAATAAAAATAAGGCTCTATAAACAGTCACGTTTTAACTTACACGTTATTTTACTTCAGAATACTTGGTTTTAAACCAATATCATACATTTAAAAAGCAAACAGGGAGACTGCTATAAAATGTAACCATATGAAGGTTCTTGGACTACTTTTGTTATATGTTCAGGACACTTTTACAAAAGATGATTTCCCTAAGAAATCCATGGTTGCCAGGTGACATCTTATTGGAGTGAAACCGGTCAAACAACAAGTGTTATGCTGATGAAACAAAGCAACGATCTGTAAAGGCCTCGTGCTTGTCGGTTCAATAATTTCTCTTATTGTCCTCGCTGAATGCTTTATTTAAATTTCATTGGTAAGACTGTAGCATTTACACAGTACAAAGAGAATTTCAAATAAATTATCTAATAAAAAAATAACAAAAACACTCAAAGCTCTATAATTAAACTATTCAACAAGAATTCCATGGCTGAAAATAGGTGATTACATTCTGTAGATCTGTGCCAGACATTGCATATAAACTTCAAAGTCTATCATTAAATGAGCTCATTGACACTTTCATGTGAAATGTAGGATTCCATGTGGACAGGAAGTCCTGTGTTTTTTATATCATTCACACATGCAAATAAGATGTACCCTACTCGTTCTCTGCAGAGAGATTTTTTTTATTGTTTGGCCCCAAAGCTTGCCTTTTTTCCCCAAATGTGCCAAGTTTTGTCACTTCATGTGAAATTAACCACATACTGAACTTGCCTTGTTGACATTTTAATTTTGGATTTCTGTAATGTTATTTTTTTCTATTTATTGTTATTGTATTATTATTAAACATAATTTTAGGTCTCCCGATAATTCAAGTATCCCAAAGTGTTTACGTTATCATTTCAATTTATAACATTCCAAATTGGAATAATTGTTAACTTGGCAAAAAATGAAAACAGTTAAATAAGCATTTCTCTTGGTAAAATGCTAATTATACCATTTTACTTTTAGCTAGCTTTGATTGTTTTAGTTTCAAGTTATTATTACTGGCTTTTGAAAACTAATTACCTGGTCAAAACATAAGCATGACCTAAACATTTTGAAGACCGCAAATTAACTTTCTCCTAAGAGAATATTCTTGTTTATTTTATTTCAGCTTTTTTTTTCCTCAGTTCAATATGGTGGCGTGGTAAAACAAAGAAATAAGTTATTCATTTGCTTACGTTAAAGATGGAATGAGGAAAAGAAGATTACTTTTAGATTGTAACTTTTTTCTTGGAAGATTTGCTGACACTAATATTGTTAAATTTGGAAAGAAACACAAGCCAGTCAGCAGAAAAAAATATGTACTATATCAGACTCCAAGAAATGATGGCCATTCAAGATTTTCACTGGGCACTGTAAAATCCCCCTCTTAGCAATTAAAATAAATCTGAGATTGCTCACTTTCCAGTGATTCAGCAAATAAATGCATCTTTTAATAAATGCATTCTTCTGTTTACAGTATGTGGCAGAAGAATGGTAAATGGAGAAAAATAGGAGTGCAGAAGAAGCTTTACTCTTTGTTATTTTAATTATCAGTCCCAGTCACAAAGAAGATTGATGCATCTTTGATGCATATTTTAGTCTTACCAATGGTAATCAAGAGACAAATATTTACAATGATGTCAAAAGAGAGTCATCATAGTCCTCTGTACAATACAGTTCATGATAAACACTGAGTTGGCTTTATAAAACCTATATTGTTACCTTTGAATATCTGGGAAATAAATTAAACCTGCTAACTATGCAAGTATAAGGAGGCAAAGGTGTTATATGCACCCACAGTGCTGTCCCTTATCATAATTTATCATTACACAGAAGGCAAGACTCTCTAAACTCAAGTCTAACACCTGAAAACAAAAACATAGACCATCACTATTTATCAAGACTCTTACTTAATGTTCATACTTAATATTCTGCCAACAGATCTACGTCTAACTCAAAATATGCAGTTAATGCAACACTTTTCACTACCATAAACAACATTTTTTAAAAATGTTTCTCAAAGCATGGCAAATATTGATCTCATATATCCTCTAAAGACCACCATTAAGCTCGTTTTGACACCAGTGAAGCTTTTTATAATAAACCAACAAATTAATGACATAACGCTGACCACAATATTTTTAGATGCAGACAGCACAACGGGTGAATTTAATCTATTGTCAGGAACAAAATCAAAACACAACAGACGGACTATACCGTATATCACAAAAGACTACACACAGTAAACTTTTCACAACTGTGCATTGTGTAACCAGATACAACAGCAAAATGCAAATTAGTCTTTTTTCAGAAAACTATATCTGGTATGCCAGTCCAGAGAAGCTCCATAATCCATGAATAAATTTATCAATTCTACAGCAAAATACATCACACAAATTTGCCAAAATCCTAAAATCTTTTGTGCCCACCTTGTACAACAGCAAAAATGTCAAGTTCAGTTCCATTCAACAGTCCTTCATATACCCTGTACATGCTGTGTCCGGAAATGGCTGACAAAACATAAGGTTTTCATATGTTCAAACTGGCTACCTATGGAATGGGTAATCTAAGGTAGAAATAGCTGTCCATCAGTGCATTCTGACCATTCAGAGTCTTAGGGGAGGTTCTTAGCTGTCTCTTGCATTGGCCCTATTTATTTGCTTGTTTATTCCGGCCCTCCAGCGAAGCATCCTCTCAATCTGTCACAGGTCCACACCGGAAGTGTGCAAAAACACACTTTTCTATTGCCAGAACAGCATAAATACCCTTTCTAGCTGCAACAGTAAGTAAATGCAACAGCGGAAATAAATCATTTTTATTCCTTTCCTTATTTTAATTATGTTTTGGAAGGCAAGGAAAACCATTCTACAGTAGGTCATGTCTTCTTCCATGCAATTTTTTTTTCATAATTGTTCAATCACTCTCAAATTTTTATTAATGGTAGAAGATATATTAAGGAAGACCTGGAAAGAGAAATTTAAATTATTTTTCCAGTACAACAAGAGAAATTGACTTTTGAACAAAGATAGTAAATTCTATCCATTGTTAGTTTTTTTTTCCTGTTTTTATTCTGGATGTTTCTTTTTACTGTGTGTACAGCATAAGACATACAGTATTCAAAAAGGTTCAGAGTTGATTCCCAAAGGGCTTGAATTCAAGACCTTTACCAGGCCTGTACTGTGTATACTTTCCAAGATAATTCAAGTTTATTAAAGGGTTCATCCATTCCAGGAAGACATTGACCTTGTTTCATGTGGGGGAGGGGTTTATTTAGGACTTAATTAAGTCTTAACTTGAATTAAGACTTATTTTAAGTCATACACTGTCAGAACATACAGAATATTCAAATGGTCAGTCAAGATGCAACAAGTGTTTTAGCCAGATGATTATACAGCAAACAAACCTCTGATGGTGGTATGTGTGTGTCTTAAGGTGCTTACAAACAGATTAGACCTCTACAGCTATCAGTTTTTACTGATAATGTGTTTACAACAGCTGTGATAAAGCTTTTTGGCCTTAACACAGTACCAGAAAAGCACTGTGTGCACTGAAAAACATAAAAACAGTAACTGTTTTTTTGTTGTTGAAGCTATTGTTCTAACAAGGACACCTGCACGTTTAACAACAGTGTGACCTTAACTACAGTTAAATAGGGGAGATAGACATTTAATCAGTCTTACAAATCTGTGACAAAAGCAATTGGTAAACAATCTAAATTTATATACAGTGACCATATAGCAAAAAAGAATGCCGCAAATGATATTTTAAATCACTTTAGTTTTGTTCCTTTTTGTACCACAAATTGAATATCACATGTGATCAACTGGGCAATTCCATTTCATTTATGTTCTTTATATTTGCAATGTAAATGGCAGTTTGTTCACTGAAAAACAAATCTTATTTTAAAGGGGTCAGCAGTTGAACAAGAAAACTGTAACATTAAGCTTTTAATTGTTACATTATTTTGGATACTGAAGTCCACTTTACTGACTCCTTCATAAAACTGTGTAATTAGTACAATATTTTCTACATTCCTTTATTTTGTCAGCTGTGTTCATCCAATCTTACACTTAAAGTACTCATTACTCATCAGAGTAACACAGAACATTGTATAGTATGTTAAAATAGTTAATAAATCTCTTTTATTTCCTCTTATAGCAGTAAGAAAACAATTTCAGTAGAAACAGAATAAAACTGGAGAATTTGGATTTACGTGCTGCAGGATCGAAGTCTTTTTAGGCTGATTTTCTTTTGTAGGTTTCAAAGATGTGTATCAAGAGGAGATGTTGGTCAAAACAAAAATAAATATAAAAAGCATAAAAATTGCTAACACTAAGATCAAAGACAAAAAGCACAGTTAATGAAATGATGATAGCTGTTCCCTAGACACAGATAGCTTGGGCAAACAGAATACATTTGCTTTTCGAAATTGTCAAAGAAATACAGTTCACTATCTGTTCATAAAAGCTACTATACAAGCACTGACCCTAATTTAGATTTACAGCTCAAATATTTGCAAAGTATAACAAACCTTGGAGAATACCTTTCAAAAGCTGAGCTCAGAATGACTACAAAACCTCGATTTAATATGTTTGGAGGTTTTATTCCACAAAAAGAAGAATTCAATAGACATCTTTATTGTGAAGGACAACTGTGTTGATGTTTTTAAAGAAAAAAAAATCCAAGGATCACTTACTCTGTTTTGAGCTTGTCCTTTATTTAACCAGATAAGTTAACCGAGAACAAATTCTCATTTTCAATGGTGATTCTTTCTATTAATAATTTAATACGGGATCCCAAAGTGCTTCACATATACATGCCTTCTTCAGACTTCTGATTGGTATGACCAAACCATCATAAATTAAATCACATTTTCTATTACATCATGGCAGCTTCCCTGTGGAAAATTATAGTATATGAACGTTCAATTTAGCAGATTCCCATTATGGCCCAGTTCTACTAAATATGTAGCACTCATACCTCATAAGTAAAAACAAAATTGCAAAAAATGTAGATTGACCATTTACTCCACATGTGCAACTCAATAAACACATTGCTATTTATAAACCTTGGCACCAAACATCTAAAACCTTGTCCTCATCAATAATGTATCCTGTATTTGGCAAAAAAAAAAGTATTAACAGTCTCATTACATTTCATACGGCTTATAGATATTTTGTCAGAATTATTGAAAAGCTGAAATGACCGCCTTCTAAAATATGGTCTTTTTAAAAAGAAATTATAGCCAAATAAACTTCAATCTCAACTAAACATTGAGCTGAGTCAAGGTATAAATGAAAAGAGTACTGGAATTAATATTTAATAATGCTAACAGTTGAAGCCTTCTTAATGTCACTAAGTGGTAGAATGTTTGGTGAATTGTAAATAGTGTAAGATTCATAATGCTTATTTACCCAGTCTGGATGCTTTGTATCAGGCCTGAAACAATCTTTATTTAGTTTCCTGCTATCTGTCAAATTCCAACACTTTTTAACACCCTTACAATCAGTTATAGTTTAAAATGTTTTCCCTAACAAAGCTGCTTTTGACATTTCAAAACAATATTTTGGAGTAAAAGATTTGGAGGAACCCACGTATTTCACATTCTATAAGATGCCTTCTCCTTGCTCCCTGCAGTACAAACCAAAGAAATAACAGATAAAGAATTACCAACTGTTGCAAAGCTGATACGCATCAGAATTTTAATGACTTCATTAAGAAAGAGGTGAGCTCAGATTCATACAACATCCTAATTAAAGGATATCAACCAAATTTAATTTTGGCCTCTTTGGGTCTTTGGAAAAAGAAGGAGGTAGACATTTTTCCACTATTGCATCAGTGTACATCTGACAAAAAAATGTCCTTCCCTGTTTTTAATATTTTTTCTTTAAAAATGGAATGTGAACATACTGAAAATCCATTCCGCAGGAGGTCTCAAAGGTGAAAGCTAAGAGCTCTAAGCAATATACCACCTACACACCTTAGTCATTTACTTATTCATGTATTTGGCTCAAGCATTTATGAAATAATGAGGTTCCACAATCAGGCTAACTTAACGGCAATGAAGCAGACTAAGACTCATAAAGCCATCTATTCAAAAAGGGAGTTTATGATAATTGCATAGTAAATCATTTTAGTACTATTCCAAGACAAACATTACTATAATAATCTTAATTACAGGGCAAAGGCTTTCTCTGTTTAAATGAGTATTTACATATACGAGAAAAATTATTCATTCCTTCTGCCCAAAGGCTAAGATTTTGACCAGGTTGTTCATTTGTAGATTACATGAAATTTATACATTTTTAATTTTACCTCAAAGCAATCAAGAAAACTACAGCACCAAAATGAACCAATTTATTAACAGTTAAATGGTAAATTGAATCTTTGAAACCAGACTTTTAAAACTTTGCTTTGCAAAAATGTATCTGAATCAAGACAGTTCAGCTAAAAAAAAAATTGACCTACATCATTTCTCGGCGAAATGAATAACAAAAAAAAACAATACATAACATCAGAGTTTACCAAATCTATGTTGCAGTTAAAATCATACATTTACATGAAGCACCACCATTAGAGTTTTAAAATACAGATGTTGCACAAGCTTTATATACTGAAGTGGCTTACAATGCACTGCAACATCACTCCTAATTGGGGCCTTTAAACTATGAACCCCTTTATCAACTAGTAAAGGCTAAAATATGAGCATTAGAAGTCATACATATTGAATTAAACAAGATACCCTGAAGTATCACTGTAGGTCATTTGTATTTAAGGAGCCTGTACTTTTAAACTAAAACCCTGTGTGATTAAAACCTACATTTAAAATAAATTGAAATATCAAACAATGCTGAATCTGTATGACTGACTGAAGGAATTGATTGCTATTTACTATGAAGGTTCTGATGAATTAATCAATTCTTTTTGTTGCTAGAGAAATGATCAAAGGTTATTGTAGTTAACTTTGTCTTGTGATGCATCAATTGTAGAACGGCCATAATTATCCCCCTTTGTTAAACGATATTTCCTAATTAACCAATAGTTCATGTGCTGATTACTTACTATTTAGATCAGATTCATTGGATTGTTTTGAATGACAACCTGCTGCTTCAGACCGAAATGTAGGTCAGCTAGAGCATTCCAATTCAGATGTGAATTTAACAGGACCTTAGTAAATGGCAAATGGGTTTTGAGTATAATGTAACTCAATGTAGCAACAGAAAAGAATCAGATTCTATGTGGACTTTTAGAGAGCACAAGTAACACTGTCAATACAAAACAGGTATCAAGGATGAAAATCATTCTGAGCAAAACATATCTTTAAAACTATAAGGTTTTTCTTTCAATTTAAAAAAAAATCTTATCACTCAACACAGATCCAGAGGGATGTCTTTTAAATACAGGAACTGTGGTTAATAACACAGAACAACTCAAGATGGATGCCCTAAGGGTTCTGCACAATGCATCATTTCACAGTGGCATAAAATCTAAGATAAGACTGCAATCCATATATAGTTTGCAGCATTGGATAAACTTTTTTGAAGGAAAAGGGTTTTTACCAGACTCACCGACAAACTGAGGAGTCAAAAGAATTGAAAACAGTCATTCAACACCCCAAGGTTTTGAAAAAGTATTGATTAGTCTCCTCATTGTTGGTTAATTAAACCTCAAGCAATCTATTTTCGACAATATTATGTAAAAAAAAGGCTGTTTACATGCTTGCATTTATTTAGCAGCATTACCTCCTTGTAACCTGATCTCACCAGAAGCTAAGTAAGGCAGGGCCTCGTCAGCACTAGGAGACTAATGAGGTTTGCTCTGGTGTTGCTAGGCCAGCAGTTGGATTTGAAGGCAAAGGATAAAGCAATGGACAAGAATTTCTAAAACCAATGTCCCAGTGTGGCAGCTAGGAAAACTGTATAGCAGGAGATAACGTTCTACTGATTAGATGTTAAACCAAGGAGCTGACTATCACTTTTTTTTGAAAAAGCAGCTGTGTCCTGGCTAAATTCCTCACTGGGTTTGTTCAATCGTGTCTCCGAATGTCCCCCTCCATGCAACCAGTCAAACAATTCCTCACTTCTCTACTTGACCTGCTGTGCAATGGGTGGGACTGCTGGTGCATAGTGTTTGCCACACATCACACAGGTGATTGCTGCACTTCAATGGTGGATGAAGGAACATATACAGTATGGAGAGCAATCTGAGATGCTTTCGGATGGAAATCATTACATAAAGTAAGGAAGAATTATCATTTATTGATTTCCTATTGATTTCTTTTACTTTAACACTATGCAATAAAGTATTACAGAAGCAACGACAATACAAATGAGTTTTTTTTTAAAGTTTGAAGACAATAAAAATATAAAGATCTGCTAAAAAATCTTTATGGATCTTTTGCCATACCAAATTGTTGCTTCTGTGCACTATATAATTTTAACTTACATAAAATCTATTAAATGCAAACACCATTGCAGACATATTAAATCTTATAGATCACAACATCATGGATTTACAGCTTACCATCCAGTTTAGTTAATGAGACCTTCACTGTACATGTAATTTATGATTTAATAAGTCTCTACAGTACCTTTAATTCATTGCTTCACTTTGGGGAGGAAAAAAGTGAAATAACCTTCAGGCTGAGCATCAATTTATAATATAGGGGAAGAGCTTAATTTCAGTCACAGAGTAAAAGGTTATTTTTCCTCAGAATTAATGGAAGGAGAACAACATGAGTAATCAAGATTGAACTATAAAGACACACCTTCGGTTATTGTTCCCATATATAAAACTGTTTAGCTTGAAGAATTAGCTGTTTACAAAAATACCCAGATTAGTCATACTTAATGCCCTATGCCTAGAGTATTACTGAGCACAGCAAATACTGCAATTAATAGAGTTTGCTGCTAGATGTGAAAGGTACTGAATATCATTTTTCAGGCAACTAGATGGGCTTCAAATGAGATAATTTAACGTTTTTAATGCCAGCTTTTTTATTTCCCGTCATACGGGAAATTTACATACAGTTTATTTCTGTGAAATAAACTAAAAAGGACTAATTTTCTGCATACAACAGACATTTTAATCTGTGTTGTTTGATCACTACATTGGGAAAATGGTAACAAACCCCTGTGGTGCTTGTAAAAGTATAATAGTTAAAAAAATCCAACATGTATTTTATTCTGAGGTTCCTGGAATCTCATATTATGACATGCAAACCCAAATGAACAAAACTGAACTGTAAACTTTCTCAGCCTTGTTATTGCTCTAGGCAAAAGTCTGTGACATTTCAAGTCAATGATTTTTAATCAACTTCAAAAACATACATGCAATTCTCAGTGCATTAAGAAAGTTGTAGCTAGAGCAATGCTTGTTTAGTCTTCTAGTAAGTTAGAAATACTTCAAAGCATCTTTACCTTCTGGATTGAGACACTGAGGCCCTTATCTAGCAGCATATGAAAGCAATCCTTGTGGAATCCATATTGATTTTTATGTTTCTTTCTCTTTAGATAAAAGAAAGATTTGCTTACTATTGCTCTTAACACCACAAAGTAGCATATCAACTTCTCCAGTTCTGTACAAGCGCACCATTGTCAATATACCCCCCAAAGCAACAAGCAACAGTGATTTCAGATGGAACATGGATCTTGAATCCTGTAATCTTTTCTCTTGTATGTTCCCAGTTGAACACTTCTTTTCCAGGTTCTTTGAAGTTGTTCTGAACAGGTCGTCATCATTTAATGAATGTAATTGATAAACAAAGCATCAAAGAATTTGAGGAATTATGGCTGTTAGGGAGGAAGAAGAGAAGCTTAACCTGGGAACCACTCTTCCAGTTTAAAAGCTCGCCACCCACCAACACTGACAAGCTCCAACATTTCAAAACAAAAGTTGGCACTTCTATTTGCATAGCATCAAAACCTCCCCTGATCCTGTTCCCAACATGGAATCTTAAACCCACCCAATGCCCACACATTTAAGGTCTTTGATTAAGTGGTTTCAGTATAAAAAGTGAACTTCTCATTCAGGGTCTACTTGTATAATATAAAATAAAAAAGTACTTTGAGGCTCAAAAAGAAGACCAAGTAATATGTGGACTGTAAACATCTTTAATCCTGTTTTCTCCTTCTTGGCTAGGTCTCAATAACTCACAAAACAACAAAGAAAATAGTTTTAGACTCATAACACATACTTTTCACACTTTAGCAGATGTGAGTAATGACTGAATGACTGTACACTGTAATGTATCATTAAATGAAAGTGGGATTAATAACTTTACAAAGATGATTAGGAAATATTTAATATAAATAATACAAAATTATGAAAATATTACTCTTGCAACAGTCTCTTATATGTTTATTTTGCTACACTGCAAGTCTAAAGTATTAAATTCAAGATAGATTTGGCTGTTTCCTTACACCACTTTTTCTACACTGAATTAGAGTCACCTGTAAACATAAGTCTGACAATACAGTTGTATATTACCTCTAGATAGTAGTCTTATGTCTACTTATGATAAGTCTTATGATTGAAACTAAGTTTTTTTTTTATTTCACCTTAAAGGAAATTTCTCATCATCACATATCTTAGTTCAACAGTCCTGTGAAGAACAGCCCTGTGATGCTGATGTAGGTGCAGAATAAGAATTGATACCTATACCATGCTGACGTGCAAGCCAGTTTCCCTGATGAAAATAATATTTATGTGACTTGCTGAGTCTTTTCAAATAATTCTAAAGGTGACATTTTTGTTTGTGTGATGAGCTGACTAAACCTGGGATTATCGAAGTGGTTGCGCACCACTGGGGAAGATCTAGTTCTAGGGTCTTCTCAGTTGAAGGCACAACTTCAATATCTGGAATTTGCCAAGTACCTAAAGTACTGCAATCTCGTCAGTGAAATACACCACAACCCTAATTGACTAAATCTCTTCAGAATCAGGAAAAAGGGAGAGGAATAAAGAATGGCTCTGATACATTTGATTCTACTAAATGTTTTCTTGAAAATATCCTAATGGTAAAAATAGTTTTTGTACATAAAAATAAAATTTAGAAAAGTGATGAAAATTTAGGAAGATGCATTAGGCCTTTGATGCTAAGCGTGCAAAAATCTGTAACCACTATAGGTGATTTCTGAAAACAATTAAAACATCCCTGATGCCACCAGGGAAAGCCACTGTTATTGCTGCAATTATTCTTCCTGATAATATTCCTTGAATAGGTTTGCTATACAGGTGAATGCCTCAGGATATCTTTGATGCATTGCCAGCTTTCCACTTACCTGTCATCGCTAAATAAAATACTAAAGTAAAAATAACACAAAATAATCTCAGAATACAAGGTACTTTACCTTACCAAGACAGACAAGTTATGCTTCCCTGCTTCCCTGATTCGTATGGTGCTGCGGTATATTAATAAGTTGAATAGTGGGAGACAGAATTTCTTATTTATATTTTATTTTCAAGGACTGATTTTGATATATCTGACTTAGCCTGAGGCATCACAAAGTGCACAGGATTGTTTGTAAGAGAGTACTCCCATAAAGGAGAAGCAAAGAAACTTCAGCTAGATTTTAAAAAGTTTACAATTTGAAATTGAAATGCTCGCATCCAGTCCAAATTTAGACTTCTTTAATTTTACAAACTGTTACACAGTATTTTTAAAATGACTATGTAGAGATCCAGTTCAGCACACATGCTTCTCTGCTGAATTATTCATGTATGAACACAAATATTTGAACAGTAAATTGTTACATCTTTAGAATTTAATGATTTGCAGCACTAGCTGTTATTTTCTTATAAGAACTATATCATATAACTCACATTTTATTTTTATTTCGGCAGGGATACCTGAGTAAAGTTTAGTTGTATTACTATTTTAATTATTCATAAAATAAAACACTTCTTGCTATAAAACCTGTCTCTGGCAATACACCTTTGAGGACGAAGGAACTCCCAGCTGTCTTTAGGAATAACAGTGGCCCTGGCTTCAGGAGCCATTACCTTTGCCCTTTCACTGCTGAGGAAGCAATCAGATTGTCCACACCAGTCTCAGCTGAGAGAAACAGGAACACAAAGTGAAAAGCAGCAGAGAATCTGTATTCACCAGGTGGCAGGACAAAATAATTTTTGCTGACTTGAAAAATAAGTACAACAAACAAAAAATAATAAAACAGTAACACTGTTTTTATCCTAGTTCAGGTGTGTAGCTGCGTCAGCATGCGTAAGCTGGAAAGGAACAAGTAATAGGTTTATTCCATGCTGAAAACAGAAGAAAAAAAACACAAACACACACTTCAGGTGTGAAGAAAGCCCCACGGCGGAAACGTGTTTTTTTTCTTCTCTTTTCAGCATGGAATAAACCTATTACTCGATCCTGTTTTTACCCTTACTTTTTGTTTAGACTGTGTGCATTGTAGGGGCCTTAGAGGAGGAGTCATCAGTGTTAATTGTAAGATCTGCCCTACAGTCAATACAGGCTCTATAATGAGACTGAACTCAGTGCTGCTTATCTGTAAGGTCCATCTGCTGCTCTCTGCAGTTCCAACACTTTCCAGTGTAATACAAACCCTTCAGGGCTCGGGGGCTTTCCTAGCTTGGGTTTCTGTTTGAAGGGGACTTAAAAAATGTACAGTCAATCATAGGGGAAGCATTAATTGTTTCTAAATGCCAAATTTATCTCTGTGGCCATCTGTTTGATGAACAACGTGACTAAATGCATTGTTTACATATGTATATAATACATAATAGACACCAACTAGTCTGAATTCAGTCATTAAAATGGATTTTGGAATGTGCCTTTTATATAATAAAAAGTAAGTCTTTATTTCCATAGATTTTTTTAAATTTTGAATCAATTAAATGCCTGATCACTGAATGAATACATATTTGTAATATATGCAGTCTTAACATCTGTAGAATACTAAATAATAAACTTTAAACATGGAAATCAAGTGCATATAGCATTTAGTCTCTAGATAATACATTTCTAGATCACAATATTTTACAAACAACTGACTGATTGAATTCACAATATCACGTTTAAAACTGAGCCAGATCGATAGATTTGGTTCAAAGAATTAAAACAAAAATAAGAACAGTTAATAAATAAAGTGAACTATGATACTAAATAGAATTAGTTAAATTAATTTCTATTAACACATATAGCTAATACAAAAATAGTAATTTGGAGACTTACAAAGCAGATTAAACTAGAGTAGTATGCTTTATGAATCAACAAGTTAGTGCCTGATACTTCAATTCCAACTAAATTAAGATCCATTCAACAAAATAAAACTAGAAACCATTAAAAATGTGATAAGATACATTATTTTAAAATTATTTTGTCAGAAATGGAAATCATTCTTATAAACAGAATTATCTGAAATAGCTTTACACTTAAGAAATACAATATATGTTTTGTCTCGAAGTGTTTGTTTTGATGAACATTTCATGGCAGAAGTTTCAAAAGAACCATTCACTAATGTCAAGGTTTCAGCCAGACTACTCCACACTGACCTACAGATGGTGACCCATCTGACAGTGAAATTCTGCCAGTAGACAGGTTGTTCCTGCCTGCTTAACTTGCCAAAAATAACAAGTGAAAATCATAACTTAAAACTAAACAAGGTTTTCGAACTTTTTTTTTTACCACTTCAGAAGGTAAGATACAGGTATTTTAAATAACCCTCTCTATAGTGGTAGGTATATATTAGTATGGTTCAGCTTTTATTTTTAATAAGAGATTTGAAATACTCCTGAATTTACCAATCCAGAATTGAAGAAGCATCGAGAGAGACTTTAAATGGATGAACAAACAGAATTTCTCCCATGAGAATTTCCTTATTTCTTTTTGTGGCACAGATGTGTGTAATCTTTGCGATGTCTGACATTCTGCTAAGAGGATGACCTTCACTAAATCCATTTTTAACCAAGCCTCAGTGAAGATTGAAGCCAGAGATAGAATCCTCAAGGACTTTAAGGAAGTGTATCAAAAGAGAGAAAAGTGCTGAAGAGGTGCATGACCAATCTCAGTGAGGTTAGGGTCTGTTAAATGGAAAAGGCAAGTGAGATGCAGGTATCACAACTCAAAACTAGTTCATTGATACAGCTGGTAATCCCAAATGTCTCCAATGACAACTGTCATTTTAAAAAGGATACTTTAAATCTGAGTGGAAATATTTAAACTAAAAATACTTTGATAAACATATGCTAACTGTTTGATGAATCCCATTAGTATTTAGTGACAAAATCCAAATACTTGGATTTAACAGTTCACCCAGAGATTAAATCTACTCACAACACCAAACACAGAAACATGTTTATGGAAAAGAAAAAACATTCAAAAACACTATTTTTGTAAGAATTCAGAATTAATGTGCCCTTGCAAATATGTTATGCATGAATTTTACAGACATCTTATAGAATCTTGTTCAGAAGACAGAATGAATGAATGAATTTTACAGGTAATATAATGGGTGGAATTGCAATGAATTAAGTTTTGTAAAAGTAACAATTCCCAGAAATGTTACTGAAATATGCCAAAACTGTACTGGACTGTTTGGTTACTGAAAACAAGTGGCTTAGGAGAGGAAAAGGACCTTCACACATGTCATTCTATCACTTTCTTTTCATACAACTGCACTTCATAACCCAAACTGTTTTAGTCATTCTGTGTGAGAAAGATACCCCTAGTGCAGACTGTTCAAAGTCAGGAAATCTCTGGTAAATCTCTGAACATGTGAATCCTTCAGAGACATGATCCTTAAACTCACAGGCGGGGTATCAGGCAAAACCCCTGCAAATATTCAGGTTGCAAAAATATCTATCCACACAGCACGTAAGCACAATGTGACATACACCCATATTCACCGTTTGTGACAGAAAATGACAATCATTTTTAAGTAGAAAGAGAAAAAGAGAAAAAAATCAATAAGTAGTTAATATCCTTCCTGGGATAAAAAAGAGGTTTCACTACTCATACAATTTCACGAGTATTCTCTTTATGCAATGTTTTAAGATGCATAAGACTGTCCTCCGCATGATCATTTCTTACAAACAATTCTTTGATGTTCCTCAAAAACAGTAATATAATGCTTCTTAGATCTATTTTTAAATCAATGACAGTCATCAGAACATGAATGAAATGGTTTATGAGCCACAGACGATGACCATCAAAATTCTTTGTTGCAAACTGATTTGACATGGCATAGTCATTAATATTCAAAAGGTTATATTCCAAGTGAGATGTGTGGGTCCTTATTCTAAGTATACAATTCTGAAGTAAAGGCAATTTATAAGGCGAGTCTCAAGGGTCAAAGATGTACTCTGAAGAAGAGCCCACTGAGAATGTGTAGTGTGCTGAGGGATCCAGCATGTATAGCTTTCAGTCTCTAAGGGCCTCTGGAAGAAAACAAGGACACTACAAAAGGCACGCACATTCACCCTAAGGCGTGGGCTACATGACTTAGAAAGTCATAACCAGCAACTTGTTTATTCTACTTCAAACAGACACTCAGACACTGTTCCGGTTATTCCTGTACTCCCCCCAACCAATAAATCAATATGGGGATGGATGGGGCTCGGGGAGGTGGGTGGACAACAATGGGCAAGTGTTAACAAAATGAAAGTCAAGAGCGGAGGCTCAACTGTTATGACACACAGCGTTCATCTGGTTGATTCTCCTGGTAGATTCATTCACAACACACTCCCTACTCCAAGCCTCTTTACTTTAACATCTGGATACACATTTATCTTAATACAAGAGAAAGAAAAGTAAATGTGTTTTGACAAAGATTCTCAACATTTGTTATTAACATTAGTATGACATTACTAACATTTGATAAATAAAGCTTTACACTGTCATTTCTTACCACTGGTTGCAGTGGTCAACATCTTATTTTCCAATTTTCATCAGCTTGTAAATAGCTGGGTAGAATCACGTATCTACATACTATCACTTAGCAGCAAAGAGATGTTTGTTGTATAGAAACCGTAGATGGTGCTGGGCTAAATGAAGATGGACTACAGCAGCACAAATCCACACATCATTTTTTTTATTTACTGTATCTTAAATATAAAATGATGTAAAATGAAAGGCCTTTGCATGCACATATACATGCAGCCATACTTTATAACCAACTCCTCAGTGCAGTTTTCTACTGCAAGTTATTATTCATAACTTCAAGTTATGACACTGTGGAAGTGTAATTCAGCAGTGAAAAAATAAGATAATTCTTCTTAATGATTAGGAGTTTAACATGTGCTTCTTCGCTATTCTTTTCTTTTCACAGTCATTTCTTTAACAAATTCTTAAATATGGGGCTGTAAAAACTTAAGTGCCGGTTGAGCATGCGTATCCAATTTTCATATTTAAATGGACTGGAAACCAAAAATGGACTTATACTCTTGCAAATTGTTTTAAGCTCTGTTAAATTAATATACTGTTCTGCACCATTTCACAATGCACTTAGCTGACCCGAAATTATATCTTATTAGACCCTCCCCACATATTGTAAAAATAACTGCCATTGTCCTAAATTAGGATTTCACACTTACTTTCCCAATTTTATTCAATCAAATGAATTTCTCAAGAACAATGTAAGCATTTAGAATTTGCAGTATCTTTAATCTCCTGTGTATCTGTCACATTATCGAGCCCCACTCTACTAATACCTGACCATCATTATACCAGGTTTCACTGGTATTAACTTGCGATAACCTTGAAACATTATTTCATCTTTTTTTTAATTAAGCATAGTTTTCCTAAACATTCTTTCTTTTTCATGGTGTTACTTTTTCACTCTTTATAACAGACTAACTCTCTAAAACAACCGCTGGACAACATTTTTTTTTTTATAGATAAATCAGACCCCAAAAGAAGATCAATAATTTAGACGCTGGGATTGTTCACAAATTAAACTTGCAGATATTACAAAAAGAATGGGAGTGACAGAAAGGAGACAAGAAGTACAAAACGGCAGACAAAGCCATGCGTTAAGCAGACACTTTGCATTTTTTAAAATACTCTGTACAGTGCAGAGAAACAGTCTGTGAGGCTGTTAAAATCACCTGTGTTACTGAATAATCTAGATCTTAAATGAAATTAGATCTTCAAGATTGAATAAAAGCAAGCCCTGTTTAAGTTCACAGTCAAGTAGGCGGGGGTCAAAATCAGTGAATCCACAAACACAGTCCACAGCACAAGGGGGAAATCTGAGAGACAGGGTCAAAGCAACCCAGGGTCCAGCCCAAGATAAACACTGCAGAGAAATAAGGCTAAGGGGTGATCTGAGAACTGAGGTCGTAACAAGGCGGAGGTCAGGAACCCGAACAAGGCACAGGAGACAAAGCTAGGCCAAAAGCTTGAGAGTCAGAGGCTCAGTGTTCAAACTCTACCTCAGAGCCCAGAACAGAGTCCAAGCAACCCTTAAATATCCCTGAATCACCTGAGCAGGCGAGATAAGTGCCTCCAGGTGATCTGAGTCTCCTGTCAGTTGGTGTCCATGACAACCCGTGCTGAGAGACAGGTGGGTGGAGCAGAGGCCGACAGCCACGCCAAAGCTAGCCTGCCAAGCTGAGCAGCAGCCAGAGCAAGCCAGATCAATTCCAATTATTGACAGATTTTTTATTAATGAGTAACCAATGCCCTTACCTAGAATGACAGACAATACATATATAAAATGTGAATCTTTTTACAATGCAAATATATTTAACCGGAAAAATGAAAATCTACAGTTGCAAAAATTAGAAATCCTAACAATAGGTCCAGGACAAGCTGAAAGAGCAAAACAAGCACTGTATTCAGACAAAACAGCCCGATCCAAAACAATACTCTGTTGAAGAGATATTTTCTTTCAAACACCCATTGTGTTGAATTTCTTAAAAATTATTAAATTCATTAAGTAATATATTTACTGTTTGATGGAAACCTTTAAAGTATGTTTGCACGCTGTCCATACAAAACCTCAATTTTCTGTTGGCATATTTTTGTCTTTGGGTTTCTTAATGTTAAAAAGTTAATGTGAACTTATTAAAATCAGTGATGGTAACGTTAAACGATACTACAATTTATATCTGGTCCAGAATGCAGCAGTCTGGAGCATTTATAGTGAATCTAAAACATCTGTTTTAAAACCTAGAAATTATAGCAATTTATATCAATTAAGTCAATAATTGATTCAATTAAGGCACTTGGAAATCCAGTAAAATCAGAAAAGTCAAGACAGAATGTAAGTATTATACGGTATGACCTTCTGAAAATAGAGCCCACACCAAAAATCAAATAAGTCCAGTTCCACAGTACTCATCTTGTCAGTGCTGCATCAATTCTAATACAGCATGCTGGGAAAACAAGATTAAGCAACATTCTAGGCTGCAGGCGGGAGCATCATTCATTTACTTGCTCTTGTGTATTTCACACAATACGCCATAACGTTTCTTTCTCTTGATGTGTTTGGGATGGGGAAAATAAATCCTACAGCTCCAAATCAAATCACTAAGTTAAAAGTACAGCATGAAACAGGCACTGCAAAACTAACGCTTCAGTATTTATCAAAGGGTAGAAGTGAAGGAGGGTTTTTATTTTACAATTCATGTGAACAAAAATGCTTTTCTTGTGTGGTCTGCCAGGACTGAATTGTTAGCAAGGAGGATTTGCAATTGTACTGTGCAGCTGTTGCTGGAGAACAGTACCAACATCAGCTGTAGAACAGAAGCAGGCACTGTATTAATCTCTCAAGCAGCTGTACTGCATTGCGTTTTGTCTATGTGACTACAAGCCTGGGCCCCAAACAACACATCCTGACTAATATCTTAATCACAGCAAGAGTACAAAGTTGCTCTCCAGACATTCCACTCCAGACAACTGGGCACATAGGTGGATCCTCACCCTCTCTTGTGAGAGTGTAATGTTTGTTTCCTCATGAAACCATTTCAACATTTACCTTACTAAAGGACTACATGCACATTTTATCTGCAAACAGTAATATCACATATATGTGGTTTTTCATCACATAGATGCAGCCCAAATTCCACAAAGTCACGACACTACCCAAATTGCAAACTGCCTCCTTTGTAAAAACTGCAAGGCTGAGTCAAAGTGGTGAATTATATGAAGGCAGTTTCAGATGCACCTTAAGCCTAATTTCGGTTTCAGATATGCCTCTTTGACTCCTATGGATTTCAAGCAGGCAATTAGTTGACCAATATTCTCTTTATTAAACTGCACCCTTTTCTTTGAATGCAAATGAAGCAGTGAATTTAAAACACAATATTACTTATTTCTCGTCCTCATCTATATTCAACCCATGTAAACAGAGGAAAACAAATTTGAAAAGTCCCGTTAGATCTTTATTTCAGTTGCAGTGAGTCTTGAGGTTGGGGTTTTTTACTGGGCAGATTTAACATTATTGACACTGTAATAGTGCCCAGCAGAGCTGAATGAACAGAAAAGTTCAGTAAGGTGATGGAAACAGTAAGAAATTCAGAAAAATAATTGGAAGGTCAGATTTAATAATGGCCACTCCACAGAATGCAGGATCCTAATTGGTGTGAAGGCCATTTGTTGAGTATTCAAGTTAAGTGTGAAAACATTCATTATCTCTTTTCACACCGATACATCCTAGCTCACAATAAAAGCCATGTTACATTCGTATTGTTTATACTTACATGGAAAATACTTTTTTCAATCCCCTTTAGAGAGCAACTGTCACAGTCATTTTACTGTTTTGCTAAAAAAACAAAGCCAGAAACATTATGTTAAAAATGAAAAACATTTCCGTTATAGGCTGTTTGTTGTGCAATTTAAAACTGCACACAATATATGCAGAGAAAAGGAAAAACTCTTAATAGTCAAAAGCTCTCTTGGGAAACAGGAACTTCTGTCACCGGCAAACTGTAGCAGCTCCCCTTTCTGTTAAATTCTCTACTCCTTTTTTCCCCTGCACGATACACCATCTCAAGGTTCATCAGTGCCATAAAAGATCAACAAAAGAGACAGGTATATACAGACGAATACATAATCAAAACACAAAAAAGTAAAAGCTAAAATATTGAAGTGCCTTTTAAGACCTGACTGGCTTGCAAAATCTGATATTAGGTGTAAGATCATTCCACAGCCTTGAATCAACAAAACAGAAAGCCTCGATTCCCACTGCTCAATTTTGGGAACAGAACGCGAAAATGCAAAGAGCACAACCAACATGTAGGAGAGCACGGGGATAACAGTTCATTGATCCATTCAGAAGCCAAACCATTCAAAGTGTTAAAGGTAAATGCAGCAATATTTTGAAATTCATTCTTAAATCCACAGGGAGTCAGTGCAAAAGAGCCAAATCAGGTGATTATAGTTTAGCTTGGTTTTAGTTCCAGCTACGATGTGAGCAGCCAAGTCTGGATAGACCAGCAAGCACTGCATTACAATAACCAAGCCTAGAAAACACAAAGGCTGACATTAGAAGTGAGAGAGAGATGTGAAGTACAGCGCACTTTGAATCACCATTCTATCCAACCCATTCTAAAGCAGTTTTAGAGTAATTTAAGATTAGTTTCTACTTGTCACCTATTTTACTTTGTGCAGAAGTTGAAAACAGACCTACAAGTTAAATACATACATAATTAATCAATAAACTGCTATAAGGACTGAAACACACACAAAAATTATGAGATCTAAAATACATTATATAAACTGCAATCATATCCCTGAATTTGTCTGTTATTCTAAGAAGGTTTGCAATTTACTGAAACATGGCACACTTGAAACATGGAAAAATGTTATCTAATGCAGAATGTAAAGGTTAAAATAAAGAGTACATGTTAAATTTATGCAAATTCTTCATCTGAGCAAAAATGTTAAACTTTAGGAAGATTACTTTCATCAGCAGTAAATGTGATCCTTCCAATTCTGGCCTCACCATATGGGAAAACAGGTGATCATAGTGAAGAATTGCTCCCAATCCCCCTGCTCTGAAATAGACACTATTCCCATTGTGGAATACAGTCGCACAAAAGCTCCGGCATTTACCTCTAGAGACCTAGTGTTTGAATTATGTTCCATCACAAGCTTGGTGGTCTCACCATGCTGCTGAGCAGAGCATTGCCTGAACTGACACAATGTCTTTGCTTCCAAATTCCACCGGATTAGAGGAAGAAATGTGTGTGCATTCAATTACTCTATCACCACAGTAGAGAGCTGTCCAAGAGGGCTGGTTCCAAACTGGCACATTGGCTTAGCAGCTTAAGGAAACCAATTGCCTCAAACACACATGCCTGCCCTTGTATTTACTCAAAGACCACTTACACAGAAGATCACACAGCAAGGACAAACCCAATATGCACCTTCTTAGGCAGGATCATTTTCAATCCTCAAGCATTTCAGCAGCCAATATCTTGAACTACAACAATACACATCAGATACAGTAGTTTCAAGATGATCATTTCCTGGTACCTGCCATAGTTGATTGAGGGTTATGATGCTGATATGTTTTAGAGACAAATCCTGGGCTATTGTTTTCTCTTACCAGCAATGTCTTAACCACACACTGCAGTATCGACTATGAAGAAACAGTGTATTTCACAATACAATTATAAAGAGAAGTTAGTCTAGAGCTTTTTTGTTATCTCTAATTCTGAAACATCTAGTGAAGCTGGTCTTACGATCTGTAACTTCAAAATCAAAACAAAAACATTTAATGAAAATCCATTACAAATAACTGGTAATTGCAATGGAATACATTTTAAATTCAAGATACCAGCTGGTTAAAAACCAGCTCTATGCATATGATTGTGTGGCCTGTGATAATGCAGTACTTCCTTGGACTTTATGCTTCTCAGATACGCTCCAGGTTTCCCGACCCTTATCAGAAGTTAAATGATTTCTGATAACAGATGGATGAATTCTAGAGTATTCTAATGATATCCAGATTGAATCTTAACTGATTCATTAATTATTCATGCTTTTGCCCCCCCCAACCCCATCACAAGCTTTGTTTTTTTCTGTCAGTTCTGCTTCCTTCCTCAAACCAATCTATGCAACATTTTAGATAACTAAAGTAAGACAAAAATGTAGCTTTGTCCCATCTTCAAAATGAGCAATGTAACCATTGACTGTTTCAGTAATCAGACTGCTTATGTTCTCCACTACTGCAATGTATGATGTTGTAACTGATCCTGTGTCAAGATGCTTTCATTCACTAATTCCTCCTCAGCGTCTTGGAACGTAAAAAATATTCAAACTGAACCCCACACATGACCACTGTTTCAATTTGATTTCCTTTTTGCAATAGCTAACACCCGTCTTGTCCTTGTACACTTTGCTAGTTGATTTCAACACTAAATGCAAGACTCGCTGTGTTTTTAGCCTAATCAATACAGAAAAAAGAAAAAAAAAATCTAAAATCATTAAGCATTCATTCTGGTAACCTCTTTGCTGGCTGTTAACATGTAGTCAGTTTTCCATTAAGCCCATATATTTTATTTTCTTAATTAAAAAAAATTTTTAATTAAGCTGCTTGCAGTACTAATAATCCATCTTAATATTAAAAAATATAACAGTATTCCCTCTATTTATGACTTCAATGCATCAAATATTTCAGAATGAAAATGACAAATACTTTTATTTCCCATCACAATGTTGTTTTTATCTGTCATCACTACCATTTTCAAAATGAAGGATGCTACATTTGATTTGACCCAATTTATTTTTTTAACTGTGGGAAAAGGTTTTCAGGTTATTTTTAGGTTTTCTTGTAAGCTTTAGCAACATGAGTTAAATGCCATCACATTCCTTTGCTGAGTTTTGGTTTCCATTTTAAAACAAGGAGTTCACTTACTGAAAGTTAAACTATACTTCACTTATAAGAGGAACGGAAAACAAATTAAGCCATAGAGGATCGAGAGAGAAAGTAAGGAATTAGTGGATATTTGTTTTTGTGAAAATGTAGCCACGATAATTCTAATAAATCATTCCATATTGAACCTGCAAACCCAGGTCATCAGGGTTAATTAACCTGCTGCACACCCACAGAATTCTATCACTAGATATTAATTAAGCAGTCCACAAGAAGACATCTCACAAGATGGTACCCTTCTTCGTTCTGTAAAAGAGTTTACATATCTCACTTAATAAAAAGATGGGTGAAAGGGTAACACAGGAAAATGAGAAAAAACAAAAGGGAATTAAGAAATTTCACAAGAACAGAAAAGATTTCTTACTCATCATATTGGTTTTATATAGTTTTCCACACTTCTTCAGAGCAATCACAGCTTCCCTTGTTAGGACAAGCTAATTAGCAGTCACATCCTGAATATCTGAATGTCAAGGAATGGCCAAAATGTTACCCAATAATGGTTTCAGGAAACAATGTTATGATAAATTTGGGTAAGTGTACATAAAAAACAATATATTACATTTTTCTAATTTAGAAAATCCTCTTTCCGTGCTGCCAAATCAATTTTAAATGCTTTTGTCTGCTTTATTATCAGACGAGCAATCCCTTACACTGTATTATCATGGAGATGTCAGTAAGAAACAATAACAATGCGCAATACTAGCATCATCTTCATTATGCACAGTTACAATATAAACAAATGTGTAGCACATTTATCTGCTATTGCTGCATGTTGTAATGTCAAATATAATACTACATACATTCATTTTTGCCGTTATTTAAAAACACAGTTTTAATTCTCTCAACATGTTTTGGAAAGAGCTGAAAAACCCTCAGCAGCCTGTTTATATTATGGACAAATGGTATTCTGATTTATAGGTGAGACTTCTGTTTTTTGGCGTTTATATTCAAGCAGCACACCTCCGCTTTGAACTGCAATTATTGCTTTTAAGTAATCTCTGTGTCCTATTTAAGAGAAAAGGATGCAATGCCACCTTTGTTCTAGTAGTTACAAATCTTAAAACCTGCAATTGTACACTTCAGACAGCATGCAAACACATGGATATGTAATACTGAAATGTTTCTGAGCAGATCTCTTGTACAACACAAGGTGAAAACAAAAGCGCAAAGATGTGTTGCAAGGTTAAATTAGGTTATTCTAAGAATGAAATCTGAGATAAACAGATCCAGGAACAAGTAATCAGTGTCACTTGTCAGCAATGACCCAATTACTCAAACTAGAAATAAATAGATAACAGTAGTTCAACTAAGATTTTTTTGTACATCTAATTAACAAAGTAAAACATTTTACAGTAATTGTATGGTGGTGTCACATAATGAAGAATAAATAGAAAATTGGAAGCCCTAATTATATACTCATGATCTTACGTTGTATTGAAGGCCACCAAGTGTAAAGAAATGCACAGCAAACAAGGAGGTTCTGATGGTGTTATTACCATAGTAATGCTATCGTTATGGATTTTTCTGAATCATTTGCATGAAGACTTGTGCAATTAAAGGGGAAAACAGAACACATACAGTAATGTAGACACTGATACTATGAACTGTCTTGGTTACAGTTCTAGCAAAAAAAAAGACTTCTATGTATATTTCACTGAAACAATGAATTGAATTAACATTGCAAAAAGAAAATTACTTTGTAGCGTTCATACAGAAAAGTGTAATAAATGCAACATTACACACTTTTAACAGTCCTGCCAATATACCTTTCTAGAGAAAATCATAGCATTACTTTTTTCTGTATACTGGCTTGTTATGGAAGAATGTGCGTCAGAATAGTACTTCATTTGGCAAGACCTATCTCTAGCATCATTAAAGACCCTCCTTTCAGGATGCTTCCACATTCTGGCCTTTTGATCATCTCGTAGATGCTTTATCCTACACAAATAATCACCCACAGCAAACTATAATAAAGCACTTTACAAATGTCATGTAATGCTTAATAAGTGTGCTTCCTTTAGAACAACATGCCAAAAGCAAGACCCTTTCACTTTGATCTCCGTAGGCCAAATGAAAAACAAG
The DNA here is from genome assembly GCF_059453375.1 of Lepisosteus platostomus. NCBI lineage: Eukaryota > Metazoa > Chordata > Actinopteri > Semionotiformes > Lepisosteidae > Lepisosteus > Lepisosteus platostomus. The sequence goes on along the minus strand of NC_142627.1, from coordinate 11,965,804 downwards.
TTTTTTTAAACTTTCACTTGGAATTTTAATGTTGTCATCTACATATGCTCTTATTCTTTATTCCTGATAAACTGTCTCTTGGTGGAAGACCGAATTCATTAACTACTTGTGCGAGCATTAATCTTCCCTCAGCAGGAATGTGTTCGTGGGCTGATTATCTCGATTTTGATTTTACACACTTCATGATAAGCTCTTAACCCACAGTAAAACCACACCTAATGCCACCTCACCCCTGCAGACACAATGGATTTTGACAGAGGACTAAAAAAGGCTGCCTGTGTGCACTACATTTATTGCCTGCAAAATGCTTGGCAACAGACCATGCACAAGTAGTGACCATAAACCAGTTTTATTTAAATAAACTTGTCAACAAAAACTACAAAAATGCATTAAACTTGTTTGTTGCAGATTGTAACACTAGACAAGACTAGCAAACAACCAATATTAGAACCTTTTGATTTTACTTAAAAATGGTTGCACATTTTTTTTTTACTTTGCAAGGCTGCTATAGTGAATCACAAATGGTTCTTTGTGAGTTTCAGTGGAGAATATGGTTAGAAGAAGTCAAAAGCAACAAACAACTTTAAGTATGAATATTTTACTATTTGTTGTTGCGTTTGTAACATAAACCCCAAGATTGTCTTCCAGTAAGACAAACACTCAGTTAATGTAAATAGTCAGTGTTCTACACAAGTCTATTTTCATAACTCATAACAGTTGATTTGATATCAACTTACATTTCCTTGAAATTCTAGGTTGTATTCTTGTTAAATATTTATCTAGTACAAATACCAACATAGTATTTATGTCTGTTATTACAGTGTATTGACATTCACCTCAGAATCTCAGTCAATGAATTATCCATTAATGGCGCGAGGAAGGTAGGAGCTCTTGAGCGATCCTAATTGAAATAGGTCAGAAGACGATACCTGCTGGGTCAAGAATTACTCTTTGGAAGAAACAATACAATCTTCTACTCTCCCGCGAGCTTCAGCCACACAAGCAGAAGTGGACGTCTTGGATCTCTAACCAGCATCCAAAATGTACATATTTATCAAGCCGAGGAAGAGATTTTTTATGTCTGATTTTGCACTTAAAGCCTAACATTCAAGATAATTTAAAATCAGAGGACGAAATCTTATAGTCCTAAAAAACAGCTTGAAACTTCAACTCAATTAGCTGTATCCCAGACAGTGGTTTTGAGGCAATACAAGGATGTAGAAAAAAGTATTCATATATGGGGATTAATATTTATTTTTTGATCGGCAAAGGAGAAACCCAATAAATATGGAACATATTATATATATATATATTTTACAGGCGGGCAGGGAATTACAAAAAGACCATTGGTGGGAATGAAACAGCACATGCCTGAATAGACAGTACTACGCTGAGGCCCACAGTTTATATCCTCTACTGGAAGCCATGCTGTGTAGCTGTTGTATTTTTCATAATACTGTCAGTTTGTGTAAACTACCTGACATTATTCATGACTTATTTAGCTGGAGGAGGTTATTGATTTTTTTTTTCCCCCTTCATAAATCTGAAAACGCACTCAGCCTTCCCAAAGGACCCATTATGTTCATTGGTCTCTATCCCAAAACAACAGTTCAAGGTTATCACTATAAAACTGTTCTCTTGCAAAGCATTTTTCACATTCAGAAAGTGAAATTAATTATACTCTTAGAATAGTTGGTGCAATGAGGACAACTCCGCAAGTTAGTGCTAATATACAAATTCATGTAGTGTCTTGTTACTTCACAAAAATAAACACCTTTTGGCCCACATAATACTGGATATGGTAATTGGTGCACTTAATCTTCCAGTATGTTCACAAGCTAAACCACAAAGATAACATTAAACATACAGTACATTTCTTTTAAAGATAAGCCTGTTTAAGTGATTCTAGCTATATAGTTTTTCACAAAGTAGGACAACAGCTTACAAAAAGATTGAACAACCTTGCAAACATAGTACATAGTACATAGCCTTTATTTACATAATCGTAAGAAAATCACAGCGGGTTGTAGAGAGTCGGTTGGGTAGTGTGACGCACCCAGCAACTCAGTCATAGCACTCTTAACAGCCCCTACGACTCGCTACGAGAAAATCAAACTAGCTCTTGTGTTTGCGACAGTCACAGCCAGTGAGCGTTCAACTGGAAGTACAATGCATACAATGCGGCTGCAAGGCAAGGAGGAAAGTGAGTGTTTTAGACTATGCAAATTGAGGAGAGGCTCGTTGAACTTTGAAGTCAGCACAGATGTCTGTTCGATGTTTTGTGTTTTTTGTTTGTTTACTTTTGCAATTCCTAGTCGTTAAGAAAAAGCAGCGAGATTCAGCAACAGCAGTCGTTAAATTTGACATGCTCTTCGACAAGAAGTTGTATCGAGTCCTGTAGTGTGACAAAGGCTTTATAAGTAATACTTTTTTGGGTAGCCATGATTTGTAAAGCAAGCAAATGATGCTGTGAGTTACGGGATACGTGAATGTTAATTAGTTAAAAATGTAAAGAATAGTTGTATGGCATGGATAATCTCAAATTAAACTCAAAACAGCCGTCAAACAGCTGCTAAATTCGACATATGTGAATTGGTCAAGCAGATTAACATATGTATCCGTCTGTGGGTACCCTGCAATGGACTGCGTCTACTGCTTACCAGGATAGGCTCCAGCTACCCCACGCCTCTATATATTGAATGAAGTGGTTAGAAAGTGAATGGTAAATATCACATCATAGAAAGACATGAACAGCATTTCATTTACAAGAGCAAACTGACCCTGTCTGAATTCATAGAATACCCAAGTCAAGCCATGGTGACTGACAGTCTGCTGAGTTGGGAATCTAAATCTCGGAAAAGTGAAGGCTTCAGGTATACAGTAAATGGCATAGCATACATGTGTTTGAAGATCTGTCAGGGCACTGCCATGCTATCTTGTTTTGTGATTGGGAGGAAGCACAACCCTAGACTAAGTCAGAACTAGAGTCAGAGACTAGTTAAACTTCTTCTTGTCATTTGCTGCAGATAAAAGACATTTCACAAGTTTGGTTAGTTTCTCTATTTAAGGTCCTCATTGAAGTAAAGTGAATATGTGAAAATAAAGACAGACTATTGTTAACTTTCATATGAAAATGTTGCTTCATATATTCCTCAGTATTCAACTACCAAAGAAAAATGGTATTTGAATCCATCAAGGAGTGTTTTAAGCTAAGAGAAGACTCGGAACACCTAAGTGTTGCGAATGTAAAGACTTATATTGTTATCTATAGATTTATTAATCTAATGATTTCACAATGAACATTCTCAAATTAAGTGACTCTCTTATCCATGAGTTAAGTCAAAGCTGAACTACACTATCCAGGTTGTCCATTAGGGTTTATTGTTAGCCATGTGAGCTTTTATTAGAAAGTTAATGGTATTTGAAGACAGCAGTGCAAGTCAAAATCAACAACATTACTGAGAGCATTAAACCTGAAACTACTCCAGAAACAGTGCCTCAGGATAAGGTAGGTCACATTGTCATGTCATTGAAGCAGAACACTGAATCAAAGTGTTAAACACTGTGCCTGCTGCACACATTCCTATTCTTTCAAGAGAGCTAATGTTGGCAAAGAATAGGAGAGATTCTATACTGTACTCTCTGTAAACATCTAATGAGTACCAAGATTAATTTAAGAACCCTGAGTAATGTAATGAAAGAAACATAAAGGATAAAGAAAATACAACACTGAGCATTCAGATGCAATTAGACATAAAACACCCTGGCAGCAGTCATAAAGTTGGTCTCTCTGCTTCCTTTTACTTAAACGGCAACTGAAAAAAACTACACTAGTTGTTCCAGATAAATGTTAATGAAGAGACAATAAAACAAACTTGTTCTTATGCCTTGGACTAACCTCAATTTGTTTTTTAATAGTTAATTGACAATTATATACTTTGTGCACGCCTTGTTAATTAAACAATATAATACAGCACATACTGTAACTGAAGCCTACCTCTAGGATACAACATTTGTTTAAAGCTAAGAGCTAAGAAAGTGATACAGCAGGCACACATCCTTTTGTCACCTACTACTCCACTTGAATGCAGTAATTGTAAGCAAATACTCCATTATAAAGGGTGATGGATTAATTTGCTCACATATTTTTAATGTTATTTGCATATTAATTTTTCCAGTGAAAATGTGCAAGCCCAGGAATGTATAGAGGCAGCAAAAATATCACCACATCACACGTTTCTGTCCCCTGTGGGGAAAGTTCCGTAGTAGAGCATTCATACCTTTCACCACGGAGACCAGATTGAAGACAAGACATGAAAAGTATAGATTATACCCAGTAAAGAGAGGACAATCGACAAAGTGATGAAGGTGGATGAGGCACAAAACTGAATTTGACATTACCACATGGAACACTTAAAGGGAAATCATCAGATGCCATTTATTTTAGTTAGTGATTTTATAGCTGTTGAAAGGTGGCTGTGTTGACTGAAGTTATCCAAGGTGCCAGGTAACAAGTACACCATTAGATGACTCTGCATACCACTGCAAATATTTCAATAACTATCCACACTAATATTTTTTTTTCAAGCAGTACTCCAGCTGAGCTATGACTGACTTTTAATCTGCCATGAACCGTTGAAAAGACATGAAATTACCTTTATTGTTTACTGGAGTTATATTACTGTGCCACCTAAATCACTATTAGGATAACAAATTTAATTTGAAGTGCACTGCATCAGCAATGCGGTATGAAAATAAAGAACCCAAGCATGCACTGAATTTCAAAACAACGAGAAACAAGTGCTGTCTATGATAACAGTCTCCACTCTTACACTTGTCTGATCACCTACCTTTGTATTCCTTGGGTCAGAAATTGAAATTGCATGCCAAAGCTGTCCCTTTGAGGCTTTTAAAAGAGTCTCAGAAATCCCTCAGAAAGTTTTGTTGCAATTTTGTTGCACTTGGTGAAAGAAGGCACAAATGGAGCAAAATAAAGTCAAGTCACACAGTTGCTGTTTTTTTAAGTGCTTGAGAACTAAGTATGTGTTTAAATCACAGGATGGTGACACTTGCTATGGCAGTCACCCATGGTGCCATGAAAGGTCCTTTTCGCAGCAAGAACCATCACTCCTGACCTGAATAACCCGTCTCTTTCATGAACCTTGGCTACCGCATAGTGCTGTCATGCCGCGAGCTGCCATTTTTTTTTCTGACGCACCAAAATGACAATCTCATACTCAACCTTCTGTACACAGATGGCAAGGAAACCTCTCGTAAAAGAAAAATCTAGAAAATGGGTTACAACAGAGCGGAGCTTCATAGAAGTGGAAAGAGAGCAAAGCTGCACCCATCTTGGAAGTCCACACATGTGGCTGACCAGTAACTAGTTGAGCTCTTGGGTTCCCACCACTGTGTAACAACCTTCATTGAGGTTGGCAAAATTGCATTTAAATTACACCTCTCTATAATGCTACAAATGCTAAGACAGTACATTTCTAGCAATCTTTCAGAATCCATTGTGTCAGTAATTTGCGCTGACTGTACCCTATTTTCTGCTCAGCTCTTCAGATTTAACCACTTTTCATTTTTTTCTTGTAATGGCTTTCCCCTATGTTCCCTGTGACAAATCACTATTTTTCACTATTATGACAGTGTGGCAGCTGATGTCATATAATTACTGAATCTGTATTTAATCAAAATTCCCTAATTAAGATCACCCTCCTGTGGCTGGATCTCCTGACAGATCACGGTCAACAAAGAGGAAAAAAAAAGGTGAACAAAGAATAAAAACACCTGCTGATTCTTTTAAACGGACTATTAAAATTAAACTTGTGCTTCTTTGCAACATTTTAAACTATACATGGTAATAATGCAGAATTCGATTAAAAATGTTTTCATTAGTAACAGGCCAGCAGCAGTATGTCACTTCTGATAAATTACGGTACACACAAATGTGACACTCCTTGCTTTTTGATTATTTACCTTAATTTTTTGGAATGTCCTCAGATGAAAGGTTTGCATGTATTAAAAAACACAGTAGCCAGTCATTCTTATCAGTAATTCCCTGGTGATGTAAAGTGAACTGATGAGGAGTTTCTCTTTCTTGTAATTTCCTGCATAAAAATATGATTGATTTTAATATTGCTACTCTCACTATTACTGAAATTATTTTTGCCATTTTAAGACCAGGTCTTTTAGAAACCAAAAACAATAATGAGCGCAGCATTAATATTTTAAAATAATATATGCGCAATCCTAAATGTTGTACACTTTATAGATGTGCTTAGTAAAAACATTTGGCACCTGAATGCTAAAATTAATTATTCAGCCAGCAGATATGCAGTTATTACAAAGTTAACCAAGAAATACTGGGTTATATTTTTTTTATCCGAAGACAAAAATAATTGTAGAATCTAAATGACTAAACACAGCTTTGTTCTAGGATTTCTGAAGAACAGTTGGACACCGTTCATGCTTACAAAATTGTACAAATATCTCTTCTGCTGTGCTGTGTCTGGGACTAGAGACTTCAGCACAAAGAATATGCTTTTTTTATAACTACATTGTAAAAAAAAAGAGCATTTTTTCCCAATGTGTAATATTATAATAATAATGTCTAAATACTACCAATCAGTTGGAAGACAAATAAGCTGACATTCTGAGTGGGATTTTGGGATTGATACACTACTAGCACATCTTATATTCTTATGTGAAAAAGAGCTATTTGTCCAGTATGCTCAGTCAATGACAGTGTGGAAAACCTCTTTGTCAAGATTCTTAATCCCTTATATACACAGAGTAGTATAAATACATTCCTGAAATATACAGTGGAATCTCAAAGGCCACATAACCTTGTGGTACACTGAAATTAATTATTTTAACATAAAATTGCATCTATTTTCTTCCATTTCTCCTTTGTAAAATTAGGGACTAAAACACTATCTTCTTTCATGACTCAAGCATTTTGATTTATTACTGACTGAGCAAGATTATTGAGCGTTAGCTACTACCACACCTTGGCTTAGCTCTGTAAACACTAATGTTTTCTTTAGTAAACTGGAAAAGGAAAATCCCACCTCCCATAAAGCAGAAAAATCAATGTTGTATTTGTAGATGTCAGTGAGGTTTTGTATTTAAAAAAAGAATGAAATTCAATTTTTTTGTTCTGGCTTCCACTTATTCTGACTAACTGCACACGTGGATTGCTTTTTAAGAAACATCACAGTTTAACACATTCTCTTATTTTTAAACCATTCTGACCTATAAAACTGAAAACAGAAACCAAATCTAGTCAACAGCAACTGAAGTAGCTCTTCTGCATTTGCTAAAATGTTACATCATGTTACATCACTTAGATTTTCTGTTACTGTTTTCTGTAACCAAGTACAAAGAATATTGTTAAGTTTACAATTGTATATCAGAGTATGTCTATCCTATTTTTAAGGGGCAGCAATGTTACATGCATGCATTCTCACTGTCTCCATGCTCACATTCTTTACATTACTCATAGGTCAAGCAGAAGACAACAGTAAAATACCAACAGAAAGGATGCCAGCTCTAAGTGTCACAAGAACAGATTTTAAAAATAAGGCTTGGGAACACAAAAGGAATGATTTATTTTATTGTACCGGCATATACAGATGTCTAACGTGGATATATTTATGTAAAATGAGCTACAATTCACATTCCAACAAGTCACTTGCAGCCTACAATTTTGGATCAAAAATAATTTTCCACACCACTCTGACAAACCGCTGATTTAAGCAACTTAGACCAAGCAGGATAATCCTTTCGGAAGTTTAACCAGAAAAAAAAATATTTAGCAAATATTTTTATTGTATTGCATACAAGCACAGTACATGTATTCTTGCCATTCTTACATAGATATAATCCTGATTTAGTCGTAAACATTTGCAAAGGTGCAAAAATCTGAAAACAAGAAAACAAAGTGGAGTCTATAAAATGTGAAGGCTATTCTTGGTGTATACTACTCCCAACAAAGAAACAAGAAAAAGGTCCAGGTGCAGAGATTAGCTAAAGTGTGACATGATTTAAAGCAAAAAAAAGTGCTGTCAAATTCCTACCAGCTTTGATATGGGATATTATTGCTCTGGAATCAGTCCAAAGAAGAGTGACCAGATACATTCCCGGACCTACTGGAATGCCCTACACTGAACATGCTAAAAGAACGGAATATTTTTAGCTGGAACAGAGAAGACTACAGGGGGACCTGATTCAAGTATTCAAAATCCTCAAAGGCATTGACAAAGTCAAACACATCTTCAGAATCAGCAGTTAAACACAAACCAGAGGACACAAGAAGACACTCCAGGCAAGAACATTTAACACTAAGAACAGGAGGCAGTTTTTTTTTTTACAGGGAGGGAGAGCTGAGAGACCCTGGAACAAGCTGCCAGGCCATGTTGTCTAAGCTGTTACCCTGGCTTATTTCAAGAAACTGATGGATGAGATCCTCAGATAGATTAGTTACTAGTAACTAAAGGACATAGGCCAAATAGCCTCATCTCTTGTGTAGCCTTTCTTATGTTCTTATCTCTGCTGTCACAAGAATAAGAAGTGTCCAAAATTGCAGTCAAAAGAAGGGACCATCAATCTGTTGAGTTCTCAATTGTAAAACACTTAAAAACGAATTACAAGTCAATTGTACTTCAGTTCTAGATTACAAAGCAATCGGGATTTTGTAACTTCTCTGATATTACATGGATAACAGGGTGTACTGTGATAAGTCAAACTACTAAACACTACTAAAGATAGAGGTGATATTGCACAAATCATTGAGAGCAAGAATCAGATGAAAATGCAAAAAAAGAAAAGCAAAGTCTGGAGAACCAATCACTGTACAATATAAATATTATCTACACTTCACAATTAAATGAATAAATCTTATTATTTTATGTGTTATGGTTTAGAAAGACCTCTTATGCCTGACTGTTTTAAATGTGATGAAGCAAAATGTGTACTAATGAGCTTTAGACTTTTTTACAAGAAATATTTGTAAAAGCATATCAAATTACCACACTTCCAAAAAATTTAAAAAGCCTACAAAAATTATCCTCTGCAATAAGGTACATAAAACACAAAAACAAGAATGCCTTGGCATTTCCTACTTTACAATAAAAAACCTGCTGAATTTTCTCAACCAGGATAGCAAGAACATTATGGCTACTTTTGAATAATATCTTTGATTAATTCTTGGGCTCTTGTATATAAATCAATTGTGTATGAGAATTCGTTGATTCAAAATATGGAACATATGGAAAGCAATTATTTTTAAACCCAAATCATATGTGTTCTTACAAGTCTGTAGATAAACCTAGATAAAAAAGTAAATACTGTACAGTAGGTCCATTACAGGTAATCACATTGCTTCACAATTTCTAGAACGATCGAAGACTGGTGTAAAAAAAATAATTCTGCTGTTTACCCTCAGTGTCTCATTTCATAACACAGGAGCAGCTGATCTGATCATTTTTAGTGATCATCAAAATAAAATAAATTGTGCTTTTAACATATCAATTGCCTTCAAAGCAAGAAATAGTAATAAAATATTTTTATGTTTATAATATTTAGTTTGGTAAAGGTTTAAAATATGTTAACTTCAATGTAAAGACATTTTAAAACCCAATCTAAAAAGCCATAGTCTGTTGAATTATGAAAGACTGATTTGTATGATCATGAACATACAATATCTGCTGCTCAGTATTATAACAGCAGTGCTTTTTACCCTAACAGGGAAGTGGGAGACGATTTGCTGCAGCAGCCAATAAGCTGCCATTTCTATACAAATTATACCCAGATCTACTGAATGTCCACACAAAACCTGATACCAAGGTAGTGTTCCAAGAGCACTGATGATATAAAAGCTTGAATGACAGCTGCATCTTAATTGTGATGAGACAGTGATTAGACTGAGATTATTGAGTTATTCTTATCAGTTACATGAAGCTGATACTTCCGCCTTTGTCAGTTCTGCTTGAGTTTTGATCCAAATAAATCTGGGGGTGATCGTTGATCTCCTATTGACTTTTGAATCTCATGTGCTGAATACTGTTAAGGCTCTGTTTTTCAATTTGAGAAATGTTGCCAGGTAGCATTCTATATTTCTGTGCCTGTAGCTGAAACACTGATTCATGCATTTGGTTTTTTCTAGGATTGTTCATTACAATGCCCTACTTGCAGGAGTCTCTTAAACTACATTTAAACTACAATATGTAACTAGAATAGCTAAAATAGGTCACACACAAGTAATCATATCAAGGCTCTATTTGACTAGCCTTCCCCATATCCAGCAGACTTTAGCCTTTTACTCCACGGCATGAGATTCTCTCTCAGTAGACCAGAAGCAGCTATGTGAACCCACTCTTCATCTACACTGTGGGTGATGAGGCCTTTTGTTTCTCTGCCCCTAATTCTGGAGCATCCTCCCAAAAGAAATCACAGATTCAACTGCATTTAAAGTTGGGTTTTTTTTCCCAGCGAGTCTTTTTTATCTTCACTAACTTTATTTTCTTCACTAACTTGTGTACTGTGCTTTTTAGGATTTGTGAAAGGAGCTGAACTGTAAATCCCAGACTGTGTAAGTCTTGCAAGAGATTAGGTAGGTATGGAAAAATAAACTATTACTCTTTGTTCACTAAAGGTAGTTTTATGTGGAAGTTGAAATATGAGAAGGTAAGCAAACGTTGCTCAGGAAAGATCTGAAAATCAGAACTTCATTTCATTAGTTTCGTAACTGTCAGCAGTTACAGGGGGAAACAGTCTACCATCCACTGTACCAACTACAAAAGACTGTGACTTTTAATTACCAAAGTCAATAGCCCTAATAATAATAATCGGATAGATATTATTGTAATATATAATACATATTATTAACAATAATATAATTATGTTAATATTGTGAACATGCTATATATTCTTAGTACATCTGTTTCCAAAAATGCCAGAAAGTGGAGGAAGAGCTATTAAATGTGCATAAATTAAGGAAATCCTCAGCGACAGTCACTTCTCATGATTAATGGCAACTTTTTGCAAGATTTAGGGGGCATTAAAAATTTTTCATGTTATCTTTGCATTATGCACTTTTCTAGGATTTTCAATATTTTAGCCTGGAAGTGCTCATGCTCCTCTGCCAAAAGAAAAAAAAAAGTCATTTAACGTTTTAAAGGTGCTTAGCTTGAGACCAGGCTCCACAAACACCATACTGTGACCAATCGTGCAATCCTGAAGATGCAAACATCAAGATGCTATGGTTGAACAGTTTCTAGTGAGTGGAATCTTACAAAAATAAGAAAAATAAAACATAAATTATTAAACTCTTAACTGACAAGACACATAAACCACTCTGTCCACAGTATTTCCACACAATTTTTTTTCATTAAACTTCAAAGGTTTTCTCAGATCTGGGTTTGCAGGAATAAGGCAAAGACTGGGGTCACACAAAGCAAACATTTGATTCTCTACATCTGCTTAAAAAACAGCACCCAGACTGAAACGTTGATTTTGGCAGTCTGAAACGTACAGTTTAATTGCTTCTGTCCATCCATCAGCCTGGCCTCCCACACATAATGTTGACTGGCTGATATTTATTCAACATCTGCAAGAACTTTTTTTTTAATGCTGGCAAACAAGAATGCAGCACTGGATCTCATATCAGCAGGGCACTTCTAAAACCTTTCCAAATATGAACAAGTTAGTAATAAAATAGAACACTCTACTGTACATATTCAATTTACATATATACATATAATGAGTTACTACCAAAATCAACCGATGTTAATTTATACATGTTTTTAAATAAGTGACATAAGAAAAGTCTACACAGCTAACAAAATAATCAGACAAAAACTAGGAATTTGTTTTTAAAGTTTAAGTACAATTTTGAGTTGTTTATCCTTCTGTGATATGTTCTAGTCTACGTTTGATAAAAAAATGAAAGTAAAAATTAGCAATTATCAGATCATGCTGCCTGATTTCAAAATCCAATCTAATCAAAAGTTGAATTGAAAAAAAATAAAGAGTGTAATTACAGAGTTGTTAGTTCCACATATATATGAACGTTTTTTTAAACTGCAATTTAATAGAATAAGAATGTTTAATTTATTAAAACTGAAAGATGAAAATACCGTATTATTTTATTTCTTATTTATAATCTTAAGAACAGGAAATAACTTTGTTTTTAAGAACTTCGGTCCCTTTAAGCATCACTGAAGTCAACAAAATTAAATCTGTGATTTTAGGAGAAACCTGAGAGTCAAAACATAGGATTCATTCCTGTCAGACTTAAAACTCCCTTTGGGATTCTTACATTCACAATCAGACCTCAGGGCTTTAACAGTTCATGCTGCAAAGAAAACTACAACAGTCAATTCACAATAGTGCAAACTGCTATCCTAATGCCTGCTCCGAGTTTTTATTTGAACCCCAAATATAAAGCACCAGTTGCTATTCATACAACTGAGCACAAGTTCTACCTCAAAAATGCCTTCAGTTTATTATTCTACAGCTTATTTCATATGATAAAATCATATAATTTTTACTGTTAAAATTTAGCTAGGGTATCTTACATACTGTAGCAGACACTTGCACATTAAGAAACAATTCTATTTTTTCTTTCCTAGTTTTATAGTGTAAACACATTTTTGCCTTGAATACTGAATAAGTCTCAAGGGCAGGAAAAAATGTAATGCAGAGCAGGTAAAGTACAACAGGATTAAACAAAACAGGGACATTATCTCACTGGCGGGTAATAATTAACGTGGGAAACATCTCTGAAGTAACATACTGCAAAAGTCAGCAAAGAAAATTAGCGTTGATTAATCGCCAACATTGGCACATACTGTAAGCTATTTAAGCACATCCAGCATCAATGAGACTTAAATGCTGGACCTATCAGAGAGTTATCAATCAAACTGCACCAACCCCTATACTTGTACAAAAAAAAATAGTAGTATAACAGTGAAATAATTAATATTTTTGCAACATTTTTTGGACCATTTTGACCAAAAAAAATCATATCAAATTATGAATGTCACAACCAGATTTAAAAGCTTTAACCAGATTTAACAAACAAGTATGGTCAAAAACCTCAAAAAACATGTCAGCCATCAGTTTCCACTCAGTAATGAAATCTATATAGAGGAACCCTGTTTGTAAAATTAATACAAAGACTGATTCATGACTTTATCGTAAAAGATAAGTTAATGGAGATGTTGGGTTGGGTCCAATCTAAAATTTCCCAGAACACTTATAGATTGAACATTAAATTATGAGGAGAAGATACTGTATTGAACAGCACACAGAATGAAGCCACTTTCTGTGTTAACACTTCAGAATCTTTGAATATTTTACTCCCGCAGGCCACTATAAACATAAAAATAAAATGTTATCATCTGTGCCAACAAAGGTTCTTCTTTGTAGTTGTTTTGTACACTCAGAATATAAAAATGAAAAATGTATTTTTGTATTGTAGGCTGTCTGAATGAAAAGAAAACCTTAAACATTTCTAAACACACATATCTATCTTCTACCTTTACAATCTCCTAAAAGTAAAGCCAATGATATTAAGCAACCTTGAGATTTTATTTACATAGAAATTGAGGGCAAATAGACAATTTCCTAGTCTAAATAGCATAATACTATTTTTATTTAGTTAGCTTTCATTATATTAGGTGGATAATTGCTGTAATTTTTTAATAATTCCCAGACTGCTTTTAATAATTAAATCCAGATGTGTCTGCATACCTTTTTAGAAACGCTTAATTTGTATGGATGTGCACAATCAATTTTATAAAGAGTCGTATTTCTTTTTCTGCTCATGGGGAAAATTATGGAATATAATTTTTGTCATTAAAGAAATTGCAAAATGACAGCATTTTAACATGTCATTTTGTATTGCCCTATATAAAAACTTTTTTTTCTTCCAAAAGGAATAAGCTACGTAATATTAATCCATTAGGTGCCGGTACTTTTTCCAAGTAAAATGCACATTTCCTTCGGGCTTCGTACCCCAATTTCCTAGCAATTATAGAGATGTTTGCTACTTTATCAAGTGGTATCTCCAAATGAATGTTATTTTTCTCCTGTTTTACACTTTTCCACACCAATTGAGATTTCTGAAAACTTAAAAGCATATTTGATTAATTTATACATTCATAATAACTTACAAATCGATGCTAACAAAAACATAAATCATAAAGTATTTCCCCAGGTTTCAACGAGCAGGCTGGAATAGAGCACAGGATACATTTTTAAATATGTAAGACAAAGACTATATTATGAAATCAATTTCTTGGTTGTGGCAAATAAGGGAAACATTAAACCACTATTCTAAACCAGCAAAGAGACAACAAGAATGTGCATGACTCTTTGATTTAGTAGTTCAAACACAGAAAAAAGACACAAAGCACTGACTATGGAAATGAATCAGTTATAATTACGCACATCTGCAAGGTTGCTGTTAAAATGTAAGGTGACAACATACTATTTGAGCTGGATTATTTATACTGCAGTGAGTGAATTGATTAACACAACAGGTATGTGATGCTTTTTTTATGTTGAGAATACAGGGACTGCTCTGTGTGAAGACTGATACAAGAACAGCATGAACTGCATCTTTGTGTTTGTACATAATTCAAAGGCTGGGTTTACTCACTTGTTTGCTCACATGTTTTATTTTGGGGTTTTGTTTTTGTTCTCAAGCCCTTGCACACAGCATGTTTTTATAGATTCATGAAAAAGCACAAGCATTTAGCTGCCATTGACGTTCTTGCCCCAGGCACCTATCTATATATCTGTCCAACAACAGAGATGTTGCGCCTGCAGCTGTAGATTTTCACAGGAAAGATGGCAAAAGTAATGAGATGCCCAGTTGTTACTGGTGATGTACCACTGTCTAGGTAGTCACTAGCCCTACCCCCATCAAAACTTGATTTCAGCAAAAGCTAAAAGATATATATATTTTTTAAAACATGCATCGTGTAATATCATATTCTACATCTCTCAATTTATGACGAAAGAAAATATGATAATTTTACAGTGTAAAATTTAGCAGTGGTGGGTCTATAACTTTGTTGAGATTTCTGCCCTTGGCTTGAAATGTGATCTACTGAATCACAGAGCATCAAATGTTTTCTATATTTATGAGTTCTTTAAAAGAGAACATATACTTTCAGTTAACCTGAAAATACACATTTTTTTACAGAAACAAACCTTTGATTTTAATATTAAACCCACTTTTAATATTAAAACCGCAGTTTAGGATCTATAGTGCTGCATAATATCAAAACTTGAAATCCCTAAGCACACTACACTTTCCAGTATGCATACACAAATAAACATTATTATATACTGCTTTAATTATTTTAAAATATTTCCTGTCACAGACCCTAGTGTTATTATTTCAGGAAAGCAATATGGAGGCCAACCCATCAGCTTTAACCTAAAGCAAACGTATTAAATGAAAACAACTGCTTTTGTTTTACAACAGTTCTTCTTCCAGAACTTTTTTTTTCCCTTTTAACTGCTTAAAAGAGCATTTTCACTTGGAGGGCTAGAACTTAACTACTCCCATGTGGGTCGTTGGCCAGACTCGTAGCTCATCCTTGACTTTCGTTATTGTTTACAACCTCGATTTCTCGCTTGCAATATCTGTAGCGGACATGAAAAAAAGCACTCAACATTCGCAGAAGTCACAGGAAGGCTATGCTTCAAAGGAAAAGAAAAAAGCCTGCATATTGTGGATTCATATGCACTGCCTTGAGGATCTGGATTGCTGTACCATGTAGTAACTCGGCTCTAGCTTCTTTTTTTTAGGCAACCTTTTTCTTTACAGAAGAGCCAGATAGATATTTTACAAAAGCCAACAGAGAACAGTTTGGGAAAGTACGCTCAAGATATGACAAACAGAGAGAGAAGGAAAAAGTACAGGTATGCTTTTTGTTGATATAAATGAACCATCGGTTATTTAGCGCAGTGCCATTAATATTGTCACTTTTTCAAGGGTGGACCTGCCATCCTCTTGTACATGATAGTGCATGTGTGGAGAGAGCTGCTTCAGTGGGGCAGTTCAGAAAAAAAAAATCACAAGCATAACCATAGCAACAGTGACTTCAATCGGGGTTCTTTATTGCTCATGAAACAGTCAAGATTGTTTAGGCGCTTGAGGCCTCACATTTTCCTTTTCAACCATCTGTACACCTTCACCAAACTACCTCTTTCAGGAAAAGGAAATAACACAATTTCCTGCATATAGTGCAACCTATTAAACATTTGGAACATGTGTTTATGCATGTACTTTAAAATATACCATAGCTGCAACACCCTACCCATTTTACCACTAGAATATATAGGATGCTAGATTTGTGTTTACTGCTCTCTCTTCCTAAGTAGCAGAACTTGATCCCATCCCATGAAAGGTGACATGCTGTCATCCATTCAGGCAGCACTAGAAATACATCTGTATGCTGATTTGTCTCTTGTAGTCTCAAACATAAAGCAACATGGCTGTGTTGTGAAGAACACGGAGCAGTGCCTGAAGTTTTATGATCCCTTGTATTGCCAAAAATACAAGGACGTGAAAAGAAAGGTCTTTGTGAATGTGACATCTACAATGCCAGAATAAAGATTCTGTGATGTTTTATAGTACAGTATGTTGGCACAGTTTGGGAGACCAGCGAAGCAAAATGTAAATGAACTGTGAAAATGCCCATGTTATACAATTTCTGTAGCATTCCTTAGACCAATGTTAACTTTTATAAGTTTATCCATTTGTTGTTCTCAACTTTTATACCCATTGTGCTCTTTAATTGGAGCTCTCTCTTTCCTGCTCCTGGGCAGAGCAATGATATTTGGGTAACTGACAGACGTTTTAGGATTATAGGATGAGGAGAGTTTTAAGATCCCTTTCTCACCATCTTGGGATGTTAGCACATCTGGCTAAGGTGAATGGAAGAATGACTTGAGCTTCAGAGAGAGAGTAGATCAGGAGGACAAAAAAAATAGCCACAGAGCTCTGTAGAAACAGCTGAAGTTAATTTGGAAGACGGCAAATATTTGGAAAAATGTCTCCTCTCCCCTTCACTGATCTGTCTGGTTTGTCTTTTCCATGTTTTTAACTTGGTGTTGTAGTATTATCTTTTAAGTAACACTGATGGGCTGTGCAAACGTTGTTTCAAAAAGTGAGTAAATGGGGAAATGGATAGTGTATAGATAAGTTACTGCTTATTTTAAATCTTTTTAAGCAACTGTGAACTATAAAAGCATATTTTGGCTAGTTAATCTTCTCACACAGTGTTGATGAACCAGATTAAAAGAACAAAAGACTGTTTGGAAGAAAGATACCAATACGAATAGGGATTTTATCTATATACTTTAGCACTCCATGAGGGTCCTGGGTGTTTTAGGCATATAAAAGAACACAGAATTGTGCATTGCACATTTAAACACGTACTAATTACTGCTTGTGTTGATTCAGCAGGATTTCTTAATGAATGGAAAAAAAAACAGATGGTAAATCCCACAAAATAATACTTGACTAGGACAATAAACAGATATTGTGCAAGAGATGCTGAAGTTAACTGGCAATACAACACAGACGTGTTCTGCTAATGCAACACAGTTAAGACGCATTTCAGTTTCTAGTTTAAAGATACTGACATGGAAATTCATATTTCTGCAATAGACAATGTTTTTCCTTAAATTAATAGCAATGAAATGAGACAAATGAAGATGTACTGTATCATACCACCACTCTTTAATGCTATTTTTTTCCCCACCATCTGCATTACTTCAACATTTACAGTAAAGGGGGATAACCTTTGTTGCCTGCATACACATTCCCTGAAAGGCAACTGACTACACACTAGTAAAGAACATATCTACAGAAGGCCCTTAAACATCCCTATCCCTATCATCTATTAAGTAACTGTATAAGGTTTACCAAAAATCTGCTGCTATGAATTCCATAATCTCTAATGGAATTGGAAAAGAAAGACGAAAAATGACAGCACAGACAGACTGTAGTCTGTTAAAACTGATTTTGCTTCATACACACTGACATTGACGAAAAAAAACATGGTAAAACAGAAATAGTACAAATTTTAAAGGCTATTTGAAAAGCAGATTACCAGAACATATTGACAGACATGCTTAAGGAATATATCTGAGACTGTATCTTAACAATGCTGAAACCTAAAGATGAAAAAAAATTATGAATACCATCATACAGGTTTTGTATGTAATACCTCCAGAAATCTGAGAATGGACCTCTTTGTTCAAAAAGTAAAAAGGAATAGCAGAGACAAAAAAATAATAAACAGAAGCTACTTCAATAATTCTAAAATGACTTTCATCTGACAGCCAAAAAGAAACAGAAATTTATATCACTGGCTTCTTCGTAAAATGATGGATTAACAAAATGAAGGATGTGTGTTTCATAATTCCATATTAGACTGCCTCTTGGCAAGATGCATTTGTACCCATTATCACTGAGAGAAAAAAAATCTCATTCCCAATCTTAGAAAAGTAAACTGTTCCCTTTTGACATACAATAGATAATGAGACTTAAAGGACGAGAGCACCTTCATTTCGTATGTTACTTCTTAAAAGCAATTTTCCCCACCATTTTTTTCATTGAAAAATGCACTTGTAATTGTAATAGATTACTTTTAAAAAGCATTTTTTTCCAGACACTGATAAAGATCCTATTGTGCAGTGTGTGTACATTTTACAATTAAAAGGAGGATTCTGGTTAAGCAGTGGTCTACATGATCAAATTAAAACAGGATATTTTTAACCAAAAAATATACCATCTCTGTTTACTCCTGTACAGATGACTATACAAGAACTAGAAGATACATTTGGTAGATAAGCGTATATGGAACGTGAGCATTAAATGTTTTATTTTTTTAATGAATGGTGTTGTTTATCCAGTTTCTTAAAATTGGATTGATTACAATGGGTGCAAAGTGTAAGCAGTCAAAAACTACCATCCAACTGTGAGAAAGAAAAAGGAATTCACTTTCCAAGTTAAAACACAGGCAACATTCACGAAAGAAAGATAATGCAAGACATGAAACAGTTTCTCAGAATTCAGACAATTTTTAAATTATTTTTGGCTCAACCCACACTTTTTCAAGAAAGCAGCAGAGTTGTTAATGTTTAATAGCAATAGCATCAACAACAACAAGATCACCGACAGCACTGACAGGCAAAGCTTTGTGTCAAAGGCTTTTTGTGCAAATCTATGTGTAATAATTCAAAGATACACTTTTTTTTCCCCCTAGTTGCAAGACATCAAAATCAAAACATGAAACCGACTTTCCAATCAACATACCTCACTGCTTTGAAACATTCTCTCTTAGGGAATTTGATATTTGCAAAACAAAAAAAAACAGCACCTCATCTGGTTCAGTTTAATTGCATCCCTATCAACAGATGACATTATGGTCTATTAAACTGTCACATTACTGTAAGGCATAAGACATCTAACCATGCATCAAGCAGTCTACCAAACACAATGAACAGTATAATCTATTTTAGATACCACTTCTATGTTTGGGAATAAAGAAGAGACAGGATTGGAGAAATCTCCTAAGTACCATCATCTTTTGAGAAGCCCAAGATCAATAATTCAACAGCTTTAGCACTTAGTGACATTCTAATAATATTATATACATTAAAAAAGAAAATGTATCTGATCTTGGCATGTTAAAATATTAATGTGGTAATAATTTTAGCCACCCTCCCTATCGTTATCACCCAAAGTACGTTATTTGATGATTGACAATTTGAATGCATAATAATGTAAAACCTACAGTATGTACAACACAAAATTGCTTGCCATAAAACAAAGTAAATCACGTATAGTAACTGCTAGTTTTATAAGAATCTAGTAATTTATAGTAAGAATCTAGTTTTAGAGAACTCTACGAACATTTCTCCTCCATGAAGCTAGAGAAGATTTATGGGTGGCCACCTGTTACTTTATGTGATGTATGCACACAAACTTATATACGGGGGTATCAAGCACTATTCAAACCTGGATGGAAAAAAAGGCATTGATAATTCTGTTTTTCCAGCTTTTCCTGGAAGGGCATTTCAAACAGAACTCCAAAGTGACAGGTGCATTACTGGTAATTACCCCACTCCACTCCTGCTGACCAGCACCTGTATACACAGTCCCATCACTTGTAATGACTCTTGAGCAATTGCAAGAGAGGCCATGGCTGACTGTAGATGAACACCGAATAGCACTCAGCTAGCAAACAGAGACCGAGATATATCATTAGCTTTATTCTAGCTGGGGCAAACACACACCGCAAATGTGCACAAATATACGCACTACAAACTGATAAGTCGAATTGTACCAAGGACATTGTTACTACTGGATTATCCTATTTTGATGTTTTTTTATTGGACACACTGAGGTGTTTCTAAAGAAATTCAGAACGTGTATCAGGTGATAATAGGCTTTTGAGGATTTTGCTCCCCTTCATCAGTAAAATGAAAGGGAACATAATAATTGCAACTTTGCTTTAACACTGAATTCTATTACAGTCAAAAGAAACAGGATTTGTATTTCTTATGTTACCACAGTGTTGATTAATTGTCACTGGCCGCTAAGCTATCTGGAAATTGTGCGTCTTCAGTACATTCTTCATTTACTTTTCATTTTAATCAGCTAACTAGAAACATATGGATGATTTTATAAGTACGCAAGTCAGGACTTTGTACTTCACAACAAAGACATTTAATATGACAGGCCTGCCGTCCCTTATGGTTATAAAAACACATCGTCCATGATTAGCCACGCATTGACAAAACTTGGGACTGGAAAGTGCAGCCCCCAAGTGAAATTTCATTGACCAAAATCAACACGATTCTGAATTCAATAATTAATCATAGAAATCCCATCCTTACAGATAACATTTTGCACAGTAAGGCTCCCAGAAGACCAGTGCCATCAGAGACTGGAGAGGACCTACCTTGTACTGGGCCATTAAAAACTGAAGACGGGACGGTAGTGGTTAACAGGGTCAGTTGCTGCCAAACTTCAATAATAAAAGACAGCTGAACAAAAATAAATCCTTCAATTATAGGACAAAAACCAATGTTCTTTTGTACTCACACTTTGCAGGCAGATCATAGCCACTGGTGATTTTGGCTTGTCCAGTATCACAGCCATTCAGGGTTTGGCACTCATCAAACAGGCAGGGACCAGCAGCCCGGTGTATGCAGCCATCCACTAAAACAAAGCAATACAGAACAGAGGTTTCAGAAATTCAGATCATTCAAAAACTCTAAGGAGCTTTAAATGAGACCAGAACATTAAGGATCTGTTGTAACATGCCATATTGTAACTGTTACAGGCATTTACAGTATCAAAATGCAAAAACAGAGAACTTGGTCAAAGATTTTCTGTAAACCAATTACAACAATTTAGCAATTCATTTTCTCTTTTGCCATCTTCTTAATAGCTGCTAAGTTAGAAGCCTTTTTGGTAGTAAAAAAAAGTTCCTGTGAGTGGCATGAGGAAATACAGCGCAACAAAACAACAACAAAAAATCACAAGGTCTGTTTAGATAATGTGTGCAGCAGTAAGTTAAATCACATCAATTAATTATATCTTCATCAGGCTGGAGATGGCACATTATTTTTAGAACATAGCAGCTATGGTGGGGGAATAGCACTTGAAACTCTTAGTATTTTTCATCATGAAGCCAAAATAATGAACAGATGTTTCTCATTTTATTCTATCTCGTATAGGATCATTATGTCCCCTAAATTATAGTAAGTGGCTTAATTGTCACATTACAATTTTCAGTTTTTGTTGTTTTATGTGCACACTGAACTGAAACTAGACAAGGGCTTTAACCCTCTTAAATGTTGATAAATCCTTTCCAAAATATTTGCATCACTGTAATTAAGGGGACATTTATCTACCAGGTGATATTATCAAAGTAATATAAAGGGTTTTTTATTTGTATTTCTTATTGAATCTCCTTACATTTTCTCTGTACAAAAAAAACTTTATCCAAGTGGCTTCAAGCAAAGGAACTTTGCTTTAGGGATTTTTTATTTAGGGATTTTGTTAAGTATAAAATATACAGACAGTATATAATTTTGAAGTCATAATTCTCAAAAAAACAATATCAATATATTTTGTGAAGTTACTACATTGGGAGCCCTACCTCATAAGGATTTAATTTCACTTTGTTAAAGCGAAGACCCAGTTGATTGATAGCACATCTTGCACAAGAAGGCAGAAAGATAGAAATCCAAATTACTCGTCTCCAAAGGCTGACACCCTGCTATGAGCTGGTTATCAATCAAATGTAAAATTGCAGGATTCCACTGGCGATCAGGAAAAAAAAACACCTGTGGTAGCAGCAATGCAGAATAACCTTTCTTTAAATCGTTTTAAACAGTTTTAACATCATTAACAACTGTTGCTGACCTTGTGTATATCAGGCTACTGTACTATTCCCTCACTACGGCTGCTGTGTTCTTTAAACCTACCCATCAGTCACCATAAATATATAATCAATTGATAAGTTTGACCTGCTGCTGCAAAACAGATCTTAAGATTTCTTTATATTTATCTTCAAAATTAGTGTAATTTCTATCAACATAAAGCATATTTTCTATCTTTATGCAGTATACTGTATGACTGTAACTTAGTTTTATTCTCTCTTGTTGTCTCGCTGTCAGGATTGTCATAAAGAAAAAATCTAACAGAGCTAACCAAGACCTCTACTTAAGGGGAATATATTAGAATGGAGGGCAGCACCAGTATCTCACAACTCTGGGTTCCTGGGTTCAATTCCAGTCTATTTCAGGTATCTGCTGTGGATTTTCTACTTTGGGGGTTATTTCTCAGTACTGGCTTTGAGGCTATAAAGAAAAAGATCTATTGAGCTTATGGGCTGAATGGATTCCTCTCACTTCTCAACAAGCTAATGTTCATTATGAATCTATACAGAAAGACATCGTAAGCAATAACAGTATCAAACTACCAAAAATAAGAAAGGGTGCCAAATCTCTTTAATTCTATTGTTTTTTTACCATAGACTGCCAAAGGTAGCAATGCTCCTTTTTATAGACGCATCATAAATATCGTATACTCAAAGATCCCAGTTAACCTTCTTATTAACTATTATGGCTACATTGTATGGTTACAGGTGTCATGCTCAATGTAATTTAATTCTTTTTATAGACCACATTTTAAACACACTGGTGCATTGCTCACATAACTTACAACTCCTCCCTTTATTCTAGGATGACTTTTTTTTTATACGCTAAGTGGTTCTCAATGAGTAATAAATAATTTGAAATCCCTAATAATTATTTAATCAAAGTTAAAACTAGTCTGGCTCACTAGTTCAGATATTAATGTATTATTCATGCTTTCAAAATCTGTTACCTTTTTAACAAGGAGAAAGGGAAAGGGAAGAACTATTAATAGTTCTCCATCTATAGATTTTAAAGAGTGTCTAGATATGTTCAGAAACAAAATAATCATATCTCAGCTTTAGAACGGCTGTGGTAGTAACTATACAAACTGTAACAAAAGTTTAAGCTTCTGAATGGTTACAGTAGAGGAACTGTAGCCTTTCCTGTAACTTGCTTGGAGTGGTACATTAAAAATGTAACACTTCTGCTTTCTCTTTTTTTTTTCTCAGTAGGATTCCAAGATAATTTTCTTCAGCTTTTGCTTTTAAGACTGAAACTTGAATGACCTTGTCCTTTGTCTTTATTCAGGAAAATGCACATTTACAGACAAAACAGAAACAGTCTGTATTAAGCCACTGATTACATTCTCTGAATTCTTTATAAGTGAAATATTTTTCACATTATGAAGCATGACACAAAACACTCAAAACACTCATTAACCGCATTCATCCTATAAGGTTTATGTGGAAGGTTTACAATTTTATAAGACTTCAAAGGGCAGCAGCAAGCTTTACATGAGATTGCAGCCAGCTCTTTTCAAAGTATAATTACAGATCTACAAAGCAACAACTGGTTTGAAAAAAAAGCCCCATCAGAAATACAAGTCCATCCATCATCTTGAATGGAATGAAGTAAAGCAAATGGATAAAGATTGATTTCAACAGAAGTGTGAAACAGTATTGAAAAACAACAGCAATAGATGCTTGATAGACACAAAAGCATGACTAAGACTTTCCTACAGTCCTCAGAAAGTTCAGATTGGCCGACTTAAAGATGATGATTTTCCCCGAGTCCAGTATTTGGAAAGCAGTTACAATACGGGGCTACCAAGAGACCCAACCTGTAAAGGTGCTCACTCTGAACCCAGGTTGGGTTCTATGGCATCTCAAGTTCAAACTTGCGTCATGTAACTAGCTGACAGCAACTGGGATTCTGGGATTACACAAGAAGCAGCATTCATCTGGCTCACTGCTGCTGGGGTTAGGGACAGAAAGCATTATTTGGCCAGGGCTCCCTCAGGCCCACAGAGAAACAGCGCCCCCTGCCACTTCCACGGTGCCAGCTCAATAAGAGGGGCAGTTGGAGGAGCTTGACTCACTCTGCCCCTGTGGGACAGCGCCAGGGGCTATTGCTGCAAACAAAGGCAAAGAGACAGTTGGGGATCCTAAATTGGTTGGATCCATAATCCCAATAAAACACAACTGTTGATTACTCAAACTGTTGTAAACACTGCAGTTTTGCGTAGTATTTATGGGGCTACAGACATTTATTGAAAACACAGTAACTTTCCTTGTTGAAAATACCTGAGATCTGGTGGCTTTCCAAACTGAAAAGCATGACTCCCAAAACAAAAACTTCAACAAAATTAAATTGATATTATTACCACTGTACACTGCAACAGTTATAAGATAACCCTTTTTTGAAAAGGCTTATGTGTTTATTAATAGCATCCTTCCATTATTCACAGCTAAGTAAATTCATATAAACCACACTAGAGATGTGGAGAAACCTAATCTGAAGCCATAATAATGAAGCACAGGTGTGAATCCCATGCTGTCTACTTACTTCGCAGACATGTGGCACTTTGTCATGCAGTTAGATGTGTGCAACTAACTATCTGAGAAACACTCAATATTTTATGTGACTGTCTGAAAGACACTGCCTGCTAGGAGATGTCTGCCATATGACGCACAGTTTGGAGAAAAAAAAAACATGGAGTTGCACAGAGTAGGCACAAATGCAGGGAAATAAAGATTTCAAATAATGTTGACAAATACTGTACATAAGTTAGAGAGTAAATGTTCTCACTACTGTATCTCAAAGTAGGGTAAAAAATCAAATAAAGCACAATAACATTCTGGGAGCTAAGGCTCAGAAAAACCTCAGCCACAGAGTTTATCATCAACAGAATGAGCACACCATAATTAAAATCTGAACGATCTATAACAATGTAATAACCTTCTCCATTTAATTCATCTACTTCTCATGGTTAACAGTTCTATTACGCAGACTTTTTAACGTGCCTTTTTGTTTGCGCAGTTACATAACCATAACAAGAAAAGACATTATGTCCATGTGTTTTACATCTCGCCTGACAGCAAAGCCAGACAGTCATTGACTAGTTACATTATTTGAGTGACAGTTACCTTGGCATCTAAACACACTCATTAAAAAAGAAATCCTGCTGAAATGTCAGAAAGATCAATTCAGTGATGTGGAAATCTGGGTCGGAAAATGGCCTTGGTGTTTGCTAAACATCTATGTACACTTCACACATAATATTCAGCTAAAACACTTAATACAAGCGCATGGCATGTACATCGACACAGAAAAAGCAATTATTTTAATTGTATTCTTTTCCTCTAGCACTCATTATCTCTATTTTTAAACTCTTCCAAACTCCAATCAAATTTGTGACAACAAAATAGTGTGGCTATGTGAAAAATGGAGTAAAAAAGAAGGTCACGTGTGGAAAAGCTGCACAATATTGTTTAAGATCTAGAAGGTATTTTGTGAAATTTCAGGGGTGGTACAGTACATTCAAAATTATGGATGATACCCTGTGTGAAACAAATAATTACTGTTAACCAAATTAAAAAATGTAATGGGATTTCAGGGACAGATGTTCCTTGCTCCTTGTTCTGTGAGATTTGGCTCTAATTATACTCTGCACAGAATAAGATAAAGTAATTGTTTTAATTACCTCTCAAGGACGTCTGTAGCCAAACCTAAAGCATGGTCACCTTCTATAAAAGACACCAGAAACAACCACCCTAATGAACGACTCTGAATAAAGCTTTTGCTGGTGTTTATACTTTAACATATACAGAAGTATGGGAATGTTAATATCAAACAGATCAAAGTGAACATGCTTTCTTCAGTAATACAATATAATGAGAAAGAAAAAATATGATTTTAATAGAATGACACACATACATAAGCATGTGTGTGAAAGTACTACATAGGGGAAGAATTATCTATTTAACACAAAAAACACTTTTTCCTTGTATTTGCAGAAATAAAGGGAATGATGCTCTCTAAGTGAATTTACTGCAATGCCAGATAGCATTTAAACAATGAAGCAGCAGTGTTTTACACTACAATGAAATTCAACACTTTGCATTTACTGTACCACCAGAGAAGTAATGATTACAATTTGTCATCAACCTCACTGTAACCTAATAGTATGTCTGACAAGCTTCAGGAGCGGAGCACGAAATCTTGCAAGCGGAATGCGAAAATACTGCCACAGGATAGATTCATAAGGCATCTTATCAGACAGATAAATGCCTATGAAGATCATTCGAAGAAAGTTGTTTAAAATTAATAGAGAAACAGACGAAAAGGAAAAGGACACAGTTTCAGGTTGTGCCAGCTAATCTTTAAAGCAACATGATCTATGAAGATGTCTTAACAAAGATAACGGATAAAATACAGAAGTGGATATAAATATATAATACTACATTGCAGAGTATTTTGTTTCTGGTTTCGTGCTCAGATCTCCAGCAGGAAATTCCTCTCAACTATAACCTAGCAAGTATATTCAGTGCTAGCAAAAACAATCATTGCATTTCTATTAATCTGTAGACAGCATACAGAAAAACAACAACAACAGGGAAACAATTCTTCATTTATAACTTTAAAGATACAGACTTAGCTTTTTTTGCAATATTTTCTTCAGGGAACTTGTGCTATTAGACAACTAATTTGATTAACTGATTTTTACATATAGCACAACAGTTTTGCGAGAAACAAGTTAATAACATAGGAATTGTATTTTTGATATTTTACCACTCATTCCAGGCACTGAATTGAATTGGATAAAGGGTAGATAGACAGGAAATCTAAATACAGAGTGGTGCTGGGGTTATGCATCTGTAGCAATGATGCCTTGTTGTTGTAGGATAAGTCATACTGTGACCCCATACCCATAAATATGCTACTGCTATTAAAATGTAAAATACTTTCAAGCATAGAAGAATTCAAACCCATCATCTAAAGGTGGAAGAGGTCAAAATGTTATATTTTGATCATGTTTTCTTTTTTATGTCACTTTCACAAATATCTTGGATTTGTTCCTAAAACTACAAAATCAGAGCTAAAAACATTCTAGCTCAGGTCAGGAACAGTCCCTTGTTAGCATCAGAAAAAAAAACTAAATATGTTAACCAATTTTCTGGTGAGACTTCGCATGGCTTAATCAAAACTCATTATAAGACACAAGACAGTCCCTACTGATCTGTCCCACAGGTAACATGTGCTTCATTAACAGTTATGAACGTATGCGGTTCATCAACAATTCAGATATCCAGAATTGCGTAGGAACCCTGTATTGTGTTCTAAAGCAGCCTGAAGAAGCAGGTCATCCATCAAACTATATTGCAAAGGAGGCAAACATGATCCTTGTGGCAGCATACCTGCATGAATGAAACATGGTCTCTCATCTCCTGAAACATATTACAGCACATGCAGGAATTGTGTACTAAAGTGAGGTGACTATTTTTGGCATTAATCTAGGGCATAAAAGTTGTAAATGTATTTGCATTTCTTAATCTGTATGTTAATTGCAAGCTACTGCATATAGCAAAGAGCATATCATGTGTTATATTAATATCTATATCAGATTAAAAGAATAATCATATAAAGCCAAATTATCACAATTATATTTAAAACATTCGAATTTTTGGAATACAAACTCAAACTGTCTGTAGAATGTATATTCATACACTATACAGTATATACATATACAGTATATATATACATTCAATTAAAACTATAAAAAGCACAATACATTTCACACTCCATGTTCCACCAAAAGGAACTAAAGCATTTGTACAGCACTGCACATACATGAATCTATGTAAGGTTTGTCTGAAAATAGATTTTAAAAACGCAAGCTATGTAATTTGCCTTGGCATTTCACACTGTGTGTTCCCACAACACCCTACTGGTGCGCCATCTTGCCTACAGCAACTCCAACTGAGAGCCTGACTGTTAAGTCCTCACCTCCCTCCAGCATTCAGTCCCAGTACTGCATTAGGTGTAGCGCTGAGCCCCTTGGTTCTGCTCCTGGGATCCTGCCTCTAAAAGCATCACGGCACTCTCCCATCACTATTGATTCTCTAGACTAATCTATTATGTAAAACAACTCTAGGCTCTCTGGCTCACGTCCAAAGATCATAAAAGTACACCTTGGTTCAACTCTCACGGACAGCATGAAGCTCTTTGGAAAATGGATTTTGTTTCCTTTTGCATAGTAGTGCACTGTCAAATAAATCTAGCCCAAGAACGGAGCAAATTCTGCAGGTTGCCGGAGCCACACTATGCTATACTTATCCATAACAACACATTTCTTGCCTTGATCTCATTCAGCTTACAAAACAAACAAAACACTTCAATTTGGACACAAAACACCGACAAAACACTGGTGGAATTAAGAAATCTGTTTACAGAACCAACAAGTAGCGCATAAAAAAGTCAGCCCAACTGGCACCTCATGTACTTGATTCACACTACTGAAGAAATAGATGGAGAAAAGCAATGTTTACTGAGGCAACTGACTTCAAATTATGTTTATCTTCAAAATGATTACAACTGTCCTCCAGATCCGTAAAGAAACATTGCATCATTATCCCCACGCTAACATTCAGGGGCTGGAGACCATTCAGATGACTTCTAGTGGAATATGGATTCATTGATCACAGTAGAAGTGCAGGGAATACCGTTAACAATACTGCAAAATCTTAGAGGTTTTGGCAAGCCATGTGACTGTGAACTTTGGACAAATTCAGGAACTTTCAACTTTGGCTCCCTCACGCCATAAACAGGAGCTTCCTAAATCCAAAAACAAATTAATAACATACAATACAAGCCTCCAATCTCCGGGAAACAAATGGCCCAGATGCAGTCTAGCTATTTATGCACTTATATTACTGGGAATTAAAACTGATTCCCAACTGCTTTTGGATATCTCAAGTATGAATGCACCGATACGTGTTCATTAATCCAGCAAAGCCATTTTGGGAGCAGAAATGTGTTACATTGCACTTCAACACAAATGCAATTCGCTTTATATATTATGAAAGTATTTCTCTTTATTCTGGAATACCTCTTAGACATTGTAATTAATGAAAATTTGATTCATTAAGATCCTTGCAGCTAATTCTCCTTTCTCTCATTCAATTTGGAGTAATAAAGTGGTCCACATTCTAGCAGATATTTTTAATGAAAATGATCCTTACTTGTCTGAGGACACTGCAATCACAATATTAGCTTCCTGGGTCCTCTTTTCTTTTTAAACTTACCACTCCATTCTGCCATACATGCCTATGGGTCACCCTGGAGGGCTGTTTGAATTCAGGGACAAAAACAGGCATGGGAATCCACTATTTCTAGGATTTTATTACAGGCTGCATAAAAACCCAGGCAACAGTTCTGCCTCCAAAATCCTAATAACCAAATGATAAACATAAACACCCTCTGCAAGCTGAAGCCCTGTATACAAAAGCACAGGAAGCTTGCAGCGACAGAAATTGATCTGCCATGCCCTGCATTAGGATTCTCCATTCCTTCTCCTCTGGCCTTCATTGGATCCATTTCTTCCATTATATTATTTATATGTAACTCTTTCAGGTCCATGCAAGGTAAGACTAGTGTGGTCAGTGGGGTACAGAGTGGGACAATTAGTATTGGTACATTTAGCCTAGCTGTCTAACTTCTTCTCCGCTGGAAGAAACTAAAAGTGCAGCCACCACTGATGGCTGGGGGACTTGGGGTAGGGGCAGTGTTATTTGGTTTACAGTGTTGTATGATATTGGTTTTATTTTAGGTTTTGGAAAAATTACAATAAACAAATGATCACAATAAAGCTGCTTCGTTCAACAATAAAGCCAATGTTAACTTCACATTAAATAGATATTTCCGTCAACCACAAAGGACTCAATTAAAACAAACTTACTTTCAGAATTACAGATGCCATGCATGTGGTCAAAGCAGGACACTTGGTTTTGCTGCATTCTAATTTTGATCCAATTATTAAGCTTTTAATTATGCTTAATGAAAGAACACAATTTCTGTGACAACTACTGTACAAAAGATCAATTGGGTTTTAAAACATGAGGCACGCAAAATCCAGATTTTAGCACTGCCTTCATTCCTTATTTCTTTTCCTTTGTAGGCATCTCACATTTCTTTGCTTTTCTGGGCCAATGCTCTGCAGCTCTTAGGGACAAATGGCCCCTAAACACAGATGTAAATTATCCTTTAATGCTGATGTCCCACTTGTAATATATTGAACTGGTGACAGGTTCTTTAAAGTCTTTCCCCCCTCATTTACAATCCTCTGTGTAGCAGTAGATCACTGCCGAGTAACTAAAAAAAGCTGCTACTAAGCGATGCACAAATGATGGTGCCCAGTACAATATTTCAAACCACATTTCTCTATGTGCCCCTTGGACCTTTTAACTGTGAAGTTTTCATTTAAGTGTCCCAGCCTGAGCTGTGCAACATCTGCTACTGTCCGGTGTTTCGCGGCTGTGAAATATCACCGTTAATACCTCATCTATCTCTCACTTCAGCTCCTCTGAATTCTAAGCAGCACATTGTGTGGGAAGGTGCATTTATTAATCGCCTTTCTTCATTTAGGTTCTAGGTTGCTGATATGGATAACTATTTATAGAGTTACAGAAAGATAAAAGACAAAACTATTTAGCACTATTTTGATTTTGTCTTCTTTTTCCCCCAACTGCCAGGGTCATACACTTGCAACACTGAAACAAATACTTCTTCTTGTGCTTAATATGGAGGCAGTATTCAGCAAAATCTTATTTAATAACCGTGGCACTATAAATTATTTTGGGTACCTGAGTTTATTCACATTCTTATCTACATATTCCCACATGCCTTAAAACCTGCAAAGCTCTGCTTACTTTCTATGAGCTTTACTTCTTTGGGATTCATTCGTTGCAATTTCTTCTTCCAGCACAAACCATTCCCATTCTTCTATTATTAAAATACCCAGCTTTTCACAAGTAGCGTCAGTGGCAATTTTCCTTTGTAATTATTTTTTGCCCCACAATGAATTTAGGTTCAGTCTTCAAGCAGAAAGAAACATACTGCCAAGATGGCAATAGGTTGTAAATGAAAGATAAAAAAGAAGGTATTAATTTGCTCAAGCCAACCGAGAAGAAGCTTGAACTTGGAAAAAAAGGGGAGACCAAAGTTTTAAAGTGGTTAGCATATACAAATCTTCAATACTTTACCAAAGTCAAAATTGCAACTGAGGCAACTTTCTAAACACTGAAAAGGTTGAATGTGCATACAACATTCAATTTAATAAATATACAGATCTATAACTAAACCACAATGAAAAAAAAACTGTCCTGCTTTGTTTTAATTTACATAGGGAAAACTTTAGTATCTAGCTAGTGTCATGGAAATATACCTATCAAGGAAGCCACGAGAGAGAGTTCTCACCTGAGTAAGGTCTTTGAATTTTCATTCCCCATTTTTACCAATCGGTGCCTTACTTAGAACCTTATCACACTAGCACTAGCATCAAAGCACTTAAATTTATTTAAGAGATGAGATAAAATGTTTAATACTTTAAACAATTTAACTGCACTACCACCCTTGTGCTGTATGATGGTAAAATACAAAGTACACATGGTCTAGGAAAAAAGTAAATTGAATCTAACGCATAGGAATATGCATACATTTTCTCAAAAAATGTATAAGTTACTGAGCAGTCTGGAGAGATACTAAAAAATGTATTAGGAAGAAAAACATGGGTGCGTAAGAATTTGCATTCCTTAAGGATGAGACAAATTTCAATATGCTCTAAATGGGAATGATGTTTATACCTATGAAAAAGCAGGTGATATTTCTATCCAGACAACAGGGTGAACAGGCACACTGAACAATCTAACTGCACTTCCACAACACTGTAGACGTCCTGCCACTACAGTGTATGATATCACCAAGTGGATAAGCAAACCGAACATCACAAAGTGGTATAACCACGTAGAATAGTCATATAAAAACATAAGCTCATTTTCCTTAATGATACGTCTTAAAAACAAATTTATATTTATTTTCCATGTTCTGACCTCCGAATGCCAGAATGAATTATAGGAAGTCAACAGTGCGATGACTGAATGCTTGGTGGCATGTATAGCCTCCTGGGACATTTCTCCGCTTCTGCTAAAACAAAGCCTCAGTGCATTAACACCAGGAAAAACTCAGGATTTATATATAAATACTGAAATACAGGTGTTGCAGAATATGTTACTACTTATGAGAGGATAGGAGGACACAGTCTTGGTTTTTAAATATTTTAGCGAAGGTGAGGAAAAAAAACTGAACAAAAAACAAAACAAAAACAGCTTAAAACTATACACAGATTTATCAAGCTCACAATAAAGCAGAAAATACATACTATCACAGGAGCTTCAGTGTCTGTACTTCAATCCCCCCCCCTTCCATGGGTGTGATTTACAATACAATTTTCTACCCAACTAATTTCACTCAAGGAGATAATGACTTGAATGAAACGCTAATCAAGTGCCAATCAGGAAGCCTTGAGGCATACAATGTCAGATATTAGACTTATAAAATAACAGCAGAAAAAAGGCATAAAATATTTTAATGTTCAATTGTATGCCACGTAATAATGGCAATAAACTTTGAGGCTGATGAAGCTTCCTTATTTCTCCAGTGCATTTCCCCAACAACAGCCTTCATTTTCAACCTGGGCCTTCATTAATATTCCAGCACCAATTCCAGCACTAATACTGGATTAAAACAATTAGCTGCGTAACTGTCACTCACTGAGGATGATTAATCAAACACTGCACTCCTCTGTAAAATTGCTGCTTACCGGGTTTCAATTTAGTTTCCTGGACATTAAGCATTACAAACAAAAGTGTAGTATAATTGCTGTAATTTTGTACATCTAAGATAATTTAGCATTGAAAAATGTTTCTGAAAAATGCATAGGAACTACTGTACTGTAAAATCGTACTGACACATTAAGATGCTCTTCGGATAAAAATGCCCCTAATGCCACACAGTGTTTTCACAGGAAGGCGAAAAATGTTTATAGAGCCCTTTCCTCCCATTTTGATCAGCAGTTCATATTATGTAGCTTGAGTACTTTGAATAGTAAGCACCTTCTTTTCTCAACCTTGACTTCAGTTGTGCTCAATTTTCATTTATGTCCTGCGGTTCTGGTCTCTGCATTGTTTTGGGGTTACTAAACCCTTTCAAACGTTTAGACTCGTCCATGAAATCCCCTTGAACTCATCTTAGTTTGAAGTTAGAAAGTTTCGTATGTACAGTATTAGAATAAACAGTTCATTTTAGTGGAATCATCATCCTGTTTTTTGGGGGGCTGAAATTAAATTATATTTAATTTAAAACTACATTTAGATTTCCTAATAGCATTTTGATTAAAGATAACCTTTTTTTTAATGGCAGTCGTCACCAGCGATGTAAAAATAGCTTTTTTTATATAACCTCTACTACAAGCTAGCTGAATGAGTCAATTTCACCTCATTGTTACAGACTGCAATTTACAGTACAGAAAGGTAAGCAGATATTGCAACACACCGGAAAATGCTCCTGCCAGGAGTAATCCAAATATGTTGTGAAAGAGAAGCTTTCTGTGGAGGCAGCTTGTTTGTAACGTTAAGTATTCCTGACTAACAATCTGCTGCTCACAGCATTTGGAGAAGCAAGTCCTGGCAGCGCTATGAGATGATATGCTGAGTTGCGAAAGAAAATTCATAACAATACGTTCGGTTTTGTTCCCTTTCCACTTCTTCCACATTTCAGAATCGCAGGCTTTACAAGGCCCTTTATTTTGGTAATCCGCAGCTGTAGATTTAGTTCTGTGTGTTAATCTTTCTGACCCTGAAGTCGCATGAAATAAATTATTAATATTGCATTAATACTTAATTACTTTGTTCAGTTTAATACTGTTGTGAATGGTACTTAGGTTTTAATTATCTGTAAATCCCTTGCTGAATTAGAAAATTTAGTCTGATTATTAGTTAAAGGTAATCTTTTTATCCAAGAAAAGATTTGTATTTACATATAAATTCCTCATTCTCACTCCTAAATGTGCAGTATACATATTTTGCATCATTCGCATAAAACATTATTCAAATGTTTATTTGTGATTGTGGAGAGGCAATGATTATTTTATGGCTTAATTAGTAATAAAACATGTGTAGCGGCAGTACTATAGAAACCATATAATCTTCTTTTTATGTACTGCACTTCAACCATGACCATTACAGAATATTGTTATTCCGAAGATTCAGAAAGGTTTTTGTTTGCCCACTTTGAGGGCTAATTCTGACTTATTGAGTTGGATTTTATTAGAAAATTGGATTTTAAGTTAAAAAAAATACAGTTTATTTAGAACACTTACACAAAAGAAGCCAGCATTCAGCCATCAACTATATAATTTCAGAACAACTGCTGGGAATCAAGAGCTGAAACAAATACAGATTGCTTTAATGTATCTCATTCCCTTTCAGTGTGATACCATCTGACAGGATAATTTACACCTTAAAACCTTCTAAACAGATCTGCTGAATTATAAAAAAAAGCTTGACAGAAATAACTGCTTTTACAGTTTATAATGGTATCAAAGGAAAATACTGCTAAGCATTGTTCCAAAAGAAAAAAAAAATCAACAGGTTAGGTTACTACAAACTATTATCCCTGTGTTGTCATGTTCATTAAATCAGACAGCTGAGGTCAGGCTGGTGCCAAACCCATGTGGTGCCAGATTCTTGGTGACACAACAATCACATCCCTCTGCATTTCTTTGTTTTAATAACTCTAGCTGTGCTCCACACATGCAGATAGCTGGCATATCTCAATTCAAAAAAAGCCTCACTATTTTCTGACTTCAGTTCCTTTGACATTCTCAGAATTCTGCTGTGCAACAGCATGGACCACATTCCCAAAAGGTCTCTCCCTGCATTTTGTGCTGCTTCCCTAAATCCATGTCTCGTCTTCATTTTTCAACCTGTCTTCTCCCTGTACTTTCAGTAATGTTCTTTTCCATCACACATCAGATCCTAACAACCCCTTTCACGCTCTTACTTAGTTATGGTCTAACTTCCTTTCCACTGGCCAGCCAAGAGTGTTACTTGATAAATTATACACATTATAAACGCTCACCATTGTGTTCAGCTCCTGACCACTGCAGTAAACTCTGCAAAGGTGACCTCTTAACCATTGTTTCTACACAGCACTCTTGAGGTAGCAACACCTCCTCCCTCGCTTCCTCCCCTCACCATAGACACCACACTCATTTTTCACCGTCGACTCTTCTTTTATCTTTGTATTACAAATTACCCTTCTCTCTGCACACTCATTATCGACTTCATCATTAGGTTAGATTACTTTCAGCATACATTTGGCGCACAATTGCAATTATTTCCATACAGCAAGGCTCCCCATACCCATACTTACTGAATGTTTATTTTCAAGTTATTAACCCCAATAAGTGGGTATGCATAATTTCTTAGTAACAATATTACAAGAACACAGAGGAAAATATACAAACTACTGCAAAGAATACTGAGATACCTGACAGACTGCAAGTGTATTATCAGAAGCTTCACTTTATTTTCTGTCCTCAGGGTCTCGTAGATAGTATTACCAATATCTATAATCAATGTCAACACTTGCTTGAATAAAAACAGACATAAAAATTCCATCTACCGGGTCTTTAAAGTTTGCTACCTCTCCTATATTACGAAACACTCCCACATAGCAATCAACCTTGCATGAAGGAATCCTCTCTAGAATTCAATTCAAATTAACTTCAACAACTGTGAAACTGTTTTTATTATTATAGTCAAATATGAACTGATGCACAATGAAAACCGAACAGTCTTTGTTTTAAATTAATACTTCATTGGGTGCATACATAATGCCATTTGCATTTTAAATCATAAGGTTGCAAGCTCGCTGACTGTTTTGAGTAGTGTTGTTCCTTAGGATAACAAAATACTCAAGTCACGGTTTTACAAAACCTCAGGTGCTCAATTTTGAATTGAGTTAAAATAACCAAAAATGAGTTGATTAAAAACCTGCATAACTAATCAAAAGTCAAATGAAAAAAGTGGAACAATCCTCCTGAGCGGGTATTCAGTGGCTACAGCAGAAGAAATTCCATAAAGAGGGACATCCTAAGTACAGTACCTCACCTGAGCACAAACTGAGCTCCATGATTGCAGGTTCAAGCCCAGAACAAGTCGATAGACAAATGCAACAGAGATTCCCCTAGCAATAGTGCACAGCTGGCTCAATGCTTCCGAGTGTAGGGTTGGATTTTTCAGCCAGAGCTCTCTTAGCAAGATATAGCTGGGTTCAACTCCGAAACCGGGGTGTTATCTGCATGGAGTTTGTATGTTCTCTCCGTGTTCTCATGGGTTTTCACTGAGTCTTTTTCCTCCCACACTCTAAAGAAGGTTAACGGTCTTCTGGGAAACCTGGCTAAGTGTGTACATGTCTGTCTGTTTCTGCTTTGCCATAGACTGGTGTCCCCTTCCATGGTATATCCTGCCTTGTGCCTGTTGCTTGCCGGAACAGGCTCCAGCTCAACCACGGCCCTGTTTTAGATAACACATTTAGAAAATGGGTGGATAGATGATGTAAGATTCTACAGTTTGATGGTGGCCAGCCTCCTCGCAGTTCTGAGTTCAATGGAGCAACTTTAGGACCAACATAATAATGACATCAAAAAGAGAAAACCACAAAAGGCTAATATTCATCAGCTGGCTGAAGTTGTGCAGGAAGATATCCCACACAGTCGGATCAGCTCTCAGCCTCAAAGTTGCCAGGACTGTGTTTACTGAGATCATACTTATTACTGAGTTTGAAATGTTCATTTTGACAGTGTGTCACAATTCATACTAAAAATGTATGATTGTTTCATCTGTTTGTTTCTGCATTTCCTGCAGTTTATGCTTACACATGCTTATGAGTGTTGCATTTCATACGTGCATTACTACAGTACATGGCAATATTCTTCTACGCACAAATAAATGCTGACAACATAAAACACTAATCCATGCAAAGTATATTATCATTTAATAATCGTATATATAAATCTTTTACATTTGCTGTCTGGTTATTTTACATAAATAGCCTTATTATAAGAAAATTAAAACCTAAAAAACTGATTTAGATGTTACATGATGTGTTTTATTGGATCTACAGCAGGTCACAAGAGTCACCATATTATTATTTTTCTTTAATGCTGGCATTGTCCTTGTATCTTGGACATTCATTAGCTGATTCAGTGTTAAAACAGATTTATTCAGATTCAGAAACCTTTCCTTCTGAGAAGCACAACTTTCTAAGAATTGACTTAATGCATCTTAGAAAAAAATGGAGAGATGAAAGAAACGTGAAACAAAAAAAAAAGTGGTCAGACCTGAAAATTCTGCTATACAGAAGAGCTTGTTTCTAAGTTGTGATTGCTCCTTTTCTATCATAGCTGTCTCAGAGTAGCTATCTTACAGGTATCAGTAAAAGAGAATCAGTTTTTGTGATCAAATGGAACCTAGCTCTTTATCTCTGAACTTTTTTCCAGCATCTCTTACCCTTTCTCTTTCAAAACCTGTTGTAAGGAACAGGTTTTCTGGTTTAGAAACTGGCAACCTGGAACTTTAGATTACATATTTATATTCAGAAATCCACATTAAAGAAGATCTTAAAAGAACCATACATGGTTTGCATCTGGCTAAAGAAAAAAACACTGATCTCACAAAGGTTAATATCCTTAACCTTCTGACAAAGGATTCCAAACTGCCATCAATAATGTATATATTGATTTATTTTTAAAATTACTCACATCAAGCAAAGCAGAGGAAAAAGATTTTTAAAGCAGCATGTTAGGCCTTCTGGACGTCTTCATAAAATGTGCTTCTGAAATTAAGGTATATGTTCAAAAGCACCGTTTCTAAAATTAAATTTTATTTTTCTGTACAAATCACCCACTTTCAAATAGATAATGCAATAATAGGTATGACAGTAGTCATAGGCAGTCTGATTTGAACCTCTTAGCTTTATGGAACTATGGCTGATGCAGTGATAATTATGGATCATGCAATCCCATGCAAGAAATGAACACCGAGGACACAGTGTTTCTAAATAGTTTGCTTCTTTGGTGTCTCCTGACACTCCTTAGTTCATTACTCTGAACACTGACAAGATTGGCACATTGAATATACGGTTATATCGCTAATAGCAATTCTGTTTGCTCTCACAGGGGGTTATTGTAATTGCTGGCCCTTTAGTACAGACCACTGAGGAATTTATGACTGTGTGAAAGCCTAGCTTTGTAGCTCATTACCCAGTATCTGTCATTCTAGCCCTTGTTTGTCAAGACCTCATAGGCCCCCTTTGCACCAGTGTTGCTCCATACCTTCAGAAGACTTTCAAAGTAAGATGCAGCATTAACCTAAATCAAGGAAATTAAAAGGGGCTAATTAAAGACAATTTAAGGTAAAAAGTGCCCCATTTTAGAGGAGAGCAATAACTAGTACAGCTATATTATTAAAAAACTTTGCTTGCAAGATGACTCAAGGGAATATCTCTAAGCAATTTCATCATAAATTACTTCCTTGATTCGAAGTTCAGCTTCATGTCATGAAGGGAAAAGGGGGGATTATAGGCCCCGTTTTGAAACAATGTCAAAGATATAGGACAAAGATCAAGGTAACATGCTGGATACTTGCTTTCTATGGTTTAAAATCAAACAAACCAGGCCTTCAAAAACTGTATTCTCGCCTACCAACGGAATTTCATCATTTTGGAAAAAAAAACAGGAAAACATTACACAAGAAACAGCACTGGGACAGTTTGAACTATTGATCTAACCTTTTAGAGGAAAAAGTAATTATAAAAATGAAGAAAAATGGAGCAGCAAAAAGGAAGGCTGTTGTTTTGTATTTAAATACATGAACAGCTGGTGTTCTTATGCATGCTTTTACTGCAGAGTAAAATCAATTCCCCATTTGTCCTTGGTTAAGTTTTGCTGTGTATACGTAAAACTACCTGATCTATCTGTTCACATTCACCTATAAACAATGATTGAAATACTCACAATTAAATTTGGTTTTCGTTGCAAAAGCACAGTATTCTTTTTCACAAAGACCTCATACCCAAATGTTTCCTCATTACCCTTCATAAGAAAGACTATAAACGAGAGGGGACCATTCATTCCATTTAGGTTGTCTGATAGTAGCTAATTGATCCAAGGATCTCATCAAGTAAGAAGAGAGGTTATCGACTAACAACATGGCTGGATAGCTTGTTCCACAGTCCCATAACCCTTATTATTAAAAATATCAAGGAAATGCATATAAACAAATCAATAATATCAATATAAATAATCATAATGACATAAATGACAAAAACTGGATAGACAATGCACAGTAAATAAATGTGCACAAAATGTACCTTGACATATTAAAACAGCCATTTATTCTCTTATTACAGTCCAATGCATCCCAAAATGTGTTTCCTGAGCATATTGTTTTCTGCTCCACACAACTGAATTACTCTAGTGCTCCTCTCCCTAAATACATCACAGAGTTTTTTTAGATCCTTATAACATCATAGTTCCTGTTGTTTTTTCTTTATTTTGTCCAGAGATATTTTATATCCAGCAGCTATTTTCTAAAACTAGCAGAACAAAACTCATAAGTAATTTCTTTCACAGATTCATTAGTCGATTTAAAATGTTTTTTTGGTCCAGAGATAAATCCTATCATTTTCTCTCATGTGCTCATTTCAATTTGAAAGTGCTTTACGCTGAGAGACTTCCACTGCAGTTTTTGTTTGCAATGTGTCAGATGGTTAAATTTCCAGTAACTATGGATTAAGATTGAAAACATAATTTGCACAAGTACTATTTTATTACAGTTCACTTCAAAGTACAGTACATCAACTAATGCTGCAACTCTGATCATAACCAAAGTTAAACTCATTTAATCAGTTTTGTGCTTCGATTTGGCATCTTATTTCCTAAAAGCAAATATGAGGTAATGCAATGTAATGCTGAATATTATATTACACGATGGTGGCCACGCAGAGTTGAAAGATAGTGTTGGATGATGCATCTGCCTCCTATGGGTAGGAACTGCCAACGACTGCATGCCACCTCTCGAGTTTCAATTATTCATGCCTGTCAGTTTAAATGGTTTGCAAGCTCAAACTGATCTTCTTCAGTAAGATGGAAAAAATTCCTAAACATCTTTCTTCAAAGAAGTACAAGTATATGAATCCAAACTAATGCTGAACATAATTCAGGTGGTAAAGCTGATATATTACTAATACATTAATAAAAATACATACAGTATTTTGTAAATGGTAAATACACTTTTACAGCAGCATTTGTTTTATCACTAGTATCACTAGTAAAAATGGTAAAAATTCTGTCTGAGACATTAAATGGACCTTACAATTTCTAAATTGAGGGTTTTAGAGTATATTTCCTGGTATTGCAGTGTTACTATGGTGGCTGACAAACTATTTCCCAAGGTGAAAATGGTCACACAGCATCATTGAATTTTGTTTTGTTTCTGCCGTGTGGCAAACTATTAGTATCTGAAACCTCTCATTAGCTTCACTGCCCTCTCTTCCAGTTTCTGCAAAGCATTCCTATTACTTGTGCATATGACAGACTACAAAATTTGTGTTATCAAACCCTTTTCTATTGCCATTGCTGAACCCTGACCTACTATTTTTTTTCTTTTTTCATTAAACGACTACTACTACCACAAATGGAATATCTTTTCCTTTAATTGGTGGCTTGAAGCAATCAAACACAATAGAAGCATGGGACACATTGCAGGTTTAACACTGTCAGTCATCTGAGCTTTTCTAGTCTTGGTAGAGCAAGGCATTCTACCCAAAAGTTGACTGAGTAGCCACATCAGTAATTTTTAAGTACAAATCAAATTATTCTAGAACACACAAGCACAAATACCTTTTTTTTTCTCTTAATATTCCATTTCAATTTTCATATTCATAAATTTACTACTGCACATAAAGATAAATGTCATCTGGCTTATATGAAGACAAACTAGCATTTTGCTTTGTGGGCTATCCCTCTCCTTTCCATAGTTGAAAAATAGTCTTTAATTGGCTTAATTTATCAACAGTATTCCTACAATGCACTACATACTTTAAAATCCTAACTTCCTGAAACTAAATACAATTTTGCAGTCATTTCAATCGTTCATGTTAATCTGTGTGACAAAACGTTTCTACTGTATGCTACTACAAAATTAATTAGAACTGTCCTCCAGCTTCCAGTGCATATGTTTTCTAGTATTCTACAAGCAGTTAAATTATGTACTATTATGTTCCAAATATAATCATCTCAAAAATATTGCCACTGAATGTTTGAAACACTGCAACTTGTTGTTTATCTTATTGCACCTAAGTCTTAGCAGCTTCACCCAAACTGTAGTAAAAAAGTGCTACCTAGTTTGAGATGCACTGGAAAACAGCTGAATTTACAAACATTACTAAGAAAGAAGGAACCATTTTTTTATCATCTAGGTACCGTAAAGATGGACATATCGGAACGCAGACTTCAGTTTAATTGTTTCAGCGCCAAACAGGCTAGATGGACAGAATGACTTCTTGTTTGCAAGAATTAAATTATCTTTGTTCTTAAATTCCTGTTTTCATTAATACATGTAGTGGCAGCCACTAGATAAGAAAGAGTGTTGCTGAATTATCATTAGCCACAGATTGTAGCCCCTTAAACCACTAAAAACAAAGACTAAATAGCAGTGCATGAATAACCTAACAACTATTACCTAAATATTCATTGATCAAAACAGTAAGCAAGAACAGCCTAGATACAGTTACAGGAGCTACAGAGTCGTAAAACTTTAATGCCTTCTATATTTTTCTTGTAAGAAGATGCCAGTGTTGGACACTAGCTGCATGTTAAAAGCTTCAGTTGGAAAGAAAAGGGTCAGGAAATCTTTGGGAATGACGCCAGACACTGTCATTAGGAGTCTTCATGCTTTTTGTAGACGTCCTCTTGAAGAATATAAAGCATTAGCTGCGTCGGACACCTTTAACCCATGACGAGGGGCTAATTGACAGAAGGACACTATTTGAATTGATACGGCAAGGTTAGATGGGTCATGACACCAAATGGCAAATAGTGTTTACTTTGTAACCACAGTAAGCATTTCAACAGATTTTCAAAATACAAGTGTCTGAAGAAGAGAAACTCTTCTGCATTAATTTCCCTTTAGCAATGTATATTCACTCTTTCGTTGTCATTTTTTCTTGCTGTGCGCTTAAGACCAACCTA
This sequence comes from Lepisosteus platostomus, assembly GCF_059453375.1. Taxonomy (NCBI): domain Eukaryota; kingdom Metazoa; phylum Chordata; class Actinopteri; order Semionotiformes; family Lepisosteidae; genus Lepisosteus; species Lepisosteus platostomus. The sequence continues at coordinate 11,922,963 of NC_142627.1, read as the reverse complement.
CTGTTGTCATTTTAAGCACTCTGCATTTAATATCACTCTTCTTTTCTTTCCTTCCTTCTAGGTGTCACTTTTTCCATAAAAGAACTTTTAAAATGAGGTAAATAACAGACTGGTACAAAATTGATACTGTGGAGAGAGTGAGAATACTTAATTTTGCAACATCTACAGATGACTATGGACTTGTAGAAATAAATATTCACACCTAGTGTCTTAATTGACTAGCAGGAATTTACTCAGATGAGTAAACATTCAGTAAACAGAGCAGATAAAACTGTCAAATAATTCTAGTTAACATTAATAACACTTAATTTAGAATAACAGCCTAATTGGAGATGGGGTGCTAACATTTACACATACGATTGATTATATATATTACTGCATCAATTCAAGCATGATTAAAATTTACCTCAATCTTGCAAGTAAGAGACAAAAAAAAACAACTCATTCTACCTAATTAAGAGCATGGGGGGACTGGAAAACCTCAAGGCACACTGCATCTGTAAGGCTTATACTAATATTACAATCTGCCTCACTTTCAAAGAGGCAGCTTCACAGTAAAGGAAATCTAAAGAATGACGAATTTTAACTTGCTTAGATCCAGAATTGTGTGGCATTGGGGGGGCGGGGGTCACTGTGGGTGTTACCGACTGTTCAAGTGAAGCCACAGAACAGCCCCAGTGGGGTGTAAGCTAGTCTCCAGCTTTACTTTGGGAGATCCTCTGTTTTATAAAGTATGCAAACGAAAAGACACAGTTGGGGGAAAACTAGTCTGAAATAACAATAAACGAGGAATCATTCATATTGTTTTTAAAGGACACCTTGTGTTTCACAGTCTTGAAAGAGCACTAATCAATGAATTTTGTTGATGTCAGCAAGAGAAGATTAACCGTTAACAGCTGCCTGGTGAAATACTTCCCTCATGCCCAGCTGTGTAACACAAATCAAGGACCATCGATGTATGGCGCCAGCGAAGCACAGTATTTTTTGTGAGATAAACAGAGTAGTCAGCACTCCTCAAAGAAACCAAGTTGAGTAAATGTTTTGACAAATTGTCCTTCTTCGTACTTAGTACTCTGTGTAAGCCGCTGTCTGGGTTGCAACTTCCACAATCCCTTTTCCTCCCTAAGGCAGAAGACTGCAGAGAAGGACCAGCACACAATCTGAAATAATACATGTTCATCAAAAGTGATTACATATTTCCTTCATTTGTTTATATACTTTCAAGGATAATAGGATTACAGATGGTACACAAATCATTACTAAACTACAAAAGCCCTGCTTAGACCAAATCAACCTTAAATGAATTCATCTTGAGATTACAAGTTTTTTCTTTCAATAAGAGCTAGGCAATATCCTAACTACACCTACTGGTTAGTAACATGGAACGTTGATATAACAAGGAGAACCAAAAGAATATACTGTAATACAATTATTTTTCCTGTCTTACAGTAACCTGCCTATGTAGTCCTGGGACCATTAATGTAAGGAAAAGGATTAGCATGGAGAAGGTCTTTAATAATTATACTGGCGTGATCCCAGTCTCTTCCTGCTGGTCTTTTTAATTAAAAAGATAATTTTTCCCTAGGGACAGTGAGGTTTAACATACTTACTGGGTAATGTTCAAAGCTTTTCACTTTAGAAAAAAAATACAAAAAGTAATTATAAAATTTTGAAGGTAGTGACTGACATCAACTCTACAGTAACTGGAGATTATTTGTAGGCAGCAAGTGGACAGGATTTTGCCCTGGAGCACAAAGATTTGACATTCACCCTGTCAGCTTTTCCCCACAGAGCAGCCCTTGGATATAACATGGTTCATAGAACCAGCTCTGCCACCCCTCCCATCCCAGTTGCTAAGAATTTACTCAATAGTAACCAAACACCTTTTGAAGCCCAGTACATGCTTGCCCAAGCAGAACTATGGAAGAGTTCTGACTAATTCTAAGACAATCGATAACACTGTTACAGATCACCCAAATAATGTAATCATATCTGATGCTGTTTTGTAGATGATGTCATCAGCTTAAGAAATAAATAAAAATTAAAGAAATACACAGTCCCCATCTCTACACACTAAATTTTAAGATGGGATTCAGGTTTGAGTATGATGAGAAGACCTTTGTCACATCTTTGTGTAACTTTTATGTGCAAGAAACCTGGACAGGCAGAGCTCTTCTATCAATCTCTCAATACATGTTTTCTTTAAAAAGTTTGTTTTGTGGTAAAGGAAAAAACTATTTTAATGACTTTTAGTTCAAGGGTGTATTGAGAGATATAAAGAGCAGTAATTGTTCAATTGGTGCTGAACTAATTTTGCAGTTCTCATTCCAAATGGCACATGAAACAACAGATTATTCAACAGATTAAACCCTTTGCTGTTCATTTGTTTTTGAAAGGACTCAAATAATTACCTCATTAGCTTTTTTAGAATTAAATAGTATATTGTGAATTCTCTGCAGTCTTTCTAATCATTATAGTACTATAAAATTATACTCTCTTCAGAAACAAAATTCTTTAGAATTTGCAGCACAAACCAAGCATAAATAATGCCTGAAATTCGTGAACTTTCAGCCCATACAACTTCAATATTGGCCTTCAAATGCTCTTCAGAACCTCATATACTCAGCAGCTCAAGTGTAAGAAATTCAAATGTCTAATCAATCACTTGGAAACAATATGAAAATCAAGTAATAAAAAAAACTACATTTGTCTGTATTATGTTATGCGATTTCTTCTGCTCATAGAAGCCTATAAACTTTGAACAATTCAGAAAAAGTACAGGAGCTATAATAAGCAGAGCATAACACTCTGGGGTTTTAAAATAGTTTTCAGCTTTAAGAGACTCTATTCAGACAAAAACACAAGCAAGAGTATGTATTTAAATAAATGAAGGAAAAGAAGATTGTTTGAAAATAGCAGCACTTTCTTTTTTAATAAATGCTGATGTCTTTAAGTAGAGGATTATGTACTCATTAAGTCATGATTAAGACACCCATTGTGCTACACACTGTGCTCCTCTCATGTTTAATCACAAAGGCTGGCTAAAAAAAGTGGTTTATAAAACCATCCATTCTATTCCAAAGCAAGAACGTCTACAAAGTGAGTCTTTGGATCCATATTATTATCCTTGATTTAGTCCCAAGAAAATAAGAATTAGTGCAGTTGCTGGCCAATAACTGGGTCTGGCATGTTTTTAGTAAATATCAGCTTTTCTGTTAAGGCCTGTACTACCAATTAAACACCAAAAGCACGCAGTTCACTAAACCTCCAACAGAGTGTTCTCTCCAATATCCTCCTGTCATTAAAATCTGCTCTCCTGCTGGATCAGATATTAAAAAAGTAATGTATTATACTTTGCTTTTTAACACTAATTTTTGAACATTTACATTAAGGGCACAGAAATTCCTAGCATAAGGCCTTTTGCTGTTTTGTTTAAGATATCCTTAAAACATTTCTGAATGAGCACAAACAATGGACATTTTACTTAACCAAATAAAAAGTACCTAGGGCCTGACATAGATCTGTTTTTCGCTTCCAAGCACATCCAATATTATATATACCCCTTAATGAATTACGTTCTTACTGTTTGTAGCTCATAAAAATGTTTTGTAAAGGTAAAAAGGGTTTAGCCTACTTTAAAAGTGAGAAAGACCCCTAAAATGTCTGTCCTATCTGGGTATTCCGAACTGAAAAACATTCTATGGTACAAATTTGCTAATTTATTAATTTCGGCATAATCCTTTAAATATTTCTCATCACCCAAAAATGTTGATATTCAGTGTGGGCCCTGGATGCCCATAAGAGAACCTGGACTGGCTTTAGCAGACAACAGATTCCGTCTGCTTTAGTCACAAGGAACAGTATGATAAGCCAGATCAGTAGATCGGTAGATCTGCACTCGTTTAGTTTTTCTGGTTGGCCTACAGGCTGGCTATCTTGAAGGCTCAAGAGGAAGGATTAGACTATTGAGTCTAATGGGGGAAAAAAGCAGGTGGGAAACCATGTGATGGACAGTGCCATCAACTCTGCACAGTAAGCCCGGAGCATTTTTAAAACTGTGTCAGCTGACTACCTCTAGCGCTCACGCAACCCTTCTCAGCCTCCGTAGCAGCAGTACTTAATTCATCCTGGTTACTGTGGTAATCCTGGGCAAACAGGTTAGAATATGATGAAAGACAGCCAGGCAAGAAACCATTAACCATGAAAATGCCCAGAATGGGCTGTGCTGATTTTTGTAAGAGATTATTCCATCATGGAATTCTACCTATTAGGCTGTTGCAGTTCCCCCAACAAATGAATGACACTTAATACCCAAACTGGGCCGGACGCCATAGTCCCTGAGATTCAAAGATTACAGTATTATCTATTAAGGTCCACCTACTCTGAGTCTGGCCTGAATTTCAAATAATAATAAAAAAAAGCCAAATGCAAAAGCCACTTAGAACACTAGAAAACTGTTTTACCACTAAACTCTTGAGCAAAGAACGCCTACACATACCACCCATGGTTTGAGTAAGATATAGCCAGTATGTGGAAAACATTTGATAAGAAAGTCCTCTGCGTCCTTATCCAGCACGAAGAACAAACCACCTTTGGTACAGTTAGGAAAAAAAAAATGAATCAAGCAAAAAAAGGCAGCAATTAAAATGGCTTTTAAAAGTCGTTTAGTGGGCTAGAAATTAGTTTAGTTTAATTAAGGCCTCCAAGGAAGGCAATGATTGTCACGACTATATTTTCAATTTTAATGTTTATCGTTGTGAGTGAATGTGTTTGTTAAACCTAATAAAATGAATTAAGCTCCAAAATAAACATGCTGATACAAAGTGTTTTAATAATTTGTCAAATTAATGAAAATTCAAAACATTATTTTATCTTAGATAAACATCATGTAGCTTGACAATCTGTCCCCACCAGAAGTGACAGAATGCAATTAACTCTAATATCTTGCACATTAGCGTGTTGGGACACTCAAGACTGCCTTAGAGCACGAACACTTATCATTTTTCTGTCACAAAAAATAGGTCATTATGAAAAAGGTTTTGTACATAATATTAAAAGACATTTTGCTAGTAATGCCATATGATTTCTTTTGGTACAGTAATGTTCTATTACAAGCACTTGAAGAGAAAGCTGTTAAGAACCACATTAAAACGTTTAGTACTGTATTTTAACTGATAATAACACAGCATTAAAATACAGTGGATGAGGCTGGATTGGCCAAAAAATTACAAACAGCAATGTAAATTGATATTAGAACACTTTTTCCCCCACCATATCACTCCTAGACTCACTGCCAATTTGTTCCAATGTGGACTGCACCACTCCCAAAAAAGATAGTCCTAAAATTAACATTAACCACTGCCTTTACTTTTATCATTTAAGCTACATTCAGCTATACGGAATGAACTACCCCACAATACACCCTGATACCACAGCCCTTATTCAGGTCTTACAACAATATTAACCTCATGCTAACAATAAGAACTTCATGCAAGATGCAATCATGTATTCCTTAAAAACAGATGTATATAAAAGCATGCATTATCAACATTTTCAAAGAACAAAGTCAATCTAGAGGACAGCACATTGCACTTATTAGCCTCCGTCTAATGTTACCTTTTTTAGGCGGTTTAGTATTTTTGCCTCTAATCTCCCTAAAAAGCTCTTTGATTTACAGCTTTGAATCTTGAGGTCTCAGGCTGGATTAGAAAGAGTCTGATATAATCAGAAGCTAAGGGGTTCCTCTCATTAACCTACCCCAAAAACTCCACTAATCAGCAACTAATTTTAATTATCTTACTCACCATTGTGTAATCCCTCATCACATTAGTTATTAAGAGCATCCATTCACGGGTGCATTATGCTGAACAAGCTGTGCTTAAACAGCATTACTGGGAGCACAGTCTTACTATTTAGTCCCCTTACCTTACACCATCAACTGGGTGTGTTTATGCTTGTGTATGTATTGTGTACTGTATATAGATACACATACACTACTGAGCAAAAGCCTTGGACATTTAAGACGCAATAGGGAGTTACAAATATCTATTATGATCATCAATAACTTACTCAAATTCTCTGCTAGTGTTTTATACAATACAAAACTATTGACTTAAATTTTTGACTATTTAGTAATCAAATCTAAATGACTCACTGTCACCTGTTCCCAGTATTAAACATCAGGTGATGTTCTCTACACATCTTTAAAAGGCTACTTTTGAACTACAAAATAACAAATCTACCAAAATTCTGACAAAATGGCTATTTCAGGAGAAAATCCTGAAGAATGCTACAGTATGGTGATGAAGCAGTTTATATAACACAGGGTCAATTGCTCCAAAATGTTTTCATGAAGTTCCTGCTGTCCTCATTAAGTGACAGATACACTATTTATACTGTTTATGTGACTTTATGTATTTGTATTGGTACCTATGACAATCTGAAGTAGTTTACATGCAGAAAAACCTGTAAGAGCTTCAGAGACTTTGCAAACATTTTTATAAGCTTAAGCTTCTGAGAATGTTTGATGTATCCTGTGTGTAGGTACTGTTAATCAGCAATAGAATGTACAGATTGCAGTTCAGACTTAAACCTCAACAATCTAGCCACATTAAGACAGGATCTAAAACATATTTAAGTAATAAACACATGATCTGTAGGCAATATAAAATATTCTCTACTATGACCAATAACAGCAGTCAATAAAAAACTGAGATATAAAAAACAATTTAAGACTTGCTGCATCTGACCAAATCCACCCTGCAGTCACTCAAGTAAGGTGCCATACCCATTGACTACAAAACTCCTAATGCACCACCCACCCATCTCAAGGATCACAAGGCTGAGTTATGCAATGCTTAAGAACTTTGTGAGAACTAAAATACAGGATCACTCTTATGTTAAGAGGAATTTAAGGGATAGTTAACATGGATTTTTAACAAGATATATGTAGCTAAACTTGCCAAAGAGCACTCTGAACATGCACCATCACAAATGGATACTGAGTATATGATATGGTTTATTTAGATTTTCAGAACGCATTTGGTAAAATTCATTATAAAACATTAATTTTCAAATGGTGTGTTTTTGCATTAGGCAATATCAAGATGAAGAGTCAGCGAACACTGTAGAAACAGGAAGTGAAATTCCAAACCTTTTGGACAAAAATCAAAACTGCAGACAAAACATGTAGACATGTCATATGCAGGTAGCGTAAATTTAAATATTAATGTGAAACTGTGACAGAGAAAAATCTACTTATAGATTAGCTGTTTCTTAACATCATTTTCTTTCTCTCGAAAATATGAGGAAGCAAAAAATAAACAATGTGAGAATATATAACTAAAGATGTAGATTTTATAGAAAGAGATGTTATGTGAAAATTGTATTATGACCTCATTTAAAGCACTGCGCTGTTCAAAGTTAACATTTGCTCTGGACTCCAGAAAAGAATGACCACATTCATTCTTTAAAGACATGCCCTATTTTGTCTTGAACAGAATAAAAATGTGAGAAGATCTGATTAGTGTTCCAACTTTTCAAAAAGCAATGAGCAAATCAACCTAACGGACCTCTCCAGAGACAACTATGAAACAAACCAAAGAATACATATGGAAACTACAGTGGAATTCAGTGAAAATGAAGAACAGTAAGCATCTTTTTTCCCCACAAAAGACTGTGGGAGCCTGGAATATGCTGCCATCCTAACTTCTTTCAAGAAACAAGCTGGATATGATCTGAATGACGATATGTCATTTGTAACCGTTCTTACTGTATGTTTTAGACATGGATGCATCAGAAAGAGTTAGAAAAGACTTAAGTATACTATCACAGAAACTGACATGTGGTTTACAGGGAAGTAATTTCTTTCTATATCAGCATTTAAACTACTTCCTATTTTATTTTTTACAAGTTGACGCACCAACAGATTTGTCATTTATTTGGGATTCAATTCCCTCTCAGTAGGTAATAGACAGAAATACCCACATCTAAAAGAGATTTCATACAGCCTCCATTGCTGAAAGAACTATCTTCACAATGACTGCATTTATTGTTAAATTATGAGCTCAGTTATGAAGACCAAACGAGCACTAATCCTTTCATATCTGCAATATAAATCTGGATTACAAGAGAGCGCTTAAGATGTTAAAATGCTAATTAAATAATCATCATCGAGGTATTAATCTATTGTCACTTCGCTTGTTTTTAAGGCTTGACAATGTTATGAATATATGTAAATAAGGATTTATAAGTCTGAGTGATTACACTGATGTAATCAATTTATGATACTCAATGGGAAATCATACCATCTTCACATGACAATACTATACATGCCCCTCATAAGCACAAATATTTCAAATGAAAATCTACCCCGCTGAAATTAAAGCAGGTTATTGCCCAGACGTTTTTCAAGGACACTATCTCCATTTTCCCTATGCATAGAGTGTAAACACTTACTTTTAACAAAAGCCATATTCCAGAAATGCACAACAGATACGAAATATCTAAAAATAAAAAGCATGAAATGACACAATATTAATTGGGCTATGATGGAATTACAAATATTTTCAAGCCTTTAATCTGCCTTAGAATCCAAAGTTCTTGCTTGAAGAAAACTGCTGATTTTTTAGGGTCACCTGTAGATTCCTTTACCTCTAAAACTCTTCTATATATGAGTGTTAAAGATTAAGCAAGATTTCCTAGTGGGAAAAAATCAAGAATATTTTTTTCAGCATTAACTGGCACTCAACTGTCTTTCATTTTGATCTGCAGCCTCTGTATGAGGGTTCAACAAGAGGTGACATTTTTACCATAGTCATTAAATCTACCTGAGGGACAAAACTGTTCCCTTTCCCTTGTACAAGTCATTATACGTGCTCCTTAACCTCTAGTGAAAGACTTGCTTCAGTTTTATTATGTCTAATCTTCAAATGATATTGTCTAGACAGCTGCTTTAATCTAGTCCACACATTTCTGAATCATCACACTTGTGTCTCTGAGAAGAAACAGCACACACCTAAATTATGGCAGTAGGAAAACTGCTAAATTCAGAAGACAGGCAATAATGATGTGAGTTTTTATTTTATTTAAGAAAAAAACAGTGCATTTCATAAATTCTTCTAATGAGCCTCATTCCCCATTGTAAGAAGGAAAAATACACCTTTAAACAAGAAAAAAATTGCTTGTTTTCCCAAAGAGATCAGTTATGGTATCATAGTATTTTCATCCCACTCAGTGCATGAGGACTGTTTAAAAATAATTGTACATGAGAAGAAAAAAACATTTCTTTTCATTCTGTAGATTCTGCAGTATATACCAGCCTACACCTGGCATTAAGAAAGACGTCAGTCTGTAATATTGTAGACAATTCACAGTAATGAGCACATTGAGAATTTTAATATTCCCTTTTAGACTAGTTAGTACTAATTAAAATTCAATGAGCTATAACTTTGATTATAAGGCATATATATTATACAAGACAGCATTTGACACCGTGTTAATGGTACTCATTTGTTGCAAGATTGATTTTTAAAACCTTATTTGTGCAAAAAGACACTAAAGGACAAAACAATGGAACAGCAACTGTTGAAGAATACCTCTTGGTATAAGAAGGGCCCAAATCCCAAATATTGCAGAAATAAAGAACAAATAAAGCATTCTTGGTTTTTATCGCAGGTAAATCATTTTTCCCCCATGATTAAAAAATAAACAAAAACTAAAAGGTGGCATCAACAGCCTCTAGGAACGGAAAAGAAAATTGGCTCCTTGGATCTCCCTGGAAATTAAGCCATTGTTCCAAACCGTGAGTGGCTGAATGCAAGGATCACATTCTACCCAGGGTCAGCTGCTTCAGCTGAAATTAGAATTGAATTGTCTTCATAGCTGCAAGCAATGGCCCTTCCAATACCCCACTCTCACTAAAATGCCCTGCTCTTGTAGGTTGTGAGATAGGTATGTTTTTAACTCCGTCAGTGTTTTTGTTCCATCTGAAAGTGAACTGCACGACAGGTTTCTTTAGATTTTGATATCTGGGATCTTTTAGTATTATTCAATGTCCATTAGCTCTGCCTCTCTGAAACGTTTTGAAATAAGGCCGGGCCTTTATTCTGATCTATAATCTTTTCTCATGTGTGTTTACAGGCTAATTCACAATTCTGCATGACAGCATCACAACCACCTTCACATGATAGGCAAAGGCAACTGTTAATGTTTCAGTTGTTGTAAGCATGTGCATAAACAATTTCGGGAATACAAATTAAGGGACAAATAAGGTAAAAATATGCAAAATAATGTACTTAATTCTCAAGTGAAAACTCAATGAATCACCCAAGATTTACTTTCAAAATCATTTAGTTAATTATAATGCTGTACTTCACTTCTGTTCAAAAAAAGCATTGTGAGTTATATTACAAACAATTTATGTATTTAACATTCAGTACATTCATTTATTTTTCAACAATAAAATGTTCCAAGTGTTGAATGCTGGGAAGTGCAGGGTAAAATGAATTGTTAAAAGGAAGCATGTCATTAGCTGTTCAAAGTGTTTATAAAACCCAAGCTTTTGGCATATTTTAAACCTATTCAAATCTGATGAAGCTTTAATGTTAGTCAATGTGTGGGGGCTAGAATATGGAATGAGGAAGACAGCTTTTGTTCAAATAGCATGTATAAAAAGTAAGATAAAACATTCATTCAGTGCTGGATATTTTTCAAATGTCACAGAGTTTACTATTCACTAAGACTGACTAATTGAACTTGCAAACAAAATGATAATTTTTTTAATGACTTGGCAGAGGGTCACTCACATGACCCAAAAGAAACTACTGTACATACAGTATACAGTCAGAAATTTGGCTGACCACTTATTAAAAAGCAAAACTCTTTTTAAACTACAATGTTCATATGTCCAATGTGAAAAAATGAATACCTCTTCAACATAATTCTAACAAAAATACAGATCTGGCACTTCAATATTAGGGAAAGATTTAGAAATGGTCTATGAAATAAACTGAAAAAGGAAAAAGATGCAATGCGTGTCATTGACAAAATGCCGTACGATGACTTTAACTAAAATGGGAAAAACAGACGCCACCCCCATCATTTTATTTTTTTTAACCTTGTCATGCTGTTCTCGGTATCTGTCCTACAAAAGATTAGACTGAGCTGTTTCATAAAAGCGCACTTAACAAGGAAAAGGAGGGAGCGTAATTTAATATTAATAATATAATCACAGGCGCAGTTAATTCCTGCAGTGTATGATTGGCACCTGTTCTTGGAATCTGAAAAAAAAACACAAATGATCCTGTATGATCTGGCCAACTGAATTCACTGCGCCTGTTAGTTCTTTTGGTATATACAGACTAACTAACTAATTACATCTACAAAGTCAGCTTTAGCTTAAAGGTTTCAGGTTGACTTGGCATGTGCTAATGGGATATAAAGGCTTAAGTCACGCACAGGGAAAGCATTCAACTTTAGTGAACTGAGGTATCAAAGAAGCAAGGCTGAAGGAGATGTGAACTGACAAGGAGGACTGAAAAGGCTGTTTTTTTTGTACAAACCACAGAAAAAACTAAAACAAAACAATAAGACACTAAAAAAATGAATAGCAAAACTCAGAAACAGACCACAAGACTAGCATGATTGTAACAGGTTCAACCAGGTGTAACATGGTTAAAACTAAATGTTTTATTGTTAAGCTTATGTGCTTTTTGCCCCAACAGCGCATGAATCTCAGGAAGTGCAATTTTTTGCTGCGTCTACCAGTAAAAAAAACATGTGGATTTGATGTAATATTTGGCTTAAGTGTAATACCACTTAATCTGCTGAAATTGTTGCAGTCGCTCTTATTTTAGTTCTTGTTACATATCATAATTCTGTTTCAAGTTGCAACTTTTTTAAAGCCATATAAAATGTTGGAATAGGTATTACTTTGAGGCCGGATAGAAATGTTAAATATTCTGATTTTTTCTTCATATTTTTTCTTGGTAAAAAAGTAAGGACAAAAACTAAAGTCTGTCCCAGTTCCCTAAAGAAAGTGACATTTAACATATGGTTGGCTATTTTCTTGCCGTAATCATCCCTACTCAATACAAACTAAAATTGAAAAATCAAACGGATTTGGTTCATAGATGACTTAGTAATTAGGAAACGTCCTGTTAAGAAGCGATCAATGTCATTAAGTTACTGAACAATAATCACAGAGCCTACACAGATTATTAAAAGATACCCAGCAGATTGGATCATAATAACCTCATCCTTCACTCCAAATCACTGTATTGCACATTACTGTTAACTTACCAGAAATTAAACCACCCCACTAGAACTCAAACCTCAGGAAAAAAAGAAAAACCTTGCTTTGACAGTTGAATTATTATGCTGTTACAGCCATAGTTGTCCAAGCCAACCTACTCCCCTTGCTTCAATGATGACAATTCCATGCGCTGAACGAGATATTCTTGCACAGAGGTCATGCTTTTGAGACTGTGAAGCTTCTGCCATTAGGTAATGTGTTTGTTCAGACCTGAGAAGAAAGTAATACTTTCCACTCTGGTTTCTACAATTAGATACACAGCAGTTGCAGTGACTCCTGAGATAACATGAGCTGCTGTCCATTATAAAATTCTTGTTATCTTTACCCACTGATACACATAACAAAATGCTAACAAAACAGATTGGAGTGATTTGTTTCACTAAAGTCAAACATGAAATTAAGCCATATCTGATGAAGTGGAATGAATAAAAACTAGGTCATGTAAAAAAAGAAATGAGTGAAAGATTTTGGTCTTGGACTAAATAGGTGGTATAAAAAGTTTTTAATTTCAGTAAAGACTTCAAACCAACCCAAATAGAACTTAAAAGAGATCCTAAGGAACTAAATTGTAAAGCATTATTTTATTAAGAGCATATTAACTTTAGTAAGTGCATTTATTTATATTCTGTTTGTTAGCCCACAATAGAACTTACTTTCTATATATGCAATTAAGTTAGAAACCACAGAATGCTTTAAGAGGCAGAAATTCTGGGTTCTGTATGCTAAATTTCCAAAAGTTGTAACGCAGGTAGTTAAAGATTCACAAATATTTTTTAGCTATTATGCCGACACAATAAACAGGACAAAAGTAAAACAACCCTAGTAAGTAGATGTCCAGTTAAATGTGGTCATATATAAACATCAGAAAGGTGAAAAGTTTGGTTAGCCCAAAAAGAAGTTCACACAGTAAGCAGTGGTCATTCACTGTGTGGAAAACACTACTACCAATACAATGACAAAACCAAACAGGAAGTCCATCTATTATTAAACTAGCTATCCTAGTAAAAACACTGATGTGAATTAGCCTAACAAGACTTACATAATATTAACAGGCTCCCTCATGACCCTGTATTAGACGAAGTGGTTAGAAAATGGATTGACTATATAAATAAGAATCTGTGTAAGTGTAAGGTAGAAGAGAAAGTTTCACAAGCATTCACTGCAGTAACAATGCAGCTTTGATTTGTAGCTCTCCTTTTATATTTAAGTAGCAGATGAATTCCTGCATATTTCTATTGTAAATAAAGAAATTGTGTAACTGCCGCATGATTAATCAGCACTAAAATTAATTTACTTGCTCCTTACTTATCATTGGCCGTTTTCTTAATGAATCAACCTTATGCTCAATCACAAGAAGACAGACAACAATAAATAGGGACTTAAATAGCAACTTAAATAGTTAACAAATATCACATTTTCTGATGTCTAACCATGTACTGATTATTTCAATATTAGTTGTTTTCTCTTATAAGTCATCTGGGATTTTAATGGGTTTGTAAATAACAGCAATGGAATCAGATGTTATTGGAGCCAATTTTGACCAGAGCCTACAGATTTAATTAAACTGGAAAATGGGTGTTCAGGCTGGATTGGAATTTAGATTGCCCATATCTTATACCACTGGTTCATGGGTTTTTTTGCAGTTAATTTCTAAAATTCATTATACCAAATTGACTTTAATGGTTTTATCTGATTACAAATGGCAGCTTACTATGAATTCACTACTTTCTCCTTTTTATTTTTGAACAAAATAAAGTCATTGTAATCTGACGTCTTACAGATATCGAAATTTAAAAATGTGTCATTAATGAAAACAATATAAATTATGCATTAAAGTGAAAACAATGAAAACAGTCTTCAATAGACCAGATACAGTCTGAGCTATTTCTACCTTGGCCTGAGCTGAAAATCTCTTCAGGCTACAGAACACCGGGATGTCTTTGATATGCTCAGGAACACTTAAGGTTTTAATCACCATCAATTGAGTGAAAGCATATTTCAACTCACTTTTCAGCTTTATGAAAGCAGAAGTCTTGCATCACATTTAGCGATTTAAAAAAACATGTTTTTAAAAAAAACATTACAATAAACAACCACTTTCAAGGCTGACAGTGTTAATTTGAAAATTGTAAAATATCTGTACTGAAATGAGCACTTGACCTGTTTCCCTGTATTGAAGTATGCTTTCCAGGGTAATAGCATCGTGTCTAATGCCATTAGGATACCAAAAGCATGAAATTTCTGTGCTTCAGCAGAGTTTTGTTGAAGCAGATAAAGCCTGCAAGAAATAATGCCCTTGAAGAAAGGATTCCCAAATACCATTTTGAAATACTGTATCCAGAATATAAGACAGGTCAGTGACCAATGCAAAAGGCTTGCTAACTCACTTTGCAGATGTACTGGCTGTCAAAAACTCTTAAGGAATAAATTACGTGTGATACAAATGACACACTGTGTAATTCGGACAAAGAATAATCCTAAACCATATATGCATTTGGGATTCTTAATGACAGTAAATGCTCTATTAATCACTTCTCATTCATTTGAACAGTAGCAGGTTAAATCCTGCTGCAAAAGAATCCAACCTCTATGACACAGTTACCACATTTATCTTGAAGGCTTGACTTGCATATCTTAAGAGTCGAGACAGAGACAGAAGAGGTGTTGGTGGATGGGAAGTGGGTTAATAAAAAAAAATGGCCATGTCCCGATTAGAGTCACCTCTATCTGTCATTATGTGCAACATAAAACAGACATTTTGGTGTGTTCAAAGCCACTTCACTGCTTCTCATGACGTGTGCCCTCTTGGAATGGTTAGAGTGAGACATGACCTGCAAGTGCAAGAAACGGACAGATGCTTCAAAATGGAAGGCAGCTCATCAGGTGTAAACAAAAAGAATTCACAGTCTGTCAGTCTGTCTTTCAGGTTATACATCTGGAAAGCCATGACCTCAGACAGGCGCTCCAGGGCTCTTGGAGAATGTCTGACCTCCCTTCAGAGTAGGACAGTTCAGACCAGCTGGGATATTGATCTTATCGACTAAGATTTCAAAACTGAAAAATAATCTTCTTGTTGGCAAACGGATAACATACCTTTTCACCTTTAGGTCACTAGTTCAACCAAAGCCTAGGACAGTGGTGATGGTAAGTTATGCAGATGGGGTAGCCATAAGGTACTACAAAGTCAAACAAGCTTAAGTGAACAGAGGCACTCCTGTTACGGGTATCAACACTGTGCTACACAAAGAGGTTAAGTGTTGGGACACTGAATTGTTTGGTCATATAAAACTGTCCAAGACTGTGATGAAGGGTGAAATGTCGAGTCTTCATATTCCACAATAACCTAACAAAAAATACAATTTTTAACCTAATATAAATTCTGGAGAAATGTTTTAGATCACCACTTGAGAGGTAAGCTAAAATAAGATGACCACCACATGATTTAGTGCTCACTGAAAATCAGGGATTAGAAAAGGTTCACCTACATTTAATCCCTTTGCTTTAACCAATGCCTTCTCATTGAACAAGGGCAGTTCACAATACTGTAGAAAGTGCTGTACAGTATGTTGTGATACCCTTTTTTCACTTCATCCAATACAATGTCTTTATGTAGCATTGGAATGGCATCAGTAGGTTTATTGAAACATAACAAATGACAGCTTTATGTTGGCTTTTATAATCTGCAGAGCATTATTTCTAAATAACTATACTGTACTTGCATTTTCAAGTATATCAGAAGGAAAACATCAGATCTGAACTGATCTCAAGTCAGAGTAATGTCAAAGTTTATTAAAGTATCAAAAGACAGGCTACCATGTCATATACTGTGGATGACATTGGGCGACTCATTACATGCAATTAGGAATTTGTTGTAATCTCAGTATTTGTATGTCATTTCTGGTTCGTCATACAAGAGGACACTTTTTACTCACTCAACAATAAGCCATTGGAGCAAATGAAATCAAAATCTGAAATGTAATCACAGAACGATATATTAGTGGACCAGTGACCAATCAATGAAAGGAGACTAAAAACGATGTCCATTTACATACATTTTATCCGATTCCATACACATGCATTTTATCTCTAGCAGCATGGAGGATTGGTTAGAGCTCCAGACTCATACCTGGAGAGGTGCTGGATTAAAGTCCTAAGAGACACTGTTATTATACCTTTGAACAAAACACTTCAATGAAACTGCTCCAGTAAAATGCCCTGCTACATAAACAAGTAACCCTCCAGGTCGTTCAATGTAAATTATAATAGTTTTTGATTGTCTTATCTGGTTTATTATTATGAAAGATAGTATTAATAATAATAATTGCTTACACTTATTTAGCACTTTTCTGGACACTCCACTCAAAGCGCTTGAAAGATAAAGGGGACTCCCCTCCACCACCACCAGTGTGCAGCCCCACCTGGATGATGCGACGGCAGCCATAGTGCGCCAGAACGCTCACCACACATCAGCTATCAGTGGGGAGGAGAGCAGAGTAATGTAGACAATTCAGAGATAGGGATTATAAGGAGGCCATGATTGGTAAGGGCCAATGGGAAATTTGGCCAGGATGCCAGGGTTACACCCCTACTCTTTGACCACAGAGAGTCAGGACCTATGTTTTACATCACATCTGAAGGACTCCGCCTTTTTACAGTACAGTGTCCATGTCAATGGGGCATTAGGACCCACACAGACCACGGGGTGAGTGCCCCCTGCTGGCCCCACTAACACCTCTTCCAGCAGCAACCTTAGTTTTTCCAAAGGAGGTCTCACATCCAGGTACTGACCAGGCTCACACCTGCTGAGAGCTTCAGTGGGCTGCCAGTTGTGAGTTGCAGGGTGATATGGCTGCTTGCTTATATTAAGTAACCAAAGCAGGGAAACTGCAAAAAATGATAACAGCTTTCATCAAAGATCATATGTTTTAAAAACAGAATTATCCCTATGTGAGCTCCTGAGAGGCCTGACCGCTTGGCCATGCAACTGGCAAAGTGCAACTCAGGATTGGTGGGCTTAAATCAGCCAGAGCATCATCCTTAACAGCACCATCACTACTCCAGTCCCGCAGCTGGAGTTAGTAACTGTTGTTGTGGCTCCTTCAAACTAAAGTGAGAAAATGGTAAGTGGAACTCACATACAAGTATCTCCTGGAGAAAATGAAGCACGCTCCTCATCTCTCTTACTTAGGGTAAGCCTCAGCAATAAACAATTGTAACTTGCAGTACAAAAAGCTCTGACAATACCATTTTTTTAGGCAAAAAAGTCACCCAGAAGCTTCATTATGGAGCAGCTGCATCTTCCAGATGATGTAAGGCTGCTTCCATGAATGAGATAATCTGATAACTAGACAAACCTTGACTGACCTGGAGGATAATACATGTGGTGTTTCTTTTGATTTCGGCCTAGAGAGAGAACCTATAGATTGCTTTCCACAGAATAATAATACTGTGATTAAGTGATACCCATGCTAGGGGAGTTATCATAGGACAAAATCTAAGAGGTAATCAAGGATTATGAGACTTAGTCTTAGTCCACGAGCAAATGCTCTATTTCTTCCCCTTATTTAAGACAATTTTACTTTTATATCCGTAAAGACTGTATAAATGAACTGTTAATATCTACTGAATGTAAGTGGCATTTAAGATTTTTTTTTTAATATTAAAAGAAATGTATTTATTGTAGAGAAATTTAGTTTGTACAGCTGGAATTCCAACCTTAAAGTAGATTCTAGTTTAAGAGTTATGGAATTGTTCTCTGAAGCTTCCTTATCAGTTGTCTGATCTCTGGGAAAGTACATTTTCTCCATTTGTGAGCTGATTTTTTTTTCCACCTGTGGCTTCAATTTGTCATCCGGTACCTTCATGATTAGATTTTGTCCTCCATAAATAAGCTATATCTGTGATGGCCAGGGGTCTGTGCATCCATCTGTGGTTCTAAAGAAATGACTAAAAGTCATCTTATGACATGGTTACATTATCTCAAGTATTACGCAAGAGGGGAAGGATTGGTAGAGTTATACAAGTATTCCTGCACTGTTCTTTTTTAGATACACCTAGTGTACTATGTTGATAAAAGCAGATTATTATGTTGGTGCTACACATCCTAAAAGAATCCTGCAAGCAATGAATACACTTAAAATGTGCTCATCTACCTATTCAGCCATTAAAGAAAGCCACATATACCTGATGAGGGTTATGTCAACCTGATGTCCATTCTGAAAGAATAGAGTAGTAGGCAGAACTACACCCTAGATAGGACACAAATCCATTAAAAACAATTCAGACATGCCATGCAAAAGGTAGCATGTCTCTAGGAGGTAGGAGGAAAGCAGTGCACTGGATAAAACCCATACAAACACAATTTTTATGATCTTCATAAAGAAGGTACCTCAGGCCAGAACTGCATCCAGCTCCAAAGAGGTGAAAGATAAGAAAAAAGTCAATTTAGTCCATGTAGCCTGTTTTGTACTTTTGTAGTTAATTGAGCCAAGGATTTCATTTTACCACTTATTGAAGGAAGTCAGGTTTAAGTCATTAATAACATACCTGGGCAGCATGTTCCATACTACTACACCTCTTCATGTAAATAAGTATTTTTAGTTGCGTGCTTCAACACTTGTGATACACCTGGCTCTGGCTCAGTGTTAACAGTGGGGAAAAAAACAGTAGGGAGTCATTTTTGACAATTACTTAAAGTGCCCAGTGCAAACCCATGAATTGTACATCCATTAAAAAACTTCAAGTAAAAAGCTTTAAAAACGAACCCCTCTTCTTGCTCAGTACATAACCCAAATTTGCATTTTTTTATTAAAAAAAACTTTGATCTCACTCATGTGGGAGTTCTGAAATGACTTAGAACAACAAGTCAGAATGGCATCTGCATCAGGCTCCCATCATGCTACTGACATCTGCCATTACACAGGATCTTCATGCAGATAAAAGAAACACCCACATGGAAAAGAGCAATCCTGTCGTGCTCAGTAGAGGCTGAAGCACATTGATAAATGCATCACTTTACTACTGTTTAAAGTCCTTTTTATGAATCCAAGAAAAAAGCAATTGCAACTGCCTACTTATAATTTTTCTATCCTACTGAACAACTAAGAACACAACAAAAACAACTTCAATGACAAATAATTTATATCTAGTGCAGTGTGCTATGAAAGAAATTACTTTTAGAATTGCAACAGTAGAGCATTGTTTTCAGTTTTATTTAAATTTAAATGAAACAGATTGAATTCTGTGTGTGTTTCTTCTTGCTAATGGACTAATTATTCTGAAAAAACAGTTGTGGAAAAAAAATACTTAAAAATGATTAGCAAATATTATATTGTTATAGATGCCCACAAGAATATATTCATAACTGTATGTTGCCTATGCATTTTTGACCGAAAAAAGATCCAAGCTTTTCAAACAGCACTTTATATATAAAAATGTCTGTGAAGTGTAATACACTTCAGTTTCAAGTTATCATGAAATGTATTATTAAGTGTGAAATACAGAACAGTGTGAGCCTTTTTATTAACAGACGAAAGGAAATATGGGTCAATCTCCCAGTTTATTTTTGTATGAATGTTATTAAAATTTAAAAAGCCTCCCTAACCAGAAACTGAGATAACTAATTTTCTTTAATTTTCTTTGTAATTAGTCACAAATAAATTCAGTGAGCAATACAGATATATAAAAATATACATACAGTTAGAAACTGACCAGAAGGATTTATATAAGACCTTTATATGAGACCTTTTGTTGTTTCTAAAAAAAGGTTCTCAGTAATTCGGGATTTACGTCACTATATTTCACCTTTGATTGATACATTGTATGCTCAAGAACATTAAGTCAAAAGTTTCCTCACAAAGAATTAAATGCAATTAAGGTAAATTAGTGTAACAACAGTTTTCACTTCATGAATCACAATGGCCAACTAGATCTCTGCGGTGACCCATGTGTTCACTCACAAAAATGGTTTTAGAAAGCTATTATCTAAAGGATAAAGAAGTAAAGAAGGAGCTATTGCACAGATACCCCCATAGAAAGACAACAAATTGCCATGTCAGGCGCTATGCACTTTCACCACAGGCAAGACTTTCTGCCCTTAACTGTGGCTATTAATGAAAGACGAAGACCTTTTACAGATTCCTTCTGAAACCTACACACATGCAGTTATACAAGAAGCTAACCACTTCTAGTACTTCAAAAGCCATTTCGTTTTCAAGTCTCTTAATAGAAGAGATATGCTTTTCATGCTCACTGAATCATCATGTTACTATCTAAATCTGTAATTTTAACAATGATAATTCTGTAACAGGAAAGGGTAAATTTAAGCTTATAAAATATCTTCAGCACTCACTTGGGAATAATATATCTCTCTTTAAAGGAACACTCTTCAAATGTATAGTATTTATTAAGAGGTAGACAATCAGAAGGAATCAACAAGAGTTCAGCCTTTCATGGTGATATAACTTAGTTTGACCAGTGAAACAGGCATATATGTGTCACTCAATACCTTTCTAACTTTTGGTGTTTAAAGCATGACAATGTCACTATGCAATACGGTAATAAATAATAATTACCTCCTTACAATGCAGAAATGAAACCAGGGATTTTGCAAAATCCTTAAATATTAGAATATATAAATAAAATATACTGATAAAATAAAATGCACTGATAAAGTGTTTAGGTGGTCAGCATAATACCAGACTTTAACAATTTCAGTAATATACATATATTAGAAAGTTACCAAATATTTTTTTAAAAAAATAAGCTAGAAACATGCAAACAGTTTTAAAGACTTCCAAGATTGTCCCGACCAGCTACAGTACATGGGGAGTTACTTAGTCAATGGAAAAAAACAGTGGACTTACAGTCATCTAGAATTACACATGGAACCTATTAATATATTCATATACATCCTGCTACTATTGGAATTATACCTACTGTTAATATTAATAAATAACTACTTAATGTTAAAATCGCCCAGCAAGTCTCTGCAAGCAACCAGTTTTAAAAGTGGGAAGAAAACAAAAACCTCATTATCACCAAGCTTCCACTCTTCAGACGCCTAAGCATAAACCGAGACACTGCTATAAATCGCAGCTAATATTTATCTTTGAGGAGCACAAAAATGAATTGGCTCCATGCCTTCCTTCTATAATCCTGCAGAATTGTCTTCTCCACTTGGTATGGTCAGTCACCCAATTGTCCACCCGACTGCTAACATCAAGTAAGATCTTCTTCATCAGTGCTGCACTAAGTGACTAATCAAGATCTGATAATTAGGGTTTCAGCTCTTCCTGCTCAGTCCTGGTTGACAATAAGATTAATGATCTTTGCACCATGCATGAGTGGATGTGAAAAATTCAACACTCATCCCATTTGACAATTTGCAAATCGTTAACGCCATGTCAGCACTGAAGCGAAGTTTCAGTACATCAAGGTCTGTAAGCATTTGAATCTTGACCTAAAAAACTAAGGAAAAAAAGATTTCCTCACCGCGATTCAATTTGCTTCATTTTACTAAGCAATTTTAGTTTCATTGTTGATTTCATTGGTGTATTCACACAATAATATTCTATTTTAACAGCATGTATTAAGTAAAATGCACAAACTGCAAAGCAATTCCCTGTCCAATGATATTATTAAGAAAATAGGGTAATAAAAACTTGTGTACCCTTGATAAATGATGGATACTGCAGATTAAACTTAAAACTTTTATTTATATTTATTATTTTACTTTCCCGTGAGCCCAAGAAAAACAGGAGCCTAAAATGTATACATTTCTAATCAGCTTTAACTTTCTCCTAAATTACAACAATAAAAATGGTAAATCTTACAGGCACATAAAAGGCTCAGTAAAATAAAATGGAAGATTTAATGACCATCCGCCTTGTGCCCAAACAGACTGGAATATAATGCGCTATGTGTGCAGTGAATGGCAATATCCACGTTCAGTGTCTTCATTTCTACTCTGTTTGAATCCGTGGGATACCAGGAAGCTGGGTGGTCGTGGGGGAAATCACCACTTAGGATTATTTTCGATGTTTAATGGCTTTCACTGTATTCTAACTGCACCAGTTATGCTTCCACACTGTAAGGTTAAAGTTAGAACAATGCTTCTCATGAAAAGTGTATGAAATTGAAATTGCTCCTCTGCTGAGACTTTGCTAGGCATTAAATGGGCCTCCTTATGAAAATCAATTCATAATGTAGCCCTTAAGACCAATTTATATATATATACTCCGCATCACTAAGGATGTCTCAGAATGAAACATGGCTGATTAAAAAAATATATTTCCTTCCTGTATTACTTTGAGACTCTGTTTAGGTGTTCAGCAGATAATGCCAAATGGTCAAGGAGGACCACTTGAAAGGGAACAAGCAGTATACCCACAGCGCCCAGTACAAAAGAAGAGCAACTTTTCACCCTGCATAACTCCACAGGCAATCATTTCACAAAGGCTGTATCCTTATCTCATCAAGACTTAGTAAATAAAACATTTAACAGCTGCAACAAACCCAGGAATTCATTAAAACCCTGCAGACGTGTTAACTGCTTGCATTCACAGACCATTTTCAAAGTACAAATTAACGGGACACAGAAGTCAACTGAAAATTTACAAGCTGAAAGAGGGCATTCATGAGATAAGCAATCTTCCTCTTGGTTTCAGAGTTCACATTTATATAAAAAGTAAAGGCTTGTCATCGCTTCATTGATAAAATGACAAATATAAGAAGCATGTCACTCCACGTTTGGTGCACGTCATCTCGGGTGGTAAGATGCAAAACATACGTCTGTCTGAAATGTTGCCTTTTCATTTCATCAGGAAACCACCATTCACAGTAGGTACAAACTCTTACAGCTTTCCTGATGCACAAAGATTTTTATTCAGCTTTCAATGTACAAGTTTATAGATACTTACATATAAGTCAGTGTGCAGAGTGTGTAGTGTGACACCCCCAGCGACTCTGTTATAGCACTCTTAGTAGCCCCTACGACTCTCTGTGACTCGCTAAGATAAAATCAAACTGGTTTGATTTTCTCACAGCAAGTCGCAAGTCGTAGGGGTGTGCCCACACGTTACAGTGCAATACTAATTTGTTTACAAAATTTGTTTTAATGGTGTTTTATATTTGTAACTTTTTCATTTTGTAAATTTATTCTATATTTATAAAGAAGAGTTATATTTTTGAAGATGTTTACCTGCTTGTTCTTCATGTTGTTTGTTTACATTCGTGCGGTGCTCCTCCGCTTATTCCGGTGTGCTCCACATTGATTGGCTGCCAAACTGAGGCGACCTCGCGGTACTTTTGCGGCGCAATACGAGATTTGAAACTGTGATGAAAAGTCGTGAGGGAATCATGTAATTAGTCACCCCCTGCGATTCCTAGTCGTATTGATTTGATGCCCTCAAGGACATAAAAGTCAGCGAAATTCAGCATCTGCAGTTGTTAAGTTTGACATGCTCTCTGACTAGAAGTTGTTTCGAGTGGTGTACTCCAACGCCGGCTTCAGCTCAAAGGTTGAGCTTTCTTGAAGCCATATCGTTAATGTGAACCGCAGCAAATTGGGACTCAGATTCCCAAAGTGGAACACACAGGACTGAGTGTCCCCAAGATTGTGTGGGAACTAGCTGGCCAGGAATCCCTCGGCTTTCACCTCGGCAATGACTCTGGGGACTGGCCAGGTACCGGCCAGACGCAACACCCCCCCAGCCTGTGCCAAGTCTTCTGTAAGACACTGTGCAGCTTGCGCCACGTCAAAAGACGAATGGCTTCGACAAGCAGGCATGACAGGGAAACACGGGGAGGTACGTGAAAACAGCAACTCATGAAACAGCTATAGCTACATTTGGAGAAAGTAAAGGGTTCAGAAAAGTGCTTAAAAGATCATCAGAGTACCTATCAGTACCTTACATGAACCCAGAGGGTCTCGGAATCTATAACCTATCAGACTTATAATAAAGCAGGCAGTAAATGACCAAAATTCAGATACTAATTATCAAAGCAATTTTATACAATGAAATTGGGTACAAATACAAAGAGAAGTGATAAGTATGGATTATTTTAATTTTCCCCAAACAGAGTGGGCAAAAACATCAAGGACATCAACAGCTGAAAATAACAAGCAAAGGCATGGCTAACAATCAACTTCTTACTCAGTAAGAGCACTTTCAAGAAGGAATTGTTTTTCTCGTCTTTTCAAAAAAACCAAGACAGAGTAAGGAAATTGGGGAGGACAATCAACACATGGCGTGCTCTGAAGGTTATTTTGAAACCCAAAGGCAGAATCCAAAACAGTCAATTTAAGAGGAGCAGAATGGGATAGACAAAAGAATGTGTGAAAACAGCTGAAAGATATGCAATTTGAAGCACAGACCAGATTAATTCCATGAGTAAGTAAATTAAAGGCTGGGAAGCAGTAATCCAAGAAGCTGAATAATTAGAAATGATAAAAGGAGAAAGAAAGCCTCTATTTCTTTCTTAAATGTATAAAATATGTCAAAGAAATAGAATATAATGAACTACAACAAAAAGTATATCAGGATATCAAAAAGTAGAGAGCGAAAAGAATAATGCAAAAAAAGATTCAAATAAATAATCTGTGTCTAGTACTCTAAATAGCAAAATAACTATGTAGGATATAGTAATGTATCTGGAATGTAATGAGTGTGGAATACTTTTAAATAAAGAAGTATATTAGAAATATTGAACTATTGTAATTCAGATGTTTACTGAAGAAGAAATCGTAATGTTTCAAACTAAGCAAAGGAAAAGTTACATACTCAACATTATTAGCATAGAAGAAGCATTAGCAGAAGTGTCACTGGCACTAGAAGCACTTAAGATAAAGGGCCTGGTGGCATTCTATCTGTTGTACTTAGATGTTATCCATAGACCATTAACAAGACTCTTCCAACAGTCATTCAAGACAGGGATAATGCCCATTGACTGGAAAATTGCTAATGTAGTAGCCATCCATAAGAAGGGTGACAGAACCTAACCAAGTAATTACAGACCAATAAGTCTTAGTGCCACTGCATGTAAGGTTATGGAAACGACAATTAGTACTAAACAAGAGTATCTTCTGTATGGCAATTGGATTCTAGGGAACAGTGAACCTAGATTTAGATAAGGAAGATCTTGCCTAACTAACATGGTTAGAGTTCTTTGAACAAGCTACGGCTTTAATAGATACAAATAGAGCATATGATTGGCCAAACCTTTGCTCACAGCCAGTGTTAGTGTGGCTTGAAGTGAAATTCTGTTGCACACAAACTGTCCTGAATAAAGTGAAGAGAGTAAAAAGTTTAACTAATAAACAATTCTACTGCACAACTCTCACTCTGTATCACTATTTATCATTTCCTGTCATCTGTTTATGTTTTTCGCAGTCCTGTTTTTTTTTCCAGACTGTTTCTCACAGTGACAGTGTGGCGTCAAGAATGACGACAGTCTAGAGCAGCCGCTCTTTGCTGAAGTTTTCCTCTAACCTTATGTGGTAGTTGGCTTGACAAAGAAGTAGCACAGTAAAGCTGTTTTTGTCAGGTTTTCAGAAGCTTCAAATTCTGTTTTGTAGCAGTATTTCAAATTTTTAGAAGAGAAGACTTAGCTAATGAAAGTTTCTTTATGGCATGGACTATTCTTATTTGGCAAAGTGAATGTATTTCAAAGAAGCAGAAGTGATTGCTATTTTGAGCACAGACACACAAAAAAAAATCAGATTCCACTCATCTTCCCCAGTGTGGGCACAATGGAAAGATTTCTCTCCTTAGTGCTGACTTCACAAATCAGTTCAGAACTTCACCACTATATATAAACATGACACTCCACGTTTAAAATGAATGTTTACTGTTCTACTTTACAAATAAAATAACCATCATATATTGGGTATAGCTCCCTATTCAATGAAAATCTTTTATGGCAAACACAAAAATATGGTTCTGCTATGTAAATGGAAAACACATTAGAATGCATAGGACTCAAAGCAACAAAATTAAATATGGTACGATTTTTAGAAATAACTAAAATCCTGTATGTATTAAATTATTTGCTTGATAAGAGCCTTGTAGCTCTTGGTTACAGATATTTTGACACGCTATTATTATATCTGGCCACATTATACATAACATTATATTTCTATATTTTCAATAGCATTTTGATTAAAAAAAGTCTTTATCATTCTTATATTTTTAGATTTAAGACGGAAGGAAAAACGGCTTTGCTTGTTTGCATTCTAACAGTCCGCACAGGAAAAAATATTCACGTTTACTTCGATCTCCCCACAAGCTCCTGCGCGGAGAAGGAATTGAATAAGACCAGGTGCAGGCCATGTGAACCATGTGAAGCTCATCTTTCTAGGTTAAGTATCGTCTGACAGTCAGGTTTGTCAAGATGATTATTGGGTTAAACAGATGCCCTCTAATTCAGAGACCCCTAGTGTCAACTGTGGGCTGCACCAGTGACAACACATCAGTTTGGCATTACAATATTTTTGCAATGATGCTGATGTCAAGACAACATTTAATTACTGGCAGTTTCATAGATTACAGACTACAGAGCCCTGCGCTATTAAGGCATCTACATAGTAAACTATACAGTTCACAGAAATGCCCTGGTATAGGTTTATTTAACAACATTCTAATAAAATAATGATGCAATAAAACTTTCACTTGAAAACCAGTATTAAATATGATTACCCCAATTAGGTTGTCATTAGTGATAACTATATATTAATTATATATATATTAAATATACAAACCATTTTCATGAACCTCTCAAAGTTGTGATTAAAATAAATGATTAAAATAAAGACGTTTGTATACATACACCAATATATGCATCGTGTGCATGTTTTGGGTTAAAGAAAAACCAAAGCGGTTGATTTTAATTGTGAACAGCTTCCAACTAAAATTCTCAAGCTAAATTCTTGTTTTCATGGGATATAAACTAAAACTTTCTATGAGGCATAAGGAATTGTCCCTACACATTAAACATTACTCAACACTATCCGATTTGCTGAGTTTTGAGTTCCCTGTGCTCTTCAATGAAGCAATATTAATATTCATGCTTCATTTCAACTGTATAAGACAAAGTTATTCAGCACAAGTGGAAAGGAAGCACATTACAAAAGCCACTCTGTTTGAGCTGGCTTTAAGACACTGGCCATGATTTTAAACACTTAATCATAAGCCTGCTGAGATAAAGAAAAACAAACCCAGTAAGCAGACCTTCCTTAATTCCTGGACAAGAAAGTATTTTATTTTTTTGCTGTTACAGAGCACCTTTTTTAAGAATGTGCGTGAGTCGGTAAATGATTTCAGCTGCATCATTTCCATACAGGTCCCCAGTACCTCACAAGTCTTATTTTCCTTCTGACCCCCCAAGCCCCTATTTTGCTTTTTAGAATTGTATTTCTTGAGATTTATTGCATGTTGTAAGTTTCAATAGCACCCAAAATGGGCTTCTTCAATTTCATTAACTACAATAATGCCTTTGCCACATGGCTTTCAGAAATTCCACACAACCCTTTAAAATCTGTTTCTACCTCGTTCGTTAAACCACCATAGTGTTAATGAAGTGGTTCAAGATGGATAAATATAAAGACGTTTTGAGGGATCCTGCTGCTTTAAATAGGGACCCCAGAGAAAAATGCTGCATCTCTCATCTCCCATGGGACTCAAGCTATAGTGACTCTCTGCTGTGTGCTCAATCTGAAAGAGTTTCACTGCCTACAGTCTCCTTTGATATATGCATGAAAGCTCTGGTAACCTGTCAGAGATCCATTCCTTTGCCACTCATCAGGAGAAATTAAATAAATAAATGAACAAATAAAAAACAAGATACAATACTTTCATCACAGTTCTAGATTTAATCCTAGTTTTTTTTTTTCCCATAACCAACTGGGCCCTCCAGGCTAATGCAGTCTCAAAGCTATTCTTCTGTAAAGAAATATGGAAATAGGAAATTGCCTTCTTCCTTGTAAAAAAAAAAAACTGACAGCTTTCTTTAGAGTGCTTCCCTCTTTCCTCTATAACCCCTCTTGTACCAGAATGCGACTGACAGATAAAACAAACTAACTGCCCCCAGTGAGATGCAAAATGCTTGACAGTTCTCACTGGTTTGCTAAAGGGCACAATTCTGAGGGCAGCTCCTCTCATTCTCAGTGTCAATAAGCTATAATTTATATTGCTTTCCCTCTTCATTTATGGTTACAGTATGTCTCCCACAAAGTAACCTTTTTTATATTCCAATAACTGATGGGAGATAAAAGACCAATATACGGTTGGTTTAGCAAAAAAAACTTTCAGCCTTCCCAGAACTTTAATACATTTTCACTGTTCACAAAATATTTAAAATAAGATGTACTAAATTAAACCAAGTATTGATACTTGAAAGAGGGATGAGTAAGGAGCTACAATTAAGAATTGGAAAAAAGATTTCTATCTCAGCGTCTCCCAGTTAAATAAATAAGCTCAATGGTAAACTGATTTGTTTTTAAATAGGAAGACTAACTCACAGCATCAAACTACAGAATAAAACCGAACAGAAAAAAATATATACTGCTGAAGCAAAACAGAACATCTCAATAGTATTAAAAGACGTAAAAATAGAATGCACAATGCAGAACTTTAGCATGATTTTTTACTACCATGTTTAATTAATACATTATCATGGGACAGTGATGTGATGAAGTGTGATAAGATAGCTTTTTTCTTCCTTTGCTATGAAATTCTTTATAATCTATGACTGCTTTGGGAATGTGAATTGAACACTGAATCAATAGATAGGACAATTCATCTTCAGTCATGCTTGTACAGCTCCAATGAATTTAACAGTATTTTCCCCAGCTTGAGTAAATAAACAAAGCCTCACAGCAAATAAGCTTCGACGTGAGGTTCGATAGTGTTACGCACCGCAATTTCTTCAAAGAAGAAGAAAGGCAAAGCGACGTATGGTTGAATCTTGCATGAAAATATTGTTCATGAGAAATGATTCTGTGCTGCATATTTTCACTTTCACATGTAAATAGAAATGTTGAGAAGTGTTTGGCTGATACAGGGCTGTGCTGAGGTTGATGGAATGATGTGTGTCAGACTGCGGCACCATGTTTAGCCACCTTTAAATCCCCAAGGAAGGGACAACCTGGCACTCAGGAAACAAACGTGCTCTGCTGAGGCTCAGAAGATATGACAAAGGTCAGGGTTCATGTGCATTCTGATGGATGGTGAAACACTTGAGGATGCCTGGAGCTTTCAGGCCCACATATGTAAGCCTCTTTAGCAATATCTAGCTCTGCAATCTTTAAGGCTGCATTAAAAAAAGCAATACAGAAAGTGCCACATTTTAATAAGAGCTAAAAGTCAAAATAAATAAAAAGTCCATTTATCAAAGAGTGTCCGTTTCGGCAGCTTTTACAACATTTTGACTACCAATCTACAAAATAAGTAATTACAGCTGTCATATACAAAATATGGCATTTGTCAAAAAAAAAAAACAGATTCAGCGTTTCAAGCAGTTTTCTAATGATTAAAACCACTGACCATATTTCCTGCTTTTGTTAAATAAAAAAAGCTTTTCGCCAGTCACGTGCGAGAAAAACAGCCAACTTCATTTTGTTTATTACTGTGTTCCTGCTGAGAATGCATTACTAGTATAGAGAGAAATCCAGATCACAGATTTCCTTAATTTTTATTCTTTAAGTGCATGCTAACGCTCAGCAAGGCAATCTTTCATACTTTGCAGACACATTTAAAGAATAGAGCAGCAATGAATTTATATTATGTTTTAAACAGAAAATCAGTGCTCTAGGAATATTTGTTTGCATTGATGGAACAAATGAATGCAGCCCTGGGAATGGTACTTTAAACAGGGTAGAATTATTTAATCCTGCCAATCCTTTTAAATGGAACAACACACAAAAGTAATAGACAGCTATGATCTTATGATGCTCCTTGCCTGTTTAGTAACCAAACCAGTCTTCATATTTTGTAAGAATCGTCCCGGGTGTTTTTTAAGCAGGCTCACTGACATCCACCACAGAGGCAAAGATCAAGTGATGCCATTGACTACCTAATGACATGCCTTGCTGTTAGCATCAGCAAGCCTCTTGATATATGTGGGTAGACAGGAATGAATGATTCATCCTTGGGAAAACTACTAAGGCAATATGTAACTCAAAACTGCCATCAGGTTATTCCCTATCCCGAAGGGCTTTAAATGCTGCTATCTTTTGTTCAAGTCACCTTAACTGACATCTATTAGGCCCATTTAGGATAAACTATGGCTAATAATTGTCTGGATGTAAAATGAATTGTTTTCATGATCAAAATCTCTTTAATGCATTCATTTTGTGTGGCATGCCTGACTTTTTTTTATTCCCTTTGATATTTCCTTTATTACATTCTACCAGTCGATTTCAACTAAGTGTCACTGACAATGAAATCCATTCATAGAGCAGTGAATTTTACTGGAGCAACATGAGTGAAGTAACTTGCTCAAAGGTTCAAAAACAGCATCCCAACCCAGAATCTGAATGCATAGCCTTCAAGTCCAATGTACAGAATTCTAACTAACACTCCATGCTACTGCCCATTTTTAAACAAAAACTTTGCATAAAGCTGAAGGCAGGGCCCTGTAGCTAAAGGTCGTTATATTATCTTAAGAACCTCAGAAATATTTACAGTGCTATCGTAAAGATTCAGACATTTATTCTCATGGGCCATTGCAAATCGGCAACAATAGATGCACAGAATACGTGCAGCCTGGTTTACAAAGGTTTTACCCAGTGATGTCATCAGAAACAGCTATTAAAATGTAAAGCTCGATCAAAAGGACTTTTATATACTGTATCTAATTTAATAAAAAAGCTCCTATTTTATTCCAAGAATTAACATCAAGATCGGTTATTTCACACTAAAATGCATCAGTATATTAATGCAGCATACAGACCACTGTAGGTAAGGAAAAAGAATATTCTCTGAACGTTCTTGAGAAATGAGCTGAACCTTCATTAATACGTTTGCAGCCATCTTGTCTCAAAGAGTTAATATGGGTTTCTAGTCCATCATGACATCATCCAAGTAAAAACCGAAATAGGAAACAGGGGAAATAATAATTACACAGTAAAAAGGACAGACAACCCATATCCTGTTTTATATCACAATTAAAAAAAAACAATTCAAGATGAAAGCGAGGAATGTGTAAGCAGAAAGTTCATGCTTTCACATAGATGGATACATCAACTATATCCCCACTGCCTTGGGAAAAACACTTAAGTCTGAGGGCTTTCTTTTAACAGCAGATCAAACAAATGTAGTAAGAACACTGTATACAAATTTATGAGCTCTGAATCCAAGTTGGAGATAGAAATGGAATGAAAAAACAGAGCTTGTTGTAGTGATGAGAAAACTGCTCAGAAAATTGACTTCATTAAAAAAAATAGTGGTTCAGCTGTGCCAGTGTTCTTCAGATTAGACTTCAAAAGTTGAGATCAAAGCTGTTTTAGTACAAACAGGTAAGATCTAAGAAGGAGGATTTTCTAGTACCACAGTCTTTCCATATGCAAGTTTTAATGAAAGAATGCAGTTATAAGAGCAAAACGTACATATAAATAGCCTTTATCATGGATTAGTGTCAGAGATCAAAACGTCTTTCAATGAAGCGGGTGAACTGGCTTTTGAACATTTGCTTACGGTAATTGAAAACCTTACTGCACTAAATTTGATCAGGATTCTTTTTTCTTCTGAGCTCTAGTAAGACACATAATGGTGACCTCTCAGACAGTGATTAGGAGGTTGATGGGAGGTGATCTGACAGCGACTGGGGCATAAAAACAGTACAGCAGATAAACCAACAAAGCATGAGGTGGGGAAAGTGCTGTGATTGGTGCTCCTACTAGAACAGTCATGGCCTCCGTTCTTCTAAATAAATAAGCATGAGGAAATTACAAGATGCACCGTGTCACTGATAACACCAGGCTACAGTAGACCACTTACAATACTGGTAACCTGGATGACACAGATCTTAAACCTAGATCTTTAACCTAGATCTTAAAACAACAAGATACAAAGGTTCAAAGAAAAACAATGGGTTTTGAACCTCATCCTAAAAGTTCTTTTTTTATAATCAAACTGCAGCTATCATCTTGATGCAGTCCCTGAAAACAGAGGTTAAGAACATAAGATCGGCTGCAAATGAAAGACGGCCAAACAAAGTGAGATTGAGCACCCTTTTTCATTTCATTGTTCATGGTAGACTCACTTTTAAAAGGTAATTTCATAGCAGCAAACAAACGAGTAAATAAAGATGTATGGAAAAAAATAGCAACTCTGCTTATAATGGGCATATGATAGTACTGAAATGTGAGTATTTTAGATGAAATTCTAAGTTAATATATGTGGCTGATTTTAAAAAGTAACCTATTAGATTTACTCTGAATTGCATAACTTAGCAATTCACATAAATCTGAGTGTCACTTGGGTAAAAGTGAAGATGTCTACCCTTGGAAAATAGCCTCAATATCTTCTTGGGAAAAGAAGTGAATCGGTTTAAATACTCTGCAGGAGTAATTGCAAAACAATTTTGTTTTTTTTAAGAAGCAAAAATATTTCCTATGCCTCACTGAAGCATCATTTAAATTTCATCTGGGAACAGTGAAAATGTCAAGGGCAAATTCTACGACCTTAAAGCAGAAAATATTTTCTTTTATGTAAACACTTGCGAATTCCAAATAACTGATTTTATGAAGAGGATCCTCTTGGTGAAACCTTTTGTGCTAGGTCAGGACAATGTTTACTCTGTAACAGAAAATTATTTAATTTATATTTTCTAATGAAGGCTATGAGATTGGTCAAAAACAATACGACCTATTATCCAAAACATGACACGAATTGCTTGTTAATGAAGTTTAACCTTTCACGTTTTTACCCATGACGTAAAAACCATGATGAATGTCTGTATTGCATATTTGATATAATTAGACTATATTGTAAAATTAGTTTATGTACAAATTTTAAATGTATAAAGTATTCTATGGGTTGTATATGAGGATCAAGCCCAGCCTTTCCTACTAAGTAGGTAGATTTTCCAAACCCTTTGTTGAAGTCTATGAAACTTAGGTTTTGCAAGCACTGAAATCCTGAATTTCGAATCTTTAAATGGATATTTTGCTGAAACAAAACTCAGAACACACCAATCATAGTTTTGCATCATTTGTAACAACATATGAACTGAAGGCCAAACTGTGGCATCCCCCCTCTCTGGATGGCTAGTTCAAAAGCATTGTCCCCCATCAGCAGTAATACAAATTCATGCTCCACAATAAAGTAAAATCCTCAATGGTTTAAGATCTGTATAAACTGCCAAATTATGGTAATTAAGACACTGACTGACTCAATTAAGTCATCAAGAGTTTGTGTGAAATGATGACAATGTGCAAGTATCATTGCATTAAAGTAATGCAGTGTTGCTCTTCCAATGGTACAGCCCATGGCTTGTTTATCACACTGAGCCTACTAATTGAATAAGGTGCTTGTTGCAGCAAACTTCTACAATGCAGGGAACTAGAACAGCCACTATCTGAGCAGCTGTAGTGTACGAAGTTCAATCCAGATAAGAGAACAAGCAATTTTGCTGCAGTAAATCACCAGGACACAACCCCAGGCCAGGAGAGCCAGAAGATTTCCAGTTTTCTTTTCACTTTAAACCTTTCTAATTGAACTAATTATTTTCTAAATTGGATAAGCTTAAATATGTCTTGTTCTTAAGAAAGTGGATATTTAGACAGACCTATGAAATCTGGTGGACAACACCCCTTGAGAACTGGAGCCGGCCCACCTGGAATAAATTCATGCAAACAGAGGAGACAGAGCCTATCCCATTACTCACAAAAAAGTAAATAAAATCAGCCAGTTTAATCAGCTGATCTATGGACGGCTATTTCCCCCTGACACTAACTTCTATCCTAGTTACATGAAATAGTAACAGTGTGGAGAAACAAGATAATTCAGAGATGAAAACAAAAGGAAAAACAATCAGACTAAAACAACAGACATAATATAAATAGGATTTATGAAATTAACAGGGTTTGTTGAAAGAAGGAATTCTGAATAAACTCCATTCTATAATTTGGGCATTTGTTTAACATGGGCAGTATAATTAGGTACAAGACTGCAATAAGCTGTTACAGGATGCAATCAAGGCAGCCAATGGACTTCTGCCTTATTAAAAGAATGCAGTGATGCCTCTGCACTGAGATTTATTGTAACCTAGTGATGTGCAGCATATTTTCCATGCTCCAAGGTTTAGTTTCTGAGTTCAAGTGGAACACAAACCAACACTAAGGGCATGAGGGAAAAGGCTGACATAAGCAGACTAGTTTGCAGTAGCAAGAAAAACTCTCTGATCAGGATAGGATTCAATTTCTTGACTATGGGAGATTACCACTTATTGAAAGCAAGGAAAGGAAAACTGGAAAAGGACTCCAAGTTAGAGAAAAAAAGACTAGTAAAATGTACCTATTAATTTGCATAGAATATTTATATAAAATCAACACAATGCCACACTGAGCAAAAGCAGATTTAGGAAGGATGATAGAAGGTCCTGTTTCTGGATGAGAAAATCGGTATCTTATCTCCCAAGACCTTCCTTTAGTGCTGACAGCTAGAATCCCTCCCCACCCAACTGGAAGGCTATTTTCTCAGAGCTGAAAATCTTTTTGAGTCTGATACACAAGGCAAAAATCCTTTTACAATGGTAACTTTTTACCTTTTACAATGGTAAAAGTTCAAACTACACATCTCTCTGGGGAAAAAATACAACATTCAAGCTATGTGATAATATTGTAATAATATTGCATGCAATACTGCAAAATAACTTTTTCTGCAACAAGAAATAAAGCATAACATTGTGTGACTTTAATGAATGCCTGAAAACCGCAGAGGGTATCACAGAACAACAAGACAACTGTGCTTTACAGAACACCATTTGAGTGAAAGTTAGTAAGCGGTTTGCGATGTGATAATTAACCACCAAAAACAGAAAAACTTTAAAAAGAAGGATACTCTTGTGGCAAATTTTGATTATCTTTCCTTTATAGTGCAATAACACAGGAGTAGATGTTCACTCAGGAAATGAAACTCTTTTGATCTATGAGACTGCTTAATGAGATAGCATTTAACACACTTTTAAGCTTAATAATACAGTTTCAAAAAACTGTAAACAAAGCGTCACACCTGTATCACTGCAAATTTGAGACAGGAGTGTAGACCTTTTTCCCTCCAGCATATAAAGAGTATGAAACGAAGAGCTCGATCTAATTGCCACCACACTCATTCAAACTAATCTCATGAATAACAGAAAATAATGGATCATCTGCTCATATTGTACAAAATTGATTTTCTTTGCATTCAGGTAAAAGACAGAACATAATAAACAAATCACTTAACATAGAATGAACCCCATAACAAATAACTGAAATACAAGCATGATGAGAAAAGTATATGAAGCAAATTATACAGTCAATTGTCCAAATTAACCAGGTCAAAAGATGTGGGAATAAAGTTAGATCTATTGCATTTGAATCTGGGTAATTTAAATCAATGCCCAAATGGAAAGAATTCTAAATCAAAACAGCACTAATAAACAGGAAAATAACTGAAAAAAGCTAAAAATAGACAAAAAAAGACTTTAAAGCACATAAAAAAAGCTTAAACACGTAATCATTTTTTTTCCAAATGTTTTCTTTTGACAATTCGGCAAGAAGAAAAAATGTCTTCAGCATAATACAAAATTTAAGAGATACAAAAAATACAGTAAACAAAGGTGTTAATAAATCAAATTACATAGCAGGTACTGAAAAACAAACGTGTGTCTAAGAGCATAGAAGTTTATTTCTGGAATCTGTAGCAAAACATGCCAAGTTTGTTCTGAGTTTTTTTGGGCTAGGCTGATGACCTGTGCCCTTAATCAAAGTCTTTTGATTTAAAGAGATTATATGGGGTGTCTCTTCTTTCAAAGATAAAAACCAAGACCACAGTATCCACCAATACAATAGGTAAAGTTCTGAAGACTTAACCAAGCATCAAATCAGATAAAAAGCACTTGGAGTAGTGTGATTACATATGGATAGTATTTCAGCCCTACATCTAGAACTGTTAATTGTCTGACAGGACTGTGAGACAAGGCATACAGATGGTCTGGCTAGGGACTATGATCTTGACTGACACATTGTGAAAAGCAAGGAAGAAAAAAAAATAAAAAATGGTTCCAGCATTTTGGGTTTATTTGATTCTCAATTTTATATCTGGATCAATCTTCTCTCTCTAATTGGGTTAATTTAGTTCTCTTTCCTAAGGATGATTACTTTGATTATGTCACGTTGCGAGAAATTACAGAGTAGCAGTTCCTAGAGTAGGAAACAGAGCAATGTTCCATTTTTTACTGTTAGATTTTGACTTCATGGTTCAGTTGTATAAGCTTTTTCCAATACTTTGATAAAAAATACTCCTGACAGACCACTGAAATAATGGTAAAATCCAAAAAGGAGAATCTTGTGTTCTTTTAACTGCGTCTGGTTAATGGCATTTAAAAGGTATTACATTTATCACGAAGGTGACTATATCCTTTAAATTATTCAGCTGGAAGAAGATTAAAGTTTTCATTTGAAAACAGAAAAGTACATATACATAGCAATAAAACATACAAACCCGAAGTTTAAGGCAAGAAGCAAGAGAACAGAAGTGTGTGAAGCATGAAATAGCCAAGAACTCACCTCCTCCTCCTCCCAGGAGACTGGAGTTTGCTGTAGAAAACAAGAAAAAGAAACAATAAGCACTAATGAAGTTGTTCTTTGGTATCTTTTAGAACCCAACAAGGTATCTGAAGTAAAAAAGGGTAAAAAGACAAAACTGGAGAACTAGTGTTACAGGCTGTATGTCAACAACAGAGAAATGACAGGCAGTCATTTTGATTTACACAGGAACCCAATTTTCACTTATACTACGTGTAAGCCTAATTAACTACAAACTTGCAGAGAGTTTACATAGATCACAAAAAGATCTGTAAGAGCTAGTGTTGCAGGCACAAACAATACCAGGCACAGCTGGGGTAGCTGCCACTCAATAATTTCTCATTTCTTAGTTAATTTATAATTTACAATTTTAATTTTGGAAAACAAATTAATGAAAATTTTAAGTGATAAACTCATTTAAGTTTCCTTTTAAATAATAATCAGAAATCCATGTGCAAAGCAATTATATATGTTTCATTGGTTTTATGGATAACCTAAATAGATAAGAAAAACAGATTATTGTACTTTCTCTCCCCCCCCCCCAATAACACAATGGTTCACATGCATACTTATTTTTCAATTTTAAAATATTCGATTTAGAAAGTGCCTTTGATGGCTTTGGGAAATCAAAGCCACAGCCTCCTGTAAACATTTTGTCCTTCTCATTATTTGCTTAAATTAAAGCCTCCTTTACAGGTCACAGCTTAAAGTGAGTTCGCTCGTTTTCACTTCAGGAATTACCCCACAGAGGGATTTTAATTATTTGAAAAAATCATTCTAAGGACATTTCCCAGCCAGGTCCTTCATTATCACTATGTAATAAAACTTCGAGTTGACGAGGAAGAAAAAACATTAAATGACACCAATATTTCAAATGCTACTGAAACACATACAGTGTCTGTGCATTTCTAACATAGTCAGATTACAAACTTGAATTGACCTCTGAAGCATTTCAAATTGGGAATAACTGAATGTTATGTACTCGTCTCAAAGTTTTGTTTTTTTTTTTAACAGTGGGACGGCTTTCAATATTTTATTTTGAATGGTAATGAGGCAGTGGCATTGTGCTGGCTTATGCTGTCACATTCGGATAAAATGTTGGTGTTTTTTCCCCGAACACTAATGATTCAACATCATCATTCTGAATTTAGTAATGAGACTAAAAGCACAATATCTTCCAAACACTAGTATCTATTTAAAACACACGTCCAACTTTTTCTCCAAAACAAGACTCTTCAATTTTGTGTTTTTAAAACCTCATTCTCTAGTAATGATGGAAAAGGAACACTAAAAACTTGCTCTGGATGACATTCAAAATCTACACGTTACAGCCTCATCAATAATAGATTACTCAAAGAAAAAAACAGATGTGTTGTATGGTAAATTTAACAAAGAAATCTTAATTCAAAAGGAATGTATTTGACAGAAAATTAACCTAAATACACAAACACACTTAGGAGGTGCCTAGCTAACCGTAATGACTGTAGTTTTTACAAAACATGTATTAACTCAATTATGTTGTTAAATGTATGGAGTCTTTTGCCTTTTTTTTCCTCCATAGCAAAAACTAGCCCTATTGCACTATAACCTGTCAACAATTGTGTATTTTAACTGTGATACAAATCCACATGAGTTTCTAAAGGTTGGTGAACTTCGGATACATGCAGTTAATACAATATTATGAAATCCAAAAATGTATAGACTATTCCGAAAATCCCATTTCAAATACTGAAATAACTTATTTTCTGGTTTAATCTAACCACCAAACTACTATGTTCAGTTCATTAAAAGGAAACAAGATAGCAAAGATTTGCTTTTAAGGAGCAGATTCATTCCATGCTGAAAGGTAAAGAAACACAATGTTTTGACTGTGGAGCTTCCTCAGAACACAGTGTTTCCTATCTTTTTCTTTCAGCATGGAATGAACTTTTACCTGTTCCTTTTCAGCCTACGCATACTGACGCAGCTCCCTACGTGAACCTCTTCAAGATGTGCTTTTGCCTTTCTTCACTACATGTAATCAGCCTTTTGAAATGCTCCTATCAAAGAAATGTATGCTATATAAAAGGGACCAAAAGAACCAATATCTTCAGGTATAACAAAGTTTTGGATTTGCTTTTTTTTATAAAAATAAAACTTTTTAGAAGTTTAAAACTACTGTGATAGGCTGTGCACAAATCAAGCATTCAGAACCTGAAAAGGAAAACCTTGTCATTTTAATTAAATGAATAAATGTCATCCCATTTCTAAGTACATTAAACAGCCATGTTCAAGAACCTGACATTGCAGAAATATAGTTTTAAAACAGCTAATTAGTTCAAGTTGCCTTCCTGGATAATCACCAACAAAGGCACTGAATAAAATCCATTCTACAGCGCCGTCGTGTCTTCAAAGCTACATGTTTGCTTTTTTATTGTTTAGTGTACTGCTCACCAGGATATAAACTGTCCAAATCTTCCACGTACAGATGCTCCCACACTGCTTTGGCATGACTTTAGTGGAGCAGAATGTAAAGGGAATTGGTACAACTAATCTCAGTAGGGATTTCGCCAAGTGTCAGCTGTGAAGAAAATGGCGTGCAACTTTTTTTTTGTCTCCCGATTGTTTTTTTTCTTTATAGCATGCGTCACTTCTGTGTTCTTTTATATTTTGAAGCACATCGAGTTATCTGTATGTAGAAAATGGCTGTTACCTACACAGTGGTAAAAGACATGCAGTACCAGAAAAGGGGTGTTATTAACACAAAAAAGGACAGTTTCCTTTTCAGAGTCTTTCTAAACAAAATATAAAACTAGGCAACAAATTGTGGCAGTAGTGGAAAACATATTTAAGTAGATCTTTCTTATCAACACTATGAAACCCAAGTGGAATGAACCAGATAAAACAGACTTCCATCTTTTATCATGACCAATGCATTGCTCTGGAAGTCTGGAATAGTGACGGACCTACTGGAGTTTGTAGCTCACCCCTACACAACAACCTCAGCTCAAGGAAATCATGTTACACCAACCAAGATGGAAGTGGGCTGCAAATACTTCAGACTCTTATGGGACATGCACCACATCCTGTTCAATCATTATTTTGTGGGTGTTCCCAATATTCTGACCTGTGAACGTGCAATTATTTAGTGTTTAATGTGATTCACATCCGGTAAGAGTTTTGTCTGAAGGAATGAGAACAATCAGATGTGTCTTTCATGCTCAGTCAGCTCCCTTTTCTTCAGGGACTCTACAGACAAAAAATGTTTCAAAGCTCCCAAAACAGAAAACAAGATGCACTTAAACAAAACATGTCTCTATAACAATTTTAAAGTGGAATATAAACGTTATTCCAAACAAATCCTGGTTTCAAAATAGTTTTGTTATCTGCCCAGATGTTTGTGAATGCAGTTATCAGTGCCTTGTGATTCATCTACAACATATCTAATTTTCCATATATACAGATATGAAGATTGGTATATGGACTATAAAAGACTAGTGACTATAAAGCAACAAGTAACAGGTTTATTCCATGCTGAAAAGAGAAGAAAGAAAACACATTTTGGCTGTGGAGCCTTCTTTAGGTGTCACAGCTCCACAGCCGAAATGTTGTTTTCTTTCTTCTCTTTTCAGCATGGAATAAACCTATTACTTGTTCCTTTGCAGCCCACGCATGCTGACGCAGTTACCCACCTGAACTAGTCACATTAATGGAACCAGAAGGACACCAGTAATGGCCACTGCCTTTTAAGTAATTAAGCAGAACAGACAGGCAAATTTACTGTGGGTTATTTTTCCTATATGTTGTATACTGTATATCCTTCTGAGGAGTAACACTGCAAGCCAATAATCAGGATTAGAAATATAATTGTCAGGTTTCAATACAGCAATCTTCAAGAGCCATTATATACTATTTACATTAACCAATAAGCTTCTTAAACCACTTAAGGCAAGCCACTTAAATTGCATTCTGCAAGTTGCTTTCTCTTTGGTAACTAACCCAGGTCTTTCACTGGTATTGCAGCTTGACTTTCAGCTTTCTTACAAACATAATATCTGTTTCTGTGTTGAACTGAAACACATTCAGCAACATTCCATTTTTGACAAAACTGACGTTATGCTCAGCGAAGAAATCTATCCTACAGTATTTGTTTGAAAAACAAAGAGGACATTTTAAGTCAACACCGGAAATAAATATGTAGTGTATGTAGTTTAACCTTTTCCACCAAATACACATCTACTCTGTGGGGTTATCATAGTCTTATATACAACTCCAAGGCATTTCTAAAAAGGCTCATCTGCTTTTTCCCTGAGGTTAAAATGAATCACAGACTTTAAATCCTGGTAACTAAAACAGCCAACCACTGAAGAACTTAAAACAGTTTTCAGGGTTTTTTTTTTTTATTTGTACCACATTAAAAATACATGTCATTCTGACACACATAGCTATGTCCAATAAGTCATGCACACTTCTTGTTTTTTATTGTGAATTAAGTCCACTGGGAAATGTCTGCGCAGATTGCAAAGACCATAAATGCTGCACTGTCAAAACCTATACAGCTCTACAGTGTCATATCTCACAAAGTGGGCAGCTGGT
The DNA here is from genome assembly GCF_059453375.1 of Lepisosteus platostomus. NCBI lineage: Eukaryota > Metazoa > Chordata > Actinopteri > Semionotiformes > Lepisosteidae > Lepisosteus > Lepisosteus platostomus. The sequence continues at coordinate 11,881,288 of NC_142627.1, read as the reverse complement.
GCTATAGTACAGCACCAATAAAAATCCAGGTCAAAAGAATCATTTAAAAAAATATTTTCACTGCTTGTCCTACATTCACTGTGCTATGAAGAGGGGGCAAAGTTGACTACTTATAACCAATCACATGTGTCCCATGGCACTATATTACTTAACTAGTATACACAGTCCATCAAAAAACATAGTGCCAAGAGAGTGCTCCACTACAAGTACAGTAGAAAGCTAAACTACTCTCCTATACAAGTGTACTGTACAAACCACAGTGAAAATTCGCCATTCACATCATGAAATTGTTTCAAAGTTGTTTTTTTTAGAAATAGCACAGCTCCTCAAGTGGTCTTAAAAGGGATATCTGAAAACATTCTGAAGAGATATGGTATTTAAAGTGTTTAAATGGACCATTTGATGGGCTCTACTAATAGGAAAAGAAAGCACTACTAAAAAAATAAGGATAGATTACAGGAAATCCAGCACTTTGGAAAGTATGTCTTTATACTGTACATATCCATGAGCAGAATTTAAAGTAAAAGGAAAGAAGACAATCACTTAGCAGAAAGCTAATCTAGTACTCTGAAAGTTAAAATAAAACTTAACTAGTGCAGGTCTATATAAGGTAAATACCTGAAACAATTCTGTCATCCAAATAATTATAAATATCATTTTTACTATATGCTGTAGAAACATATGGAAAAATGCACATGTAGACCTTTAAAGAAATGTATCCATCTTTCTACTAACCCCCTCCCCACTACCATTAAAAAAAAAACCAAACAATTGCAAATGTGGCCCAGTTTCAGACTGAAATACACACTATATCCAACCTTCCAATCAAAATTAATGAGCCATGCAGAAATTCACTTTCATCGTTTCATTTGAATACATTCTTTTTATCTAACAAGGTTACCTTGAGCCAGTTCAGTATAATTTTCACCCCAAGTATACAAAAATACTTGCTTATGTATACTGCAACCTAAACACATACACATTAAAACAAGTATAAAAGCTCTTTGCATTTTAAAGAACTGATTCTATGGCAGCTATCTAAAAATATCTATATTGGTGAAGTATATAACTACTCCAAAATCTCTTGTACAATAACAGTAAAACATATGTTAAAAGAAAAGAACATCGTTATCAGCATGCAATTAAAATAATGCTGCATCACTATTGAGCTGGTTTAGCGCAAAATTAAGAGTTACATTTACAGTGAAGCAATAAAAAATAGCAAGTTAGCAGTACTTAATAAATATGGTTTACTATCAGTGTGAAATTGATCAATTTTAAGTATACTCATTTTAGTCACAAATTCAATGCCTCAGGGAACTCTGACAAACTTGTCAAAAACTTTTAGTCAGCTTTAGATTCAGCTTCATTATTAAAAGCATTCTCTAGACAAAACACAGATCTCTTTAATTATTGATGCAAACCTAATCATGTCGTTTGCACACTAACCTGTGTTTTACAGAATGTGAGGATGTAAACAAGAAGCCCTTGATTTAGCAAATTAATTAACTTTATAACTTAATAAATTACATCTTAACAAAAGAGACCCTGTTTACTGCTTGTTTTTCCAAAGTAAATTACAAATGTGAAATGTGAAAGAATACCTTTTTTGAACCCTAGACGATATGGTACTGATTACTGTAGGGAACACTTTTACAGTGAAATAAATTGTATCACAAGCACTTCTCTGGTAGTTTATTTTGCAAACTTCTTTTCACTTGCTCTGCATTTCATAAGGCAAAGCTATATCCTGGAACAGATGGCACAGTGGTTAACATTGCTACCTTGGTTCAATTCCGGACCTGGGCTGCTATCTGCTTAAGGTTTGTATGTTTTCCTTCTGTTCGCGTCGGTTTCCTCCCACAGTCCAAAAACATACTGGCAGATTAACTGGCTTCTGGGAAAAGTGGTGCCAGTGTGCATGTGTGTCTGTGTGCGCCCTGTGATGGGCTGAAGTCCCATCTGGGGAGTGCAGTATCCTGCCTTACCCCTGTGACCCCGAATTGGAAGAAGCAGAATCTATGTCCCATTAGGAACATCAGAAATAATGTGGCGACCCATCATGCTCACTTAGTTAATAAATCACTGATTGATCCAAGGATCTCATCAAGACATTTGCTGAAAGACTCAGCAGACCCATCTTTCACAACATGGCTTGGCACCTTGCTCCAGATTCCCAGATTCTCTTTGTATAAATACTGCTTCCTGTGTGTAGTGTTCAGCTGAAGAAATAAAGTTCCTCTTCCCAAATCCTTAAATCAGTGGTGAACCTGAAGTACTCTGCTGTGTTATGTTAAATTTGAAAGAATTACATAAATCGTCTAGAACCTCCTGTGTCTACATATTTTATTTTATTCATAACCCATGTTTAATAGATTTTACTCCACAAGGTTAAAAATCAATGAACCTTTGACAGCTGCCTTATTACATAACCTTTACGTTTTGCTCTTATAACATGCCAACTCAAACTGCAAGAACGGGTTCCATCATGGGGACATTTAAAACCTTTTGATTTAAATTTAGCAACCTGAGAATATGTGACTTATGCAGAATATTACAAATAATGTGGACAACACTCTAAAGTGTTGAAACTTATTACATCACTTAAAATGGATAAAGTGCTACAGAATACTTTCTTCAATATTACATTGTAAATTATAACTGGAAATTAAATTTAAAATAATCAAATTTGGAAAAAAAAAGTTGGCTTCTCTTATATATTAACATCTCAAACTGAGAAAAGGGTGGGCTACAGCAATTCTTTGTGCAATAGAATTTGCTACATAGAGAGCAATCCTTAGTGTGAAATCTCAAACAGTTATTAAGAGTTTGGAAGATTTTCATCCCATCATTAAAGCCGTCTACTGTAAAAATGCAGGGCTTAAATTGGAGTTTGGGATTTGAAAACTGCTTGTACTGTAGATCTGTGCATAGGGGTGGATGCGAGGATATGCTGAGAAGACTCTCCTTGACCAGATAGTCATGAATGACAAACAGTCCACTGTGGGACTAAGATCCTGCAGACTGCATGCGCTCGAGAAAATTCTTAGAGGTTCACTGCTCTGGGGTCAAGGTATTTTCTTTTTATGTACAATGTACCTTTAATGTTTTTTTGGCAATAACTGCATTATGAACATTACTATTAATAAATAATGTAATGGGGGAAGATAGCTGTGGAGATGAGGCACTTCCTTTATTGCCATATCACCCCCAGGAGTCCTGCTTTCATAAACACTGCCTGGATGAAGTTGCATGGCAAAGCTGGCAAATTATAGCAACCTTTTTTTTTTTAGTGATGTGACACCAGTTTCCATAAAGCAAGAGCTGACCTTTGTTTCTTCTACCGGGAGGCTGTCTTTTCTGCAATGTCCAACTACCCGTTCTCTTTTAAAAAGCAGAAGAGTGCACCATTACCACAAGAGAATGTGATTATTTTGTGCTGAATGCTGAAGGCACCGAGTCACCTATCAAACTTATTATATTAGGACGGATTTTATCGTGCTCACTTCACTTCAAGGTCACTCAACTGAAGTCTTTGCTGAATCCATTTTTCAAAACATTCACTCAAGACAACTTCAATATATATTAAGAAGGTATATGAAAGAGAGGGAGATAGGTGGCAGTTTAAAAAAGTACACTGTTTTCAATTCATAGCAGAATAAAAACCTGCATTTAGGAAAGATCTTAACAAAGAAAGGGTTTTCAGACCCTTTATTCAGCAAAAAAAAGCTGAAAATGCCCAATTTCACTCCTTTTCATTCACATAATGCACATTACATACAAAACGTATATCCTGTATATCATGGTAAGGGAATGGGTGTCTCATTCTTGGTATTTAGGCATGTGTTTCAAGACATCATTCAACAACTTTCACATGTTAGTTAGGCAGCCTACAAACAAACTGTAAAAGCAAAAACTAAAATGTTTTTGTGGTTTTTCATTTGGTTTTCCTTTTGGCTAATGTTTTCAATCAAAATCAAAACCTTGCATCACAAAGCTGCTTATTCCCGGTTAGAGCCACTACAGCCCACAGCCCATCGAGGAAGCACTGGGCTGAAGGTTAAACCAAACCCAGCCAATTGGAAGGGTTCGTGACTTAACCTAGACAGTACGTCTTTGGGAAGTGGGAGGAAACCAGAGTACCTGGTAAATGAACATGGAGAGTTTGCAAAATCCACACTGAAGTGAAAAACCACTCCTTGCGTTTTGCGCTTCTTGTTGACAGCAATGAAACTTGTGATGAATTTTTGTTTTTTGCAGACTGATATTGCTGGCAGCCAGTGACATGCAAGACAATGATTGGGAAAGAGTGTGGGGATATGCTGCAGTCTGTATCCTCATCAGACAACAATTGTTTGCAGAACCTGACAAAATGGCATCAAATTCAATTAATCCAAAAACTCAAACAAGCTAAGGCGTTTGCAGTACTCAACTGATATTGCTAAAGATGCTCACGTTCCTCACGTTCATGCATTTTGTTGACTATGCAACTTGTAAAGAATTTCTGTTTTGTAAAAAACGACCTGAATGCACAACAAGTTCTGAAATTTTTTAAAGTGATTTACAGATATTTCAGAGAAAAATACCATGGGCAAAATGTGTCACGATGTGTACTGATGGCACAAGAGCTACGATCAGCCTAATAAGCAGCTTGCTTGTGCTCATCAAAGATGCTGCACCTCATGCACTGCAGACGCACTGCATGTCACACCGGGATCCGTCAGTACTAAAGAAATGAGACCTGACCTGGCTGAGGTTCTTGAAAGTGGTCAATTTAATCATGAAGAGAGCCCTGCAGACACAGCTGTTTGCCTCTGTGCAAAGCCATGGGAGCAGATCATACCAAGCTCCTTTTCCATTCCGAGGTCAGATGGCTCTCTCGTGCAACAATGTCAATACAGGTATTTCAGTTATGAACAAACCTAACACACGTATGCAGGGCTGCAACAGATGCCGCTCAGCTGTATGACAAAATGGACAGTTTTCTAAAAAGATGAAGGGGTGGAGAGAGCAAGCTGTGGAGGGAAATCTTTCCAGTTTTCATCAGTGGAGGAGTTGGATGATAGTGTGGCGCTCCCAGCCAAGGTGACAAGCACAATAACCGGACATTCGGAGACTCTTGGACTTCAAGTACTTTTCAAAGGTTAAGTACTGGCGACAGGACAAAACATGGATACAATTTCCATTTAAGGAAAATGTATCAGAAGACTCAAGCATGACAGCCCTTGAGGAGAACCAAGTGACTGAACCGTCCACAGACGGCATGAGCAGGAACATTTACGACTCAAGGCCCCTCACCCAGGTCTGGATTTGTTGGCAGACAGACTTCCCCCAGCTGAGCACAAAGGGATTGCGGAGCCTTTTGCCTTTGGCAACAACATATTTGTGTGAAAGTGGATTTTCTGCCCACAAACACTGTTCAGGACTCCAGGCAGAAAGTGATCGGAGGTTCTTTCTGCCATCCTCCTTCTCCCCAAGAACAGAAAAGCTGTGTGCCGCTCACCAGAGCTAGTCACCTCACTGAGGTATGTGTAATGAGTTCTATACTAGGTTTGCATTGCATCAATAAATACTAAATACAATATGCAAAAAAATGACAAAAAACAAGTTAAAATCTAATGAGGTGGCCAGTCTGTCCTTCTATCCAGATAGGGGTTTTTGGACTGGAAAAGACTGCGTTCCTCTGCGCTACAAGCAAAAGGTGCCTTTTCTTTTAGAATTCCAAGTAAAATTCTGCATTGTTTAATATTGCTGTAATGTTAATGTTATAACCTTTTGATTTCACATAATTAACTCTTATATGGCTGAACTACACCTTCCTACATTAGTGGGCTATAACTCACAACTCCTTCCCTGCCCTAATTAAAATAATAAAATCAAATAAGACAATAATTCTCTCTAGGAGCTAAGAGAATGAGATATCCTCTATTCATCCACTCTGAAAGTGTGCAACAATGAATACTGCAGTTACTGAATTCACTTTCCAGTCATAAGAGGAAATGATAACGTGGCTTGAAAACTGTAGCTATACCAAGGGAATAGCAGCAGGAGTTCTTAACTAGTATAGAGGTTTTCACAGAGCTGCCCAGCAGGCATCATTAGAAACCCTGTGTTTTCAAAGATTAACAAAGAGATCACATTGGGCAAATAATGACATCTTCCATGACATCTTCCAATTATTAGTATAGTATCGATAACATTTACAATTCCATCTCGTAGATACATATGAATTCTGAATATTATAATATTAAACAGTATGCTGTACATTTTGCAGCTTGGGGATATATTTCTGTCCATTGTAAGCACAACAAATGTCAAAATGTGTATTTTATGGTTAGACTGACTTTAGACATTTAAAAAAAGGTAAAATATCTTCTTAGGCAACTCTCTTCATAACATTGATAGAGTAGGTTTACACACAATTTTAGTTTACCATTAAGAAACTGTGTTCTACAAAAATGTTTATTTTAATAATGAAACATTGACCAGAGCAATCAAATAAAACTATTACAAATGTGAGTTGCACAAAATGCAATATAAGTTCATCCAAATACAAAAAGCACATCAATAATGAGGGCTTTTAAGACCAAACAAGGAGGAGGGCAAAATTCTTTTTTAATTCTTGCTATTTAAGCAACAAATATTCACATAAAATGGCATGTAAGTCATATACTGAATTACTGAATTTGCAAAGGATACTGGGTAAAATGAATAAATGTAGAGAAGGGCTTTTAAATTGCTATAGGAAGGATGTCTTAGTCTCTTCTCACAGGCATGTGAATAGGTCTGTCAGACTGAAAGTCGCATATTCCACATGGATGTCATGTTCAGAAAACACGACTTTCATTAGAAGCCTGTCAGCTTGCTGTTATTAAGGCAGAAAGATTCTTCACCTGTTGTTGCGGCTATTCAATTGTAATTTGCTGCATACCTTTTCAGAAAGCTGGTTCTTAGCACCTCTGCTGAATTTTGACACATTTTGCGGCATGTTGTCAAGTAACAATTGCTTAAAACTGGTTAAGAATCTGTCAGCAACAATACTGTCTGCCTTCGCAAAGAATGGGGGAAAAAAAATCAACAATACCGTCATAAAGTCCCAGACAATATAAGGTGTTGAAAGAGCAAGAGTGGCAACACCTTTACAGGCATTAACAGTGTTCCCTTGATGAAACAGGAAAGAGCTGCTATGGTGAAATGAATAATTGACAGACTTCTTATTTGTTCTTTCCATTACTTTAGGAATGGAAATGCAAAAGGCATACATTTATAAAATCAATTCAGATTACAATTAGGAGTTGACATTACAATAGAGAAGAAAAATGCACCTTTCCATTAATTTTACTATATATTTGCAACAGTCGACAACTAGAATTATTCTATTTCTTAATAGTCTTACTCAAAGAAAAACAGGCCCCACCCCCCACACTGATAAAAGTGTGTTTAAAAAGTGCATACATGCCTAATATTTGTCATATAAAAATAACCTTCTACTTTTTTCCCAAGTAAATAATAAAAAGACTTGGAACAAATTTAAGACAAACTGTAATATGAGCTGGATGGAAGTATTCTTTTTCTATCCACAAAAGACATTAATGTCATTGCTGACCCAGGGATGGGAAACAAGCACAGACAAGCCCTTTACTTTAGTAAATCACCCAGGAATTCAACATGTGCTCAGGAAGCAACAACATTTTCTCAGTCTCCAAAGGATTTGTTAACAGCCTGGAAATAAATAAAATGAAAAATTCATCACTGCTTTAGAGGAGACGTTATTCTTTTGTTATGATTTTAGAGAAAGATAGAACCATATTAGATACAAATGGCAAAAATGTTTTACACAGACCGCATTTGCGGAGGAGAAGTTATTATGTGTCAAACTAGCAAATCTAAAATACTTAATGTGCCATTTCACTTAAAAAAATTGAAATTTATTTTATTTAGCATACAATATTTCAGATGGCTAGAACAGACATGAATAGTGCTCACCGCATTGTGATTTCTGCAAATAGCTTTCAGAATTAAAATTATATTGACTGACATCAAAGCTTGCGATCTCTTACTTACATGTTATTCATTTCAATACAACCTGTTGCATTAGTAAGCTTTTGTTGGTCTCCAGGCTTATCCTCACTTGTATCACTAGTAATACAAGGAACAAATGAACCAACAATCAGAGAGAGCAATTTTACCTAGAGCAACACTTCACAGTAACCTCGCATTTCAAGGACAAATTATTTGCAATGCATTGGCTGTCACAGTGTCCTGATTTATCTTTTTCCATGTTAACCTCTGAAGGCTTTCTGTCACAAGCCCATCACAGTTTATAGAACCAGACAAGCAGTGCAGTGCTTTGCCTAATTCGAAGACTGGCTTTTTTTTGTCCTTTTTGTTTTTGTATATTCTTTTGCTGCTCGACATCATGCATGTGAACCTTGTAGTCATAATTGACTGGCTGTGTCAAGAGACCTAGGGTAAGAAAATCTAAATTCCAAAGGATTAATTGCAGCAATTTTACAGAAAGGATTAATAGCTGCAATTTTCTGATACCCTCTCATCACCAGCGGCTTCACCATCAACCTCTTACCTAACGTCTTGGTGACCTGCAACCTCAATTTTTTCTTACATGTTCAAATGATTTTTAATGATCATTGGGACATTGTCTTTCTAAAATCTGCTTGTGACAAGAATTCAAATAGTAAATAACACTGAAAATCACATACATCAACAAGCAGGCAGATAGACAGATAAATCAATTGAGCAATAGACCGATAGAGAGATGCAAATCAGCAGTTGTTTAGGTTCAGTAAAATGCATAAAGAATGGTAACAACTGAAGGGCACCACAATGACTGCTGACTTGTTTCTCTTGGATCCTGAAATTAATTTCAGCCTGGTGTTCTTCCTCTCTGTTATTTAATAAATAAATTAATAATAATAAACTTTATTTTATATAGTGCCTTTAAAGGTGGCTTGTCAAACCACTTTACAGAACATAAACAAATTCACAAGATATACACGATGAAAATACGGTAGGAGCAAAGGGATATTAAACAGAACCAGTTAAGTAAAGGCCCTTCTAAAGAAGATTTTCAGTCTAGATTTGAAAGAGTTTAGGGAAGGTGACTCTCTGATAGCCTAAGAGATAGAGTTCCAGAGCTTCTCCTGTAATGCATTTGTCACCCATAGAATGTACAGATTTGGGGGACAGAGAGGAGACCAGAATTACAAGAGCGAAGGTTGCGAGGTGGAGAATTGGACATTAGTAGCTCAGACAGGTACAGAGGTGCCGAGCCATGCAGAGCCTTATAGGTGAGCATGAGGATTTTGAAGTCAACATGAAACTTGACAGGAAGCCAGTGGAAGAACTCCCGGACAGGACTAATCTGATCACTTGCAAAAGACCTGTTCAGGATTCTGGCTGCCAAGCATTGCACATACTAGAGTTTGTTCAATGTGGATTTAGGTACTGACCAGGCTCACACATGCTTGGCTTCAGTGGGTTGCCAGTTGTGATTGCAGGGTGATACGGCTTCTGGCTATGAGCATGTTCTCCCCATGATCATGTGAGAAACCATATTTCAATTTCCCAAAGTTCAAAGACATGATACCTAAGTTACTCTGTATCTGTAACTTGTCCCCCACATGCAGATTTATGGGGTGTAAATGTGTTCCCTGCAGCAGACTGCCAACCTGTCCAGGTCACATCCCGTCATGTGCCCATTGTCTGCCAGTTAAGTTGCTGGCTCACCATAACTCTATGAATTGGCTTCATTACACTGCTCTCCTCCCCACTGATAGCTGGTGTTTGGGGAGCGTTCTGGTGCACTATGGCTGCCGTCGCATCATCCAGGTGGATGTTGCACATAGGTGGTGGTGGAGGGGAGTGGAGTGTCCAGAAAAGTGCTATGTAAGTGTAAGCAATTATTAATTATTATTATTATTATTATTATTATTATTATTATTATAACCTGGCAATGGACTTAGCAACCATCAAAATGGATGGGTGATAATAACAAAAGAGAAATGGCAGGTGGGTGGA